>NC_056733.1:1194903330-1195063330 GCF_019279795.1 Protopterus annectens
TCACTATAAACTCATACCAAATGTAACAATGCAGTTAGGCTATATAATTCTACAGTCTTTTTGACAATGGCCCAATTGTCGGACAATCAATATTATCAGTTGATGGTTCTGGACCCAACATCGATTATTAAAGAAGAGCTTGATAAATTCCTAGCTTTGGCTTTTGACTAGATATTTAAAACCTCTTCTGGTACATGTACAGGCTCATATACAAGATACTACCCAGTTCCTTAATATAATTGCAGATATGCAGATTGAAAAAGACTGGCTGCTTTGCACACTTGATGTTAGTGTGCTATACACTGATATTCCACATTGAGCGGGGTTATCAGCGTTGAACTTTTGGCTTACACGTATCTCGTTGTATGAGCCTTGATTTAATACTTTCCTATTATGCCTTACTGAGCATGTGCTGAAGAAAAATGTTTTTTATTTTAATAATTCCTGTTATTTCCCATTAAAAGGGACTGCTATGGGAGTGTCCTTTGCTCCCATTTATGCGGACATATTTATGAGATTTATTGAGCATCATTTGATATATGATGCTAGTCATAACATGTATCTTGGGGCTATGGATATCTGGCGCCACTATTTGGATGACTGTTGGCTGGTTTGGCATTCTGATGAGATCTATCTACATGAATTTGTAGAATATTTAAATGAAAATAAGTGGGCCATTAAGTTTACAGTAAACTGTCATCCAAAGACAATCACTTTTTTGGATGTTGAAGTGAATGTGCAAAATGATGAGACTTTGAGTAGTACTGTTTATAGGAAACATCCTCAGATTAATACCCTGCTTCATGTCACTAGTTGCCATCCCCAACATGTAATAAATACCATTCCTAAATCTCAGTTTTTAAGGCTTAAGAGAATTTGTTCAGTTGTGGCTGACTATGACATACAGGCCAAAGATATAGCACAAAGATTTTATAATAGGGGTTGTTCTAATAGTAGCATTCAAAAAGCTAATACTTCTGTACAACAAGTTGATAGACAACAAGCTCTTAAATATCATGATAAAAATCAGACACAAGGTTTACCTATTAGGTTCATCATGGATTTTGGAAACAATACTATTTTTTTTACAGAACATTATATATTGACATTGGGATATATTACAAATGGGTGACAAGTTAAAAGATCTCCTATAGGAGTAGAAAAAGTATGATAAGAAAGAGAATAAGATGGTACAAGCTGTTACACAGAGAAGATTGGATGGCAGCCAATTTATGAGCTGCCACCCTTGTGGGCACTGCAGTTTTTTTTAAAGTTTGTTCCTAAACAAAATTCCTTCACTTCTCCTAATTGTCCTAAAATATTTGATATTTTGGTTTATGGTAACTGCAGCAGTGATTGGGTGGCATGTATGGTTAATTGTACTAGTTCAGCTTTCTATGTAGGGCAGACAGCACGTCCATTTAAATTAAGAATATCTGAGCATTTAAGTGATATTAGGTGAACTAAAAGCACCAATGTCCTATATAAACATAGCCTAAAACATCCCAATGCTAAATTTACTTTTACAATTATTGATAGAATTCAAAAGCAAAAGTTGCAGCAGGAGGGTTTGCATTCTCTTTTAAATTTTAAAGAATGTATGTGGATAATCAAATTAGGGGCCTTATTTTCCCTGGTGTAAATGAGCAATTATAATTAACCAATGAAATTGTTGTAACAATATGTATTTTTTGTTTAAATGTTTGTCCTTTGTGAGCACATTTAGTTAGCACTGATGAAGGCTATAAAGTGAAACCGGTATGCTTTTTTCACCTATCTGGTGTTTGGTAATGATTTTTTAAGTGCTTCCTAAATAGATGGAATCCTCGGTGCTTTATTAAATTTGGACTTGAACAAGTAACTATATTATGTGCTGGCTTTTGCAGCTGACCTATCTGTAGAATGTCAACATCACTTGGGGAGTTAATAATGGCTCTCAACTTGCAATCGTCTGCGAACTTTATCAGCCAGAGTCCCTTCGTGTTGGCCTGGACTTCTGAGAAGTAGACACAAAACAGGAGAGGACCCAGGGCCGATCTCTGTGGCACTCCACTCGTGACTGATCAGCAGTCTGACTTGGAGCCAGCTACTTTCACATTGTGGGTTCGGTGAGCCAGTTTGCAACCCACCTAGTCATATAGGGGTTGATGTCCAGCTGAGTGAGTTTTTCTATGATTCCTGAGTGGGGAATGGTATCAAAGGCCTTGGCCAGATCAAGGTAGGCTGTATGAACCATCTTGCCTTCATGCACAGCTCTAGTGACTGACTCAAAGAAGTCGACCAAGTTGAGCAGGCATGCTCTATCCTTCACAAAACCAAACTGTGTGGGATCTAGAGTTTGGAGATTCCCTATATCCTTTGTTTATTAGGTCCATCATGATGTGTTCCATAGCTTTGCATATCAGACTTTTCAGGCTAAAGGAGCGATAGTTCCCATGGTCTGTATTTGCTCCTCCTTTTTTGGAGAGGTTGACTATAGCAGTGCGCCATTCGATAGGGACAAAGCCTGAGGTGAGGCTGTGATTGAACAGGGTGTACAGTTGAGGTGCCAGTTCACTCTGTAGTCCATGTAGAACACAGCCAGGGATACTGTCAGGTCCCATAGAAGCTGTATTCATGGCCTTGGGCAGTGCTGTTTTAACCTGTGCAGTAGTAATACTGGGTGCCTGGCAAACTACTGGTATTGTGATTGGTCCTTTGGTGGGGGAGGGGTAAAACTGGCACTGAATCTGTCTGCCAGTATATTGGCAATATCTGTTGGCTCAGTATAGGAGGTACCATTGTGCAGTAGCTCAGAGCAAATCTGGGTATTGTCATGGAGATTCTTTACATAACTATAGAAGGCCTTGTGGTTGCCTTTACTATCTGCTGCAATTCTGTTTTCATAGCTAGCTTTAGAGGATTTGATGTGGAATCTCAACTTTTTGTTGAGGCTGATAAGGGAGTTTTTCCAGTCTTGGGACTTATTCTACATCATTTTCCTCCTTCTGTTGTACAGTTTGTTTATGGCAGGGGACCACCAGATTGGCTTCCTTTTTTTGGAGGAGAGCATCTTGGTTCTATTGGGTATGATGAGAGCCATTCATTTGTGTATGTGTTTGTACAGTTAATTGGTGTATGATTCGGCAGTCATGCAACTATTCTCCATTTGCATGGGTGCTGTGAAGTTAGCCACCTCTGTTTTTAGGAACCCAAAGTTAGCTTTGGAAAAGTTTTTCATGGTGGTTACCTTTGCGGGGGGGTGGGGGTGGGAGGGATGTGGATTTTAAGGTGATTAGTTTGTGGTCGAATCTAACCAAGGAGGAGTTGACTATTGGTGTAGAGCAACGGTTGTCCATGTTAGTAATGACCAGATCAAGGATGTTGCTACCTCTAGTGGGGGTAATAGCGAGCTGGTTCAGGGCGTTGGAATTAATGAATTCCAGGAAATGTTGGGGAAAGTGTATTGGTACATGAGTAGTTTTCCCAGTTAATGGAGGGGTAGTTAAAGTCGCCCAGTATGACAGTATTAGGTTGGACCCTAATATTCTCCAGGGTGCTTAGGAATGTGAAGTGTGAGTCCTGAGACATGGTTGGGGACCTATAACAAGCTATGACCTGAATAGGTTCATAGGATCATAGGTTGGTACTAGGCTATCGGGTCTAGGGCCTATACAAGCCTAGCCATAACAATTCCCTGGATATTTCTTCCCACAATATTTACATCCCTGGGCCCCTGTTAAATTTATAAATTAGTATCAGGCTAACTACCCTTGTGGGTCATTCCAAGCCCAGCCAATTACACCATGCAAGAATCAAACCTTACACCTTGTGTCTATAAGATGAACAGCTTAACCACTGTGCCAACCTCCCACCTGAAGTATCTCTGATGCATTATGTTGGGCTAACAGTCTGGAGGTTTGCACATCCTTTATGAATATGGAAACAAGATCGCCTTTGGATCTTCAGTCCAAGAGCTGGGGCCGAAAGGTGTGGAATGAGTTATAGCCTGGTAGTGCAAGGGTGCTTTCTGCTGCCTTGAACCAGGCCTCTGTTACAGCACAAATGTTGATGTTCTCCATTTTAAGGAGTGCTTTGAGTGTGTGCATTTTGAGATTTAGACTTCTAGCGTTGAGCAGCATGACCCTCAGATTGCATTTGTCTGTAGCTGTTAAGGTGGTAATTTGGTCTTTGGAACACCACCTAAAAATGGCACTATAGGGGTAGCAAGAGCCTTGGCCAGTATCCGGAAGCCCAGGGTTGACAGATGCAGGCCATCTTTGGCAAAGCATCGAGGTCTGTCAATCATGTCATCCCAGGCAGACAGACACTGGATCCTGTTAGAATGACACTAGAAACTTAGCCAATTGTTGAAATCAGTAATTTTCTGCTTTCTACTGTGGTATCATTCTGGATGATGGTAGGATGCTGCTCAGGGCTAGGGTCATACCCACTTGGGCAACATAATCTGAGAGCTCCTCCATGTCTCTTTTCATGTAGTTCAGGGAGGTATGTCTCAGGTCATTCACACCCACATGTACAATGACAATCATATTTGTACCTGTTGTTGAGGGGAACTGAGTGTGTGCGTTGTGTGGTGGATCCTGGCACCTGACAGGCAGCTGACTGTTACTTTCTCCTTATTCAACCTAGTGAGTGGGACATCAGTGTGTCTCACTATTGAGTCACCTATGACTAGTGTGCTGGGCATGCTGTTTTGTGTTAGCAGCTTTGGTTGAGTGGCACACTGTTTAGGAGAATTATGTGTTTTGTGATTAGTGTTGTGTTGTAGTGGTTGAGTGCATTTCTGCCTTGGAGGTCTCTACTGTTTGGGTACATTTTTATTGAAAGATCATGGAAGACCAATGTCCACTGTCACTATAAACTCATACCAAATGTAACAATGCAGTTAGGCTATATAATTCTAAAGTCTTTTTGACAATGGCCCAATTACTGATATAAAATTTGCAGGTACATTGCTGCAGGGCACACATCAGAAAAGTATGTGTTCAGTCAAGGAGACATGTCACTGTTCTTCCCTTGTCTGTATGAATGCATTTCCATGTATTGGAGAACTACAGCCCAGTAACCAGAGTTAGAAATGCTATACACCTCTTCACAAAGCACATTGCTGAGAAGTTGATTTGCGCAGATGATGGCAAAGTATTAGTACATGTACAATTCAAATTTCAGGAATTCAACTTGGACTTGTAAAGTAGCAGTGTCCACTAGTACTCATTACCAAGCTGTGTGCAAATAGGGACATACAGTAACTGACCTCATTGGGGTTAACTGCAAAATACATCTGTTTGTTGTTAATGTTTCATGTGTCAGGCTTGCTAGATATGTTATGGGAGAAATTATTGACAGGTAGTATGATGTAAATATTGTATTCTGTCTTTGAAATGTTGGGGCCAAAGTTTTATTACATAAAACTGTTGACCTTGCCTTCTGCATTTGCTCAGCATTAAGCATCCAGTAAATAAGGTTCTCTGTTTAAGAAAAACAGTGACAAATTTAATGTAGTATACCTTCCTTCGCACAAACAGTCTCAGTGGAGATGCATGGCTGTCAGCACTCCAGACAGTACTGAGTGAAGAAAATATGCCTACTGCCTAGTTTTCTTTGTGGTACAGGGGCAGTGAGCTCCTGTTCAGAGCAGAGGTGAAACATGGTTCAACACTAGATGTTTTTCTTGTTTTACAAATGGTTTCAGGATGTCATTAGCTAAATAAATGTGATCAGGACTGCAAATGTGACTATCAATGACTACATTAAAGTATGCGCCTTCCCCAAATTGTATCAGTAATGTCTAACTCAATACACTTGTACAACTGCTAGCTGTTTTGCAGGCCTCAGAGCAAATCACGAGTTAACTCTGGGTGCAGCTTGCATCAAATGACAAGGGGTGATACATCTTTCGAAATGATAAGTATGGCTCAACAGATGTGTTAACTATTTTTGTATGGATGGATATCCTGAAAAGTGTGTGCAGTATGCTTCTTCACATTAAGGACATTTTTCACATCATCTCAGATTTACATTTCATCCATCATCACCTGAACATGACACAAAGGGAACCTACAGCAGATTTTGAAACCTTATGCACTACAGGAGCACTGATAACTTACTGAACCAAGGTAACATGTTAGTATTTTCCATCAGCAGAGTCATGACAATATGCAGAAACCATTCAATGACCTGCACATCCACCAGCCTAATAGGTACACACACACATAAAGAGGGGTGAGAGTCAAGAGGTGAATACAAGGAGAGATGGAGATACACGTTTGTGTAATGGAACATTCATGGACAATCTTTTTTTGTCTGTTCTCATTATTAAGCTGCCATGCTCTGTAGCATGAAATGACTGATATAGGGGTAAAGTAGAGTTAGGAGAGGGACAACAGACTTATGACAAGCAGAACAGGGTTGTTAAATAACTTGTAGTTGCAGGGATGGATGTCACTTCATATACTTTTTCTGGCCACTATTTAATATATCTCCATGAGAACTCGTAACTGTAGCAAGTGTTAGGAAGATATGGGTGATTAAACATGTCATGCACATATGACATAAAATTAAGAAATGATGCATCTGGAATCGAACCCTTGATGTGATAGGCAAAAGAAATTTGCAGTCAAGTGATTTATGTCAGGAAGCCACATAAAATGTTGCACTTTGTTGCATCCAGCAGTCTAAGAACTGTCAGAGTAACTGTTTGAAAGTAATAACTGTAATCTGCCTACAATCTGTATTCCTACAGTGGAGCAAATTTAAACAGTATTATTTAAAGATAACCAAACTAGTGAGGCTGATGGCAAAAACTCACCGGGAACACTGCTCAGCATTGATGCGCTATGCTAAACTCCACACAAATCCAGAGGAAAAAATGATGACTGTTTTGTGGGCCATTTCTGGAAATATGTGTTGTGAGTGATTCTATTTTTTCTGACGAGGTTAAATGTGTGAAAATATGGTTGATAGCAAGGTGATGAAATGGGGTGGCAAGCAAGGAAGAACAAAGGGGAAGCAATGCAGGCATTTGCAGGAGAGAATTAGGAAATAACTATAGATATTCACTTCTTCAACACAGCAATGTGCACATGTAAATAAAATTTGTTGAATTTGGACTGTCACCACAACACAGATGGGTGACAACAACAACATGATGTTGTATAGCCAAATGGACCAAATCAAGTGTCAAGAAGACACATATATGCAAAGTGGACAACTATGTATGGGACACATTTTTTGTGGGACAGGTGCCCAATTTTTTTATTTATTTCAAAAAGAGAGGAATGTTGGGGAAGGGATCTAAGAATGTGAGGGTCAGGTATTTAGAGTAGGTGAGGAAGCAGGTTCAGACAAACAGAACATACAAGACAGACACAGGGATGATGTTTGACACAAAAAGGGGGACACCATGATTTGAGATAGGTAGAGGACATCAGAGGCACATGCCTGTCAGGCATGGGAACTGTGAGAATCTAGTCCTCACCCTCAGAATTGTCATCACTGTCCCCATTCCTCAGTTGCCTATGATACTGCTTGACATAGGAGTTTCTTTTCTATTTTTAGGAGCACCCTCTCCAGTTGACTAATACAGGCACCAAGACCAGTCTCTATTACATTACACACCATCCATAGCAGCTCCTTCTGGGTGACAATCACCACCTCCACCAATACTCCCAGAGGGTACCACTGCAGCACCAGCCGAGGCACTGTTACTTGATGAGGATGAACGAGGTAAGGCAGGGGATTGTGGAAGCAGTACTGCCAGGTTGCATCCCAGAAGTGCTAGCTGGGTGTTGGTGCGGCAGCCAGTGGAGGGTTGTCTGGCTGAACCACAGCAGTTGACACACCTCCCTATGCTGAAATGCATTTGGTTTGTTGTCAGAAAGGTATGACATCAGAGTGGTGTGATTCCAAGTACCCCCTCCAAAAAAAATAAAAAAATAAAAAATAAAAAGGAGGGATAAGGAGTGGGGTGAGACAAATAAGAAAAGAGATGACTAGAACCATGATATGTCACATTCAAACTTTATTTCATAACTATTCTTTTATTATTATACTAGCTATAAAGCTTTCACAATCTTAATAATGACTGTGAATTGTAAAATTTAATCCTTGGAATATGCATATATTCCATATATGCTTTTAAAAATTCTATATATTAACTTAATAACATGGGATTAAGTCATTATTGCTACATTTCAAATTTGAAAATAATCATTGCTGAATGTGAATCTATAGGTTCCTTGAAAAAAATTGAACCCACATAATCTGAATAAAGTATTATGCTTGCCTAATAAAATTACCAACAGCTAAAGAAGAAGAAGAAAGCATGAGTGTTTGCTGTTACAGTTATACACAAGCTGAAGTTGTACTGATCTATGGAATCACAATATTTACTGCAATTAAGGTCAGTTGTGCTACAAACATACCCCTTGCCTCTCTGAGTCAAGCCAGTCTCTTACAATGTGCCTCACTGTTCACTGTAATTTCCTCCACAGCTGTAAAATATAGAATGATAGAAAAAGATACAGGAAAACATTATGCATACCAGTCTTGGTTATCTACACCATTGCATATCAAGTTGCTTGATCTGTATACTTACACAACTATGAAGTATTAGCAGTTCTAAACTCATCCATTCACTGGCTGAGTTGTGCTTGCTTGTGCCTGTTAAGGCCACTGCAGTGGTGCTTACATGCTCCCCAGTGCGTGGTATGCCAGTCTCACTAGAGACAGTTTTGGCTAGGCTGCTCCAAGCTTCAGCCTTGTACTGAGACCTGGTATAACCCCTCTTCCACAGCCTCCATGTGTAGCACTTCATAAGGAGTATATCACAGATTTTTGACTTCTCCACACCCCACCTCTGAATTTGGTACCATCCTTACCATTTCCTGTCATTTCTACAAGGGTCCTCCAACAACAGTAACAATGGGTTCCCACCAAATTGTGATATCATATTTTACAAGCAGTGTGGAAACATGCACAACAATGCCAACCACATTTGCACAATTGTAAGCAAAGAGAGACATTGGCAAACAAAGAGGAAGGTGAACCAAATTAAGATGTTCACTTTTATCATTAAGTAGTGAACTCTGATTGCACACAGGTAAGCAACAGACAAACAAGCACACACACACACACACACACACACACACACACACACACACACACACACACACACACACACACACACACACACACATAAAAAAGCAATAGCAAACACATATTAGTTGTGTAAGCACTCATTATGACCCCATCTCTAAAATGTTTATGGTGTGACTCAAACACTGCTTTACCTGTGTTCTCTATGTTGCAGCTGACAGTATTTACACCGTGTGCCACACAGACAGTCAGGTAACAGGTGGAATTTCTTCAGTCATTGCCATCCATGTTGCTGACCACTGTGCAATTCACCTAAGCCTGGTTGCACTTTATAAGGCTACTGAAATAAACATGTTCACTTTCTCATTAAGCTGTAAACTGTGTTTGTGCTATGTCACATGCAGCACACATAGTAAAGACAAAAAAGAAAGAAAGACAAAAAAATGGAAGATAAAGAGTAAACAGTTAAACATCTCTGGATTTGAACCACAAGACTATTGCACTTACAGAACACCGCTGTGGTGGGTTATTTCTCTTTACCACAGACACAGCTCTGTAATAGCAATCAAATCATGTGCATAAATGCAATTCACATTTTATATCCAGTATTCAACAGTCCATACAGTTTAATACAGTCCATCTCAGTTTTTTTTTTTTGCAAATATGTAGAGGCCATATTTAGTGGAATGAGTGATCACACAATATTTATGAATATGTTTGCAAAAATGCAACTCTGCCATCTCTTTATCTTCTGGAAATCCTTCCCTTATCTCTGCTTTACTATCACACATGCACCACTTAGCGCATATTCACTCAATATTCTTTCGAGGTGTGATACAAATACATGATAGTCAACAACAGTTTTCACTAAAGGCAGGAAACTCTGCTTTTATGCCAAGGAAATATACATGTGGGGTTTTTGATTTTGTTTAAAAGCACACTGGAGTTAGTTTCACACTTTGTAACTGTTTCCTCACTAACAAACCCACTTCAGGAAGGGGTGTTTGTGCATTACTGCTTTTTGCTTCAGTCAGAGTAGTCATTCACAGTTGCAAGCCATTAGCACCTAACAATGGTGTAGAGGCTACACAATGTTTACATCAGTTACATGAAGTCAAAAGTCTTGTATTCAATAACTTTAATGAATTCACACACATCATTTGCATCTTCAGAGTGCCCAGAGAGCTGTATCTACACTGAAAGGTAACCTTGTAGCTAGGGAACTTGAGGGTGAGGAGACTGTTTTCAATCATGCCTATTACTCCACTTGTGAGAATGTAGGGATAAGTAGACTTTTTGGACTCCTTTTTCTATACTAGGTATTTCAGTTGCATGGGCTAAGTTATTTGGAAAACTGCATAAGTATGTATTACAGATGTCAGACATGGCAGATATTGATGACATTGCTGGACAACAGACACGCACACACACACACACACACACACACACACACACACACACACACACACACACACACACACACACACACACACACTCTACATAGCTACATTTACAAGTACCAGTCATGCAGGTATATGCCATTCATTCATGTTCTTACTATGGTTGCCACCTTTTGTTGTGGCTAAAACCAGACTTAGGCCACACCCCTCACACCACTCATAACCCCACCCATGCCGTGTCCACTTCCTGCCCATTTTGTGATGTCATTGTCATGTCAGACAAGAGGGAAGACCCTATTTTTCCATTCGTGGTGCGTTTTTCTACAACTTTACTATGCTTTTTGCAAAAAAAGCATAGCAAATCCACTGATTTAAACTCCAATAGTATGTTTCTTTTTTAAAACAGAATACTGGAGTTTGTATATTGTTTTTCCGACTACCAGACAATCAGTTTGATTTCCGGATAGTCCAGAAAAACAAAAGGGGGATAGCTGGCAATGCTAGCTATTACACATTTATTTTTCTATTACAGTAGATTACCTTATTAGTCCTACAGTTACAACTAAAGTCATACAGAGCTGACTGTGTCTGATACTACCAGTACACAGCCATTGCATGGGTAAGTAAAGGTTGTGAATATTGCCTGTCATCAATTGTACATTATGTATGTGCATAGGATGAAAGGAGTAGGCCTTAGGTGGTCAGCATGTACGCTATCCATTACCTGTTTTGCCAGTGTGAGGGCATATTGTGCACCCTTACATCTAGCTACACCCACAGCACCTGGGGGCTCCCCCTCTGATTCCTCACCTACACGTGGATGTGGTGACTCTAGCAGTGGTGGTGGAATATGTGGTTCTATCCCTTGGTGTTCCTGCTGCAGCTGTTTTCACAGGATTATATTGTGCAAGATAGCTCAGACTGTAATACGTTCAGCATAAGAACTGGAATTGTACTGCAGGCCCCCCTGATATACCTAGGCACTGAAACCGTGACTTCAGCAGCCCAAACACATGCTCTATGATGTTTCTTGTTCAAGTGAGTGCCTCATGATCGCATTCCTTCATGGATGTGTGCACATTTCTGATGGGCATCATTAGTCATGGTTCCATTGTATACCTTGCATGCCCCAGTAAATGGCATTGTGGGACATCACTCATGGAAAACCTCTGGTAGAGCTGTGAGGTGTGCAAGATATGGGAGCCATGGTAACTGCCAGGGTTGCCAGCACACATTCAGGATGATTTGTCTAGTATTGCACACAATCTAGCAGTAGTGGAACACAATTTTGTTGATATAGACCCTTCCCTATTTCCTGGGAGGTGATTTGGTCTCAATATGAGTGCAGTCTATCACACCCAAACTTCATGGAAGTGTGCTAAGGAGTAGAACTTTTGCATAGTTCTAGCTCTGTCCTTGGAGTTACAGGGAAATATATATAGTCACTGGCATGCTGTAGTATAGCATTAAGGAAATGGCATACAATCCTGGATGCTGATGCCTGTGATGACCCCAGAATGTCCCTTGTGGCTCTATGAAAGGTTCCTGTAACTAAAATTCTAAGTGCTACACATACCTTGGTCAACAACAGCATGGGTCCCCCTCGGTTTGCCCTTAGTCCACGTGAGGATGACAGAGGTTGCAGAGTTCCAGGAGTGTTTCTCTCCACCCTGTAGTGCTTTACTATTTCCACTTCATGCAGACCATAACAATTAAATGGGGTCTAAATACCCTTCTCCTCCTTGCCTGAAGTCTATCAGCAGCACCCAGCAGCATAGAGTTTAGCCTGTTACACATACACATGAAGAACACCAGCAGCCTTTAACATTCTTTCTTTCCTGTGTAATTTATGTGGCATTAATCCAAAAGGTTTTGGGATACAGGCAGATAGCTACATGGGACTTACATGATCCCTTTATAGCTTGTTGAGTAGCTCTGGCATCTTGGATTGCTTGAGTAGCATATAATTCAGCTGCGTGTACACTCATTAGAATGAGGCAATGTTTATCTGGTTTGTGTGGCTGTATATTTTGTGTAGAGCCATTTATTGAATACAAACTGGCATGCAATCGTGTGTGGTGTTACTGAATCAGTAGGGTTTATTGACTCGAGCCATGTGAGTTATTTTATAAAGGTGTTCTTTGGGGATGTGGGACATATTTCTAATGGTATATGATAGTAGATGGTCACTTAGGCCAAAAGGGAGGGTACCTGCTAGGGTAAATGTATTTGTGCAAGAGACCAGGATCCAATCCAGCATGGAGCCCCTGGTGTAATTTTTGTTATATCTAGTTTGTGCTGTAATGAGTTGTGAGAATCCAGAGAGATTTATGCTATTTGTTGGGAGCTCTAATGTTAGACTTTTGCCAGTTTATATTAAAGTTCATTAAAAATACATCATTACAACTTTAAGAAAATGCTTTCAAAGAAAACAGAACTTTGCTCGTGTATATAACTAAAAATAAAGAATAATCGTGCAATAATGATGATAAATTGTGAAGTCTGTCTTATATAACAATAGAAATAAGAAAAAAATTAGTCTACATCTGTAATCTTAGTATTGGCAGCTGTAGATAAGCAAAAAAATAGAAAACGGTAAATGAGAATGTCTGTTTGCAAATGGAAATGAAGCAATAATTACTGAGTGACAGAAGTGCAGGTTTAAGTTCATGTTCTGCCAACAGGCAAATGCAAATCTAGATTCTTGGAATACAAATTTATGCAGTGTGATATTACATGGCGTCTTGCAATCTGTGCCTTTATTTGCAGAGTGTCAAAATGATGGATGAAAAATGAGTGACAAGCAGTGTATAGCCTGATGAGGATTCCTTCCAGGTGCTCCTTCGGTCACCTGTTCAGACATTAATGCAAGTATCAGTCTGCTACTGCCTTATGAAAATACCCATAGAATCCTTTTTTATGCCCTTCTTTCTCTGTCAGCTTGTCAAGTGACATTCTAGAAATCTTGAAAGCTGTTCTTTGAAAAAAAGAAAGTAAAACTTTGTGATCTATGTATTTTTTTATAATTAACAAAATGTTTAGAAAGTAATGAAGAGAAATTAAGCAAATATGTAATTGCAGTATATTAGCTGCAAATTAATATATCTAAAATCTGACTGACAATAGCTCCATGTATAGACTGATGTAGTGAAACGGGTGTATTTGTATGTACTTTTATATACATGTACATACAAACAGATGTGAGTTTGTATTAACTGCTTTGTAAAATAAGACCAAGTTAGGAAACCTGAATGTAAGCAAAAAGTAGAATGGAAGTACAATATCTGACTTTAAATTACTTATAACAAGACAAAACTAATTTAAATGAATTGGAAAAAGTACTGCTTTGAATTTATGTACCCTATACCATTTAGGTGCTGGGAGCCTGTCATTTGTTATAAGGTAAATGATGATCATGTGTGATCTAACTATATCTGGTGACCACTATGTCAGTATAGTTTTCCACTGCATTCTGCACTGAAAGAGCTCGTCAGATTGGCAGTGTTGTATAAATTCTTCTCTTTAAGTGCTGCAGAAGCCAGAAGGTAATTTTCAAATGTTCAGGCCACAGCAGAGTTTAAGAATATAATTTGTAGCATAAAAAATACTTCTTTTGCTTTTCTACATCACAAATTATCATCTTTAATTACTGTTGCTGTCTGAACATAAATTGCATACATTTGGACAGAAGCACTTAAAAGATGCTTTCTAGCATAGAAAATCATCTGCTGTTTTACTTTATAACAAATTATTCTCATTATATTTTGTTGCTGTCTGAACATAAACTACATATTCTGAAAGAGGTAAACTTCTCTAGTAGTCCCTTAGAGTGGGTGCAAACAGGAGCATCAATAAACTCTTTAGTACTCCCTTACAATTATTACACACAGGACCATAGATAATCTCCTGTAGTACTCCCTTAATCTTACTATGGATACACATAGGAGCATACATAAGCTTCTCTAGTACTCCCTTACAATCACTACACACAGGAGCATAGATAAACTCCTGTAGTACTCCCTTAATCTTACTATGGATACACTTAGGAGCATACATAAGCTTCTCTAGTACTCCCTTACAATCAATGCACACAGGAGCATAGATAAACTCCTGTAGTACTCCCTTGATCTTTCTGTGGATATACTTAGGAGCATACATAAGCTTCTCTAGTACTCCCTTACAATCACTACACACAGGAGCATAGATAAACTCCAGTAGTACTCCCTTAATCTTACTATGGATACACTTAGGAGCATATATAAGCTTCTCTAGTACTCCCTTACAATCACTACACACAGGAGCATAGATAAACTCCTGTAGTACTCCCTTAATCTTACTATGGATACACTTAGGAGCATAGATAAACTTCTCTAGTACTCCCTTACAATCACTACACACAGGAGCATAGATAAACTCCTGTAGTACTCCCTTAATCTTACTATGGATACACTTAGGAGCATACATAAGCTTCTCTAGTACTCCCTTACAATAACTACACACGGAAGCATAGATAATCTCCTGTAGTACTCCCTTAATCTTACTGTGGATACACTTGGGAGCATAGATAAGCTTTTCTTGTACTCCCTTATAGTCTACAGACAGGATTATAGATCGTCTTCTTCTTCTTCTTCTTCTATTGGTTTTTCCAGTTAGGGGTCACCACAGTGACACAGGATCATAGATAAACTCCTTTAATGGTCCCTTCTAACAGTTACACACAGGAGCATTGAACCAAGAGTTTTTTATCACTGGTTGTACCTCGCTCAAATATCACCTTATCTAACCCTTATAGTCCACTATATAAATATGGGAAACCAGGGCTCTGCACTTTTCTACTGTCTCTGTAGCCAGCTTGTTAGAAATGGGCAACCTGACACAATGTAGAAATTGTATCATGTTTTCTAAAAACCACCTAATACTCAATATGATACAATATATGAGAGATGTAGTTATATACTGTCACTGGAGGAAAGGGTCTTACACGTAGCCACTACAAATACCAAACAGGTTGTCAAAAAACACACATATGTGGGTCTATGGGTTTGTCCTGTGGAGTGTGTGTGCCACACACACTCCACAGATCAAACCCATAGACCCACATATGTTAGGCTCATAAAGTAATGCAGCTAAACCCAAATCTCATAGGCCTCCCAGAACACAGCAATTAGATAATTATTCTCAGCAACACATGACACATTTAGCCTCAGCTCACAATGTCTAAGCCCAAAAGGCAGACCAGCACACAATCCAATATTTTGGTCATGGTTTACTCCATTGTGAGGCACACTGATATCCCAATCACCTGGCTGAGCAAGGAAAGAGTCACACTTAGTTGTATATCAGAGGCCAGGATCCACCAGATCATATGCAAATTCAAGTCATGAACCACAGATACCAGTATGACTTATAGTCCATGTAGGCAAAAATTATATGAGGTGTACTTTCCTGGACTTCATGAAGACCAACACGATGGAGGTCTCTGACTGTAAATCCAAGGGCGGTATGAGCCATGCACTGAGAAGCATTCTACCTTCTCCAAGGTGATGCCACAATACAAACGTGAGATCATTTGCATAGTATTTGGTGTCCATCTGCATAGTTACTGGGCCATGGTTTAAAGCCATGGAAAGCACACTGGCAGTGCAGGGCTATAATGCCTTCCACACATTTAGACCAGCTACTGCAGAAGTAGGGATAAAAGGTGGAAGAGTCTCAATACATGTAAAACAAAAATACCTCAACACTGGCCAAGCAGTGTGATACACATGAGCTCTTCTAAGTACAATTTATCATAAACAAAGTCAAAGATCATATCTTTGCCAGCTATAGGTCTCTCGCTATGAAATTCACAGACCACTTACTAAAATGAACTGGAGTTACTCTCTATTCAGCCCAAAACCATATTCATGGGCAACTTCAACTACCCCCTGTAAACTGGAAATCATTCTCAACTACAGGCATCCAGGCCCAAAGATTCCTGGACTTTGTCTGCACAGATACCCTGGACAAGCTAGTCCATATGCCCATTGGGGGTACAAGCATCCTTGACCTGATGCTCACTGACATGAGGGAACATTGGAACCTCCCGAGTGCAACATCCTCACTGATCAGGTCAGACCATAAAGCTGTCTCCTTCAAAATAAAAATAAAACCTGGGACACCAGCTTATCCTGGAATTTTTAGGAATTATTCCATAGCAAATATCCTCCTATTAACTGATGCCCTGGCAAAATTTTGAACCCCACCCCAACCCAGGGAACATCACTGCATGCGAGGAATTATTCACAAAACTCCTTTACAATTATGTATGCAGCTGCAAAGAGTCAGTGGCTCCCTCCTGGAATCCCAATATCAATTGGTTGATTAATAAAAGAAAGAAAATCATGGTCAAAACTAGGAAGTGCAATTACCCAGAAGATAAGATCTCCCTTATCAAAATAAATAAACAATTCAGGGGACAAATTAAGTCTGCCAAAGCCAAATTTGTGGTAAAGGTAGCCTCCAGGCTAAGGACAATTATGAGGAATTCTTCAGTTATGTAGGCAGCAAAGATAATACGCAACATTGTGTCAAACTAATATAAATGGATTAATCTACAATGATCTGGAATATATAGCAAATCATCATCATCAGCCCCCTTTTTCCCATTTTTCTACATGGGGTTGGGGTATCGTGTTAACTGTTGCCAACTCCCTCGTTTCAGTCCCACACTCCTTCCTTCTTCAGTACTCATGCCTGACTGTCGCAGATCTTCTTTCACACAATCCATCTACCTCTTTGCTGGACATCCTCGCTTCCTCTTACTTTCTTCCTGTCTGTCCCAAATCTTCCTCACCAGATTGTCTTCTGCTTTTCTACATGTTCCCAAACCACTGTAATCTGTTCTCTTTGATCTTTTCTGCAATTGGAGCTACTTTGGCTTCTGCTCTTATGTCCTCATTTCTTCATCTGTCCCACAGTGTGCAGCCTACCACCCTTCTCAGGCACTTAATTTCCATCACCTCTAGCTTCTTCAACTGTTCTGCCTTTACTGCACAGGTTTCTGTACCATACAGTAGTACTGGTCACACCACTGTCTTGTAGACCTTACGTTTCAACTTCTTTGGCATTTTTCTGTCATATATTGCACCTGATACTCTATGCCAGTTGGCTGCAGCCCCTCTGATTCTAGCTTTGACCTCTTCATTCAGACTACCCTTCTCCTCAACTGCTCCTCCCAGACACTTGAAGTTGTTTACCTGTTCCACTATCTTCCCTTCTATCTCTATTCTGAGCTTCTTCTGATTTCCCCAATTTGTTGCCATTACCACCATCTTATCTGTGCTTAGTTTCATCCCATGTGCCTTCAGAGTTCCATTCTGTTCTCCCATCCTTTGCTGAAGTTCTAGCTCAGAGTCTGCCTGCACTGCCACATCATCTGCATACAGCAGCTTTGTTGATCCCTCCCCTCCAACCTGCTTGCTAATGTAGTCCATCATCAGTATGAACAGCAGTGGTCTCAAAGCTGAACCCTGATGTACACCCACTCTCAATGGGAACCCCTCTGTGAGGCCACATGCTATTCGTACTTGAGTCATTGGGTCCTTGTACATAGCCTGCACTAATTCTATCAATGTTTCTGGGACTTCAAACCACAGATCAGCTTTCTTGGGACCTTGTCATATGCTTTCTCCAAGTCTAGGAATGTCCAGTTGGACTCTTTCCTCATCTCTAGCTTCTTCTCAAGTATCTGTCTCAATGCAAACATCGGCTCAATTGTGCTGCATCTTGATTCATCTCCCATTTTACATTCTACTACTCTGCTTATCCATTTATCAGTTACGCTTTCCAGAACATTCAAGCAATGCGATAGGAGTTTGATGCCTCTGTACTGCCCACAGTTGTGGATGGCCCCTTTGTTCTTGTACATTGGCGCTACTATCCTTATTCTCCAGTCATCTGAGATACACCTTTCTCTCCACACTGCAATTAGTACTCTCATGAGCCATTTCTCCCCTATCTCACCCACATCTTTATCATATCTGCTGTGACCTCATCTGAGCCTGCTGCTTTCCCTGACGTCATCTTCTTTAGTGCTGTTCTTACTTCTTCTATGGTGGGTTCCTCTTCTTCTCTCATTGTAGGCTATTTCTGGGGCAGTACAGCTTCTGTGGTGTTTTCTTCATTCAGAAGCTGCTGGAAATACTCCTCCCATCTGCCTTTGATGTCCTCTGGACTGGTGAGCAGGTTTGCCTTGCCACCTGATATAGTTTCTTTGTGCCCTTTACTGAGCCACTTTCCAGAAGTTGGTACAGTGCCTCTGATGCCCTATTCTTTGCTATTACAACTTCTTTCTTAGCTTCTTTGTTAACCAACCAGTAGTTCTTTCTAGCCTGGTCAGTCTTTTCTATCTCCCACTTCTTCCTGCACTCCTTCCTTCTTTTGATGACTTCCTGGACTTCTACATTCCACCATCCGCTTTCCTTATTTACCTTATTTCCATACCTGGCTCGGCCACATATTTTTTCTGTAGTCCTAACACATGCTGTTTTTAGCTGCTGCCATTCTTTTTTCAACTCCACCTATTTCCTGCTCTTCTTGGGGGGTCTAGAGCTCTGAGTAATTACTTGAACTGTTGTACTTTCTCTCCAGTCAACTTCCAAGTCTTCAGCCTGATCTCTGTTGACCTTAGAGCCTTCTCTGACCACTGTTTGGAGATGATTAACTAGTGGTTTATGCTGTGGGCCTACTGGGGATAACTTTGCAATCATGGATTCTACCCCAGTGCCTTTTCCTTACTAGGAGGAAGTCTACCTGAGTTGCATGTTGACTACTCTTGTATGTGATCGTGTGACTGTCTCTCTTTCTGAACCATGTGTTGGCTACTATCAAGGCATTTGCCAGACAGAAGTCTAGAATGGCTTCTCCTTCTTTATTCCTGTTTCTCCACCCATGTGGACCCAGGCAGTCCTCATATCCTGTTCTGTCTGTCCCAGTATGTGCATTCAAGTCACCCATTATCAACACCATTCAACACCAATTCCTGTTGTCCTGCTTTATCTAGTAAGTCCTGCAACTGCTGCCTGAATGCACTCTTTTCCTCACTATCACAACTCTGCTGTGGGCATAGGCTGAGATTATGAATATTGCCCTATCATTACATACTGGAGTCTGTCTGCCCCTTAATGCCTTCTGAAGCCTCTCTCTCACCACGATTCCTAAACTATTTCTAGCCTGCCTTCCACCTAAGTAGTAGTAGACTCTGGATCCCAAGCCAGGCACTGCCCTTCCATCTCACCTCTTGGATACATAAGATGCCCAGCATCTGTATCATCATGTCATCCACTTCCATGCTCCATCCTGTCAGTGAACCTACATTAAGTAGCAATTCTCAGTTCATGTTTGGCAGAACTATCCCTATCCCAGGTAACCCATGCTGGGCAACTAGACACCAAGGACACTGACCTATGGGCTGCTGGGCTTTATGGTGAGCACACTGGCCAATAGGGGCACATATACCCCTCCCACCATTAGCAAGGGGGCAAGGGTCCCTGGCATGGGTCAGAGTAGGCCAGGTCCTCTACCCATGCCCATTTTATTTTTTGGCGACATTAGTCAATATGACCGGATCACCTAGAGCCATATTTTACACTGTCAAGTGGCTAGCCCTGCTATGGTGCACAGTCTGTGATCCGTGTTTTCCTATCTTGAGGATCCTGGGCACCACAGTAGATGTCCAGACTGTACAACTCTTCCCCCTATAGGGCACCATGTAGAGTCTGTGCTGCTGCCCACAGCTCCATTCATTGGTAAGTCTGAGATGGTAACACTCAGCATGTTTTTTAGACATGGGAGAAGCCCCACAAAGACACAGGGAGAACATGCAAATTCCAAACAGGCATTGGTCGGAGGTCAAAATTCAACCTTGTACCTTCTGCATGGGAGGTAAAGACCTTAACCACTAAGCCATCTGGTCTGTTTACAATATGTAACAAATCTACTGGCCTAAAAGTTCTGCTCGAATTTTACCACACTTTCTCCCCCAGACACCTCTGAAGGAAATGCCAACAGTCACTATCCCCCAACTTTCACTAGAGAACAGGTCCTCAGTGCACTCTGCATGGCCAAAAAAAACTTCACCAATGGGCACTGATAATATTTTTTGATGCCTTCTTAATAGCATGAAACATGGCCACTAGAATCACTGTTTAATCATAACATTCAAACAAGCTTCATGACAAATGAATGGAAGACTGCACACAAGGATAAGCCATCCATGGACCTGCATAACTACCAGACCATAAGCCTAACTAGTGTCATATGTAAAGTCATGGAAAGATGTTCATGGATATTATAAATAATGGCATTGGAAACCTTCAGGCACTGGATTCAACCCAGTCTCGTTTCATCAAGGGCAGGTAATGCCTACTCACTCTGGTGGATTTCTTTGAGAAGGTCACCAAGATAATGGATTGAGCAAAACAGCGCATACTGCTTCCATCAACCTGGGCAAAGCATTCAACATTATACCATACTCGGGCACTGTAGACAAGTTCTCAAAATTTGGTATAAACCCTTATGTCAGTCATGCGATAGCCAGCTGGCTAACAGATAGGATCCAAGAAGTCAGGATAGGGGAGTCTTCCTCCACAAAAAGGCAAATCACTTGCAGAGTCCTTCAGCACTGGGGATCTCTATTTTTTGACATCTACTTCTCTCAAATCAAGGCTAATGTCAAAGGTCTCCGGCTGACCAAATGTCTAGACAACTGTAAACAAGACACAGTCATAGAACCCCCAAAAGATGCAAATATCCTAAAAGAAGGCCTGACACAGACTAATAACTGGTGCTAGAGTTATGGTGTAAAAATGAATGTCAAAAAATGTATAATATCTTTCAGAAACATGGCCACTCCTGGAAACTAAAACTTGTCCACACTCCTAGAAATTATAACATTAACAAAACACTTCTAAGAGGAGACCCAGTGGTCAATGATTTGGGAATGTATGTAGACAGTGACTTGGCCTTTGCCTATCATGTGTCAGTTGTAGTAAGGAAATCATTCTATGTTGCTCAACGTATAACCAAGGACATGGAATCTAGGTCCAATTATGTAATTTTTTTGTTGTACTGGAGGCTCATTAGGCCAATGATTGAGCGCAGTGCCCACTTCAGCATGCACCTGATCAGGCATATGTAATAAGTGGAGCATCCACAGAGGTTCCTCACAAAACAATACATTGTGCAGACAACATGTTTTTTGTGGACTATCTCAAAGCCCTATTCTTATACTCGGTCACCTACAGACTGCTGAAAGGTGATCTATGCCTAGCCTGTAAAAGCATCCTCTGATCCCGCCTTACTGGACCTATTGCATATCTGCAAAACAAATAGTATCAGAAATACCTAATCTAGGGGACCTAAACCTTATCTGAACCATAAGTAAGGCATGCTGGAGAGACAGGTATGTGTCTCAGAGATTGCCTCTTCTCTGGAACAGGTTTCCCATCCATGTGAAGCAGAATCTTTCAGCTTGGACCAGTAGATGGGGAAAGGGTGCCCAAATTATATATACCTTCTATAAAAACCTATAGTATAAAAAACTGTACAATATATTTGGGAGGCATCGTTAGGTTTAATAAGATTGTCTAGGGTCATTAGCCCAGTAATCACCTATGATCCTGTAAACTACAATAGCATCTATTTTCCACATCTGCCCAAAAATACTGTAGTGCATGAAAGTGCTTGATTGGTTGACCTGTATCCTGTCTATTTATGATGCCTCCCACTTACGTTCAATATCTACCAGGCATCAATAGTCAAGCAAAGTGAGATTATAGTTTCACACTAGGATTACAAAACTGGCATTGGCCACTCACTCCCACCCATTCTAACTGATTGCCTTCTAAAGTGTCAAGGTTACTAGTCAATACCAAAGTCAGCTGCATCATAGGTTCCACCCATCCATACCATGGTGCTAGATCACTTGCAGAAATATTTATCATAAACATTTGATTAAAATTTCAATAACACTTGCAGTTTTTCTCTAATTAGGCAACAATTTTCCTATATAGGTTCATAGGAGATTAATAGGCTACAGACCCTTAAACCTTTATATGGCTAGCCATGTTAATCATGGGTTTCCCCAATTGTTCTTGGTTAGATAGATGCATTTTACAGATCTGCACCTACTACCCCTGTCCATGAGGGACATGGGTGCCATCCGTGAGGTGAATTTGCAGTCATCCATCCATTGGACCAGTGCATTGGGAAGGATGCCTGAGTTATATACATCTTCTATAAAAAACTATGGTATAATATACTTAGCTTATAACAGGTGTTCTTCAGTGCTCAGTATAAAATCTCTGTAGCTGTCTTAGGTTTAGAGCAATGCCCAAAGCAGACCTTCTAGGAGTAATATGGAGTCTATGATATCACAATTCTGGGTGCTTGACTATGTGTTGATAATTTGATTCTCTCAGCTTCTCTGGCCAAAGGTTTGGTCTGTCATTACTCTTGAGTAAAGCAAAAATTGGCACAGGATCAGGTGATACTCAAGGAAGAACAAATATTTAATCCAAATGAAGTAAGCGCTTTTGTACAGGATAGTACCTGTACTTCCTCAGACAAAATTAGATTCACAACTGAAAACATACATTTATATACTTCTTCCCAAGATGTAACCCCAATGAATTAGAATCACATGATCAATTAAGTAATTAATTAAACAATTAATTAAGCAAATATAGCCAATGCTGAAAAAAGAAAGAACATAAAGAAAATACTAGTTGAAAAAATGTATATACAAATTAATGTGTGTATATAAATATATATAAAAAAATACATATATATATAAACAAAGTACATATATAAAAACATTTAAAATATGCATAAAAAGTATATATAAAAGTACTTATAATATATATATATATATATATATATATATATATATATATATATATATATATATATATATATATATATATATGTCCACAGCGTTAAGAAGACAACACTATATTCTAGATCCTTGTATTATTATGTTATAAACATTTTTCCTTTCCATATAAGAATTCATCAAGGGAATCTCCCATACAACATTATAGTGGCCATCTATCTAATAAGGCTTCTAAGTTTCAATATACATGCTATAGAGCACATTTCGTTAATGCCAGGATACCTGAAAGCATCACATCGAAGCTGCCCCAGTAATTCACATCTCTCCAACTACAGACAAATTACATACTATAAATCTAGAATTGCAATTAAACCTTGATTTTAATCTATATTTATAACCATTAACAGTAAATGAGTTATTCACATCCACATGTTTACAACTGTTGTAATTCTCACATTTATTCATACCTACTAATTTGGGGGGTTTAGAATGTTGTTTTTCTAATAGATCTTTAAGGTTTCTACCAAGTTTAAATACTATATTTGGAGAATCACCAAGTTTAACAAACAGTGACTGGTTACATCTAAACAATTCCCAGTTTTTCTTTATTATTTTAACAGAAAAACTACTTTGTGCGCTAAATGTAGTTATAAAACTACAATGTAGTGATTGAGTGCTAAGTGGCACTGTTTCACTTTGAATTGGTGACACTGATGTGTCAAAGACCCCTAAGCTGTCAGTAAAAGACCGTTTAATTACCAAAATGGGCTTAAAAGTAAATAAATGTGAGAATTGCAACAGTTGTAAACATGTGGATGTGAATAACTCATTTACTGTTAATGGTTACAAATATAGATTAAAATCAAGATTTAATTGCAATTCTAGATTTAAAGTCTACTTAGCTAGATGTACACATTGTCCTGCATTTTATGTGGGGAAAACGGAGCGTAGACTCCGTGATAGAATGTATGAACACTTGTATGCTATCAGTCAGAACAAGCTTGATAACGCACTAGCAAAACATATTCACTTGAATGTCAATCACAATTTAAAATTTTTAGCCATTGATAGTGTTAAGCATGATATTAGAGGGGGGTCCATTCCCTATGAAACTAGAGGAGTTGGAATTAAAGTGTCAGATTAAACTGGATGCATGTAATGTTCCTGGTTTAAATGAGGCAAGCTCTATAAGTAGCATCCTCAAACTTAAGAGTTTACAGAGGTAAAATATTGTTTAAATGTCTGATACAATGAGTAAGTCCATAATAAGTTTGTATTATGCGCAAAGTTTCTAGCAGTACCTTCGTTTGTATTTACGTTATGGTACATATATAAATGAAACATTCATTTTATATATATCAATACACTGTTTGTAAATTTGGTAATGTCTTTTTAAGCAACTAATTAATTAATTGCCCCGCGTATTTGTTTTAGATCAAGTGACTGCTTAAAGGATTCTGATTGTTGATTTTTTACTTCCGATGAAGTTTGCTATTTGGCAGATGAAAAGCGCTTCAAGTTATTCTATTTTAATTGTGGAATTTTATTAAATTAGTGTGACGAGTCTTCAGCTGTTGGGGCTTGTTTTGTGATTTGACTAGTTTCTTGTACTTCGTTATATTTTCCCAGTGTAGAAGACAGGACATACTTTATACTTGGAGAGGTAAATAATACTCCTTGAATTACAATTGTATTGACTATTACAAGAAAGCCTCATGCTCCTTACAGTAAAAGAAAGACCAGTGCTAACAAATTTACAATAGTGGCATGATTCACACTTAAACATACCTTTTGTTCTGAAGTTATTGGTTTTCTCAACTTCCAACATGGATTTCAAATTTAGTCCCCTTTTGTATATAACTGTGGATTTACTGGGCAAATTATCTCTGCTATTCTCGTCTGCGATGATCAAATCCCAGTTCTTACACAAAATGAGCTTGATGACATAAGCTTCATTGCAAAAAGGAGTAATAAAAGTACATGTGTAATCAGAAACAGAATTAACACTTGATTCGCTAAGATGTACACTGAAATCAACAGATACTTCTTCGTCACCCAATCAAAATCATTCAAAATGGCTCTAAAATGACCAGCCTGCCTTTTAGAAGTAACTTCTGCCAGGATGTCCTCCAGTAGTGAGTGTGGGTAACCACGTTTCAAAAACATATCTTTAAGAAACTGGCACTCTACCAAAAAGTCATTATAGCTGGAAATCATCCTGGCAGCTCGGAATAACTGGCCCTTTACCACTGTTTTTATCTGGTGGTCAGGATGTGAACTAGAAAAATACAGAAAAAAATTAGAATACATTTCTTTTCTAAAAATGGTGGCCACATAACATTGTCCGACAAAATCCTTGCTTAGGCAAATATCCAAATAAGAAATCCTTGCCCTTTGGAAATCACTTGTAAATTTCAAGAAGTTGGAAGTATTATTCATATAATCAATAAAATCATTAAAAATTTCCTCATTACCTTTAAAAATGACAAAAATATCATCAAGATATCGGGTATAAAAATAAATGTGTTCCAAAAAAGGATTGTTTCTTAAGGTAAATTCCTTTTCCCAAAAGACCATAACCAAATTAGAAAAGCTGGCTCCACACGGTGATCTCATATCAACACCCTTGGTCTGCAAGTAATAAGAATCATCAAAAAGAAAAAAGTTGTTAGTTAATATAAGGTCCAAGAACTCTTTAACCAAATATAATTCCTCATTGTTGATACCTTTCTGTACTAACAACTGGCTAACCCAATCAATACCTAGGTCATGGGGGATCACCATGTACAAGTCCTTCCCCAGTTGCAGAATTGAATTCTTCCTTGAATGTCAAACCATTAACATTAGCCAAAAAAGAATCTCTACATACTTGTGATTCATCCATCAAAAAACGTTTTAGTATGTTATCCACAAATTTGGCTATTGGGTAAGTTATAGAATTGCATCCATTAACTATTGGATGTAAAGTAAGCCCTTGAGTTCCCTGAGCCTTATCCTGAGGTTTTGGGTGTATGCCACAACAGACGTGTTGTGAGATTCACTCACCCTCCCACTCATCTTGAATCAAATCTAGAGGTCCCCTCACACTAAGTACATACAGCAACTCAAAGGGAAAAACCATTGGAGTCCTGGGGATGCTGTCTGTAAGCAAACAACAGATGGGGCAAATATTTGTCCCAGTCCCCTCTTAAACTGGTCTGCAAAGGCCTGTAGCATGAACTTGAGTGTAGAGTTTAACACCTGAACAAGACTATTAGTCTGGGGGTGGTAAGGGGTGGACTTTAAGTGCTTCACCCTACAGTACTTTCACAGAGAAGCCAGCAGGTCTGATGTGAAATTGGCACCTCTGTCAGTAAGTATTTCTTTTGAGAAACCTACTATATTGAAAATCTCTAACAAAGCATTTTCTACTTTTTCTGCCTCAATGGAGGACAGAGCCACCAATTCAAGGTATCTGGCAGCATAATCTACTACCACTAGGATATACGTTTTCACTGTGGGAATTGGGGTACTCAGAGGCCCAACAATATTCATAGCTACCCTCTGAAATGGCTCCTCAATCACAGTCAAAGGCATCAAAGGAGCTTTTTCCTTGTCTTCTGTCTTGCTTACCTTTTGGCACTGCTCACAGGTCCTGCAGCACCCTGTTACATCTCTAGAAATCCCAGGCCAATAAAAGTTCTGCATAATATGTCCTTTTGTACATTTTATGCCCACATGACCTGCAAAGGGAATATCATGGGCTGTGGCTAGAATTGTCAGATATTAGGCTCTGGACACTACCAACTGCTGTATTCTCTCACCCTCTAGCCCTCCCTCATGGGTCCACTCTCTATACAGTACCCCCTTGTCCCAACATACAGATTCCCCTTTCTCTTGAGAATCAGGTGCTTCACTAGCTAGCTCCCTCAGGCCTTGTAAATTAGGGTCTGAGAGCTGAGGCTGTCCCAACTCTCTCTTTGTAACCCTTCCCATCTCCCCTTCTACAGGAAGTCTGGTATTCTCTGACAGAGGTGTGTCACTGTCATCCTGGGTACTACTACTCACCTCTGCACTTGCAGTCACTCTGTCCAAGGGAACATCAGTACCCACAAGCAGTTGTGGCTTACCTTCAGTCTTACTACTATAGGGTAGTTCCCTCCCTGAAGTAACCACCTCACCAGTTCTGACTATAAGTGTGTGGTCAGTCTTTGTCTCCCCCTGGCTACCAGCCCCACATGCTTGTCTCCAAGCCTGACTGCATGTAACTGCATGCACACAAGGTACTGCATTATCAAAATCATTCCCTATCACGACATCTGCAGGGATATCCTCAAACACACCTACTTACTGGCTTCCTTTTCCACCATCCCAGTCAAAGTGAATGCTATCCAAAGGTATTTGGAATAGGGTCCCTCCTAAAGCTCCAACTGGAGCAGACTGTCCAAGCAAGTAGTGCTGCTCTGTAACCATTGCAGGCTTCACAATGGTTAGGTCAGAGTCTGTGTCTCTTAGCAATGGCCTCTTTGCCATTTACTAAGATAGGATATAACCTTGTGGTAGTTTGGTACTCTTGTTGTCTTGAGAGAACTTACTGCTGGCATTTTGTCATCCTCACTTACTGGCTCTCCCTCCTTTTGCTCCCCACCTTGCCTCCATGGACATCTATTTGCTACATGGCCCCACTGGTTGCATTTAAAACATTTAACCCTTGGACCTGGACGTGCACCTAGACTAAAGACTTCCCCTGCCACTGGGGTACTCTCTTGGGGCAGTCTGAGCTGACCACCATGTGATTCCCTTAGACCCATGAGCAGCACTAGGTCTCCCTTTCCTGTGCAGTGATGCCCTGCTTACTAGGTATAGGTCTCCATTCTTCCCCAACTCATCTGCAGTGCTGTATTGTCTATCAGCTAACCAGTCTCTCATGTCTTCAGGCAAAGTACTAAGAGCTTGTTCCCTCACCAAAAGGTCTGCCAGCCCTTCAAAAGTGGTGACATAACATCCACTCACCCACCTGTGAAAATAAGTGCTTAGTTCAGCAACATATTCACATGCACTTTCATCTGCCTTGCATCTATGCTCATGAAACATTTTCCTATAAACTTCAGGTGTTAACTTAAAACATTCTCAAAGATAGTTCTTTACAATTTTATAATTTAAATAATCAGTATCAGACAATTTAGAAATAGCAGTTACCTACCATGGAGTAAGGGGATCAGGAACCATACCCAGAGCCCTTGGTCAACATTATACTGTTTACATACCCTTTCAAACATATGAGTGGAAGTATCAGAATTATCCCTCTCTGTAAATTGTGGAAGAAATGTAATGACCTTTGTTCCTTCTGGGGTTCAGTTACTCCCCTCCCCATTACCTCCATAACTCTGATGAAGAGTCAACATCTCTTTTTCATGTTGTCCCTGCCTCTCATTCTCCTCAGCCTCCAGCCATCATAGTTTCTCATTTTCCTCAGCCTCTAGACATCTCAGTGTCTCTGCTGCTTCTGTTTCCAAGCACTTGGCCTCCAGTTCAAATCTCTTTAACCGCAACACATTTTTAAGTCATCTGTGGAAAGGTTGAGCTGTCCATTTTCTAAGAGTTGTACATCTCCAAGGCCAGCCTGATTGTCCTTCTGGTTGCTATTCTGTGTTACAGCTGTGACTAAAGCTGCAATCATGTCTGCTTTAGTCAGGTTGGCATGCATCAGTCCTTTAGCCTGGCAATTTCAGCCAACTGGCTCCTTGTCACCTTGCCATACACCTCTGCTGACATGCTTGCCTGCTCTCCCTGACTAACTAAACTAACAAAAAAATAAAACAATTTTGATATGAACTCTGAATGTTCACTGCTGGCAATAATACTCTATATCACATTTCTACCCCCCCTCGAAAACTCAAGCTAGTTTTTCAAGTGACCCTTGAGAAACGTTGCTTGAGAGGGTTGAGCTTAGATGGGAATACCTTACCCCACTACTTGTCTTGGGAGCCATCTGCATTGGCATTGCTAACCCCACTGTGGTGCTGCACTGTCATATCATATGCTTGCAACCCTAGGCTCCACCTTAGTAACTTGGCATTTTTCTGGCTGGCATGATGTAGCCATGTCAAGGGATTGTGGTCTGTAACTACAGTGAATTTCCTTCTATAAAGATAAGGCTGAAAGTTCTGCAGTGCCCATACTATGGCTAGGCATTCCATTTCTGCAGCTGCATAGCATTCCTCCCTGGGTTGGAGCCTCTGACTGAGATATACCACTGGTTGGTCTTCTCCCTCTGAGGAAACCTGGCTAAGAACAGCCCCTACTCCATGGTTTGAAGCATTCACCTGCACAACAAATTCATTGATGTAATCTGGACTGGCTAACACAAGGGGACCTCCCAAAGCTCCTTTAAGCTTCTGGAATGTCTGCTCACATGCTGGGGTCCAGACTACCTTATCTGGCCTGTTTTTCCTTGTCAGGTCTGTGAGGGGAGCAACTATGGTACTATAGTTGGGGACAACTTTCTGTAGTACCCTGTTGTCCCTAAGAATGCCCTCACCTGCTTTTTGGAACCCTGCCCTCTGTAGTCTGCCCAGCACCTCCCTCACATGCCGAAGGTGCTCTTGTCAGGAATGGTGTAGGTGGCAATATCATCTAGGTAAGCAAGGCAAAATCTCCTGCTATGGTGCTATCTACCAGCCTCTGGAAAGTTTCTGGGGGCATTTTTCATTCCAAAAGGCATCTTTGTGAACTCATACAGGCCAAAAGGAGTCACAAAGGCTGACCTCTCTGTAGCACTGGGAGTCAAGAGCACCAGCCAGTAACACATGGTATGATCAATAGTGGTAAGATACCTAGCCCTGCCCAGCTGCTCTAGGGCTTCATCTGTCCTAGGCATGGGTTAAGCATCTGACTCTGTGTGACATTTTAATTTCCTGTAGTCCACATAAAACTTGGTGCTGCCATCCTTCTTTGCTGCCAGTACCACTGGGGAGGCCCAGGGACTGCTGGATGCCTGAATTACCCCTAACTCCAACATTTCCTGTATCTCCTCCCTAAGAGTCTGTTTGACTCTTGCAGGCACCCTGTAAGGAACCTGCTTAATAGGCCTTTGGGGTCCTGTATCCACATGGTGCTGCACCAGGTGGATGCACCCTGGTTTCCCAGTGAATATGTCCCCAAAATCCTGTAACACTGTCCAGATTTCTCGAATCTTGGTAGGGGATAGCTGCTGCGACATTGCTACCCCTTCCACTGAAGTGTCAGTTCCAGCCTCACTGAGGAGATCAGTTACCAAATCCCCCTCATACTCCTCCTGCCATCCACTCTAAATACTCAGCACAAGGGCCTCCTATCATAGCAAGGTTTCATCATGTTAACATGGTACAATCTGTGCCCCTGCTGCTGGACTAGCAGGTCTACCATGTAGTTCTTGCTCCCATCCCACTTTACTATACCTTCCTTCCAACAACTGATAATCCTATAATACCATCCTATCGTTCCAAAAAGAATTGAATGACCTAGTATGCTTATAAATATGCAGAAATTACTAGCCACTGGTTTGAACTAAAAAAAAAAAAAAAAAAAAAAAAAAATTTGTATTGCATTGTACTAGAATGACCTTTACTTTATCTGACATATTTTATATATATTCTGTATATCTTATGTTTGAAATCTATAACTGCTATTCCTATGTGAAATCTGTAAGTCCTAAGTGTAATTTGTAATTTGTAATTTTCTGGAGCTTTTCCCGCAAGGACTCCTTTGAAAATGGGGTCCTTGTGTCCCAATGGACCATCCTGGCAAACAAACAAAATAGTTAACATCACTGACCTTCCTTACCACCTTGCAGGGTCCCTCCCAAGCTGCCTGCAGCTTGTTGTGTCTGACAGGAATGAGAACCATTACCAGCTGCCCTACAGCATAATCTCTAGCTTGAGCATTCCTGTCATACCACACCTTTTTCTGCTTTTAGGCTTCTGCCAGGTTCTGAAAAGACCAATGGTTAGACCAGAGCTGAAGATAAAAATGGAATAATCCACGTCAGGAAATAAATCACTTTCAGCTTCACAGTAGTGCCCTTTATAAAACCAAAAGTTGTAACTAAGATGTAGTAGTCAAGGTAGGAAACGGTTCACTTGCAGTTTCACACCACTTTATTAAACAAGAGTAAGCACTTTTGCAATCTAAGTCAGCTGATCGCTTCTTCAGACTCATAAAAACAGTTAAAACATTGGTATTTAAAATATGGTTCAACCAATGAAAACACATGTAGAACTATGACATAGACTAATTAAAATTGCATACATCAGTACATTAATTTGCCTTATATTCTGCATAAGATGAAATAAAATATACATATAACAGACACATTTTAGGTAATAATCCATATTACTTAATGTTTTAGTGGTCTGGATTTTAAAAAAGGTTTCAAGGAAACAGCATTGTTCAATCCAGGAGACCTATCTGCCTGAAGTAGTAAAATCCAACTTTGTTCGGCTTCCTCTACCTTATTCCTTATATCATCTTCCCTCTTACTTTTATTTATTATTTCTAAAACCATGAAATTAAAAACATGTTTCCTATCTTCTTCTTCCACATGTTTTGCTAAAGCACTTGTGTCTTTTTATTTCTTATATCTCTAAGGTGTTCAAGGATACGTTCCTTTAGACACCTATTGGTTTTGCCTATATAAAAGGCATGACAGACAGTGCAGAAGCTGAAATAAACCAAATTTTGTGTTCTGCAGTCAGCATAAAAATCTATATCAATTATAAATCCTAGTGTAGGATGTTTATATGTAGATTTATTATATAAATAGTCACATGCTGTACAATTTCTGCAAGGAAAAGTTCCCTGTCTATCAGATAGGATCATTCTTTCATTGTTTCTGGATTTGCAACATAGTTGTCTTTTTAAGGACCTCTTATTTCTAAAAGAAAAGCTGGGTCTGTCTTCTAACAATTCTCTCAAGTCAGGATCTGACAATAAAACATTCCAATTCTTCTCAAAAATATTACAGAACCTTCTGATGTCACTTGAATAAGTTATAGGGAATCTAACTTTAAAATCATGACCTTCCTTGCTTTTAACATCTTCTATAATATTTGAGAAGAGCGGTTTACATCTCCCATCTCTATTTTTAATGGTATATTTAGCACTTTCATTTATGTCTTTCTTACTATAACCTCTGTTTAAGAAGTCTTTCTCTAATATAGTCATTGTCTTCACAAAGCCTTCATCTGTATTATGTAAGCAGCTTATTCTCATATATTGTCCTTTCACTACATTTTTGTGTACAAATGTTGGATGCATACTAGTCTTATGTAAGATACTATTTCTCCGTGTAGATTTTCTATACATCCCTGTTGCAAGTTCCTCTAATGCTGTCTTCTTAACCAAAACATCTAGGAACTCAATAGAGTCCCTGGAATGTTGGCTAGTGAATCTTAAAAATTCAGTGGTGCTATGTAAGTACTCCACCATCTCTTGCAACTCTTCACTAGTACCATCCCGTAACAGGAAGACGTCATCTACAAAACGTATATACCATACAATTTTGCTAGCATATTTATTGCTAGCACTTAATACATGATCTTTTCCCATGCAGCCAATGCTAAGTTGGCGTAGCTGTTAGCACAAGCCGTGCCCATTGCTACACCAACTTTCTGCAGATAAAACTTGTCATTGAATATAAAGACATTATTTTCTAGGACAATATCAAGCAACTCACATATCAAATTAATCTTAGTACTTTGAAAAACTTGTTTCAAGGTCAGAATATCACGTATTTTCTCAATACCCCATTTATTCGGTATCACTGTGAACAGTGAAGTGGCATCCATTGTCACAAACATATAATTTCTATTAATATTCCTGGTCTTCTTATATAACAGTCGCAGAAATGCCTTTGTATCCCTTAGTATAGTCTCACATGATTTTAGGACTATGTGTAAATTTTGTTCAATATAAATTGAGATGGCTTCTGTGGCCCATCCTTTACTGGATACAATAGGTCTCATAGGAGGCTGTGTGATGTCTTTGTGAATTTTAGGTAGACCATAAATAATGGGTATAGTTGGATGTTCTATCTGAAAGTAGTCAAACAATTCCTCTGATATGTAATTAGTAATCAATAAGTCAAAAATATATACAGATATCCTGTCAATTATACCTTGTACTTGTCTCTCATTTAGTTCAACATAAGTATCTGTATCATTCAAAAGTTCCATCATTTTCTTGTAATAAAAAACCTTATCCATTACTACTACACTGCCCCCCTTGTCAGCAGGCCTAATTTCAATGCTGTGAGAATCCTTCAGTTCTGACAGTGCTTCAGTTTCTGATTTACTCAAGTTATAAAATCTAGGTGGAAGATTTTTAGCATGCATCTCTCTAATTTCATGTTCACACACATTAGTGAAAGTTTCAACTGTGGGATGTATCTTGGGTACAAAGGCACTAGGTTGTTTAAACATATTATCAAATACATTTCTTTTAAACATGGTTTTAAGTGTTAGGTTACGAGAAAATAACTTCAGCTCTTTTAATAAATCAGTTAATACTGTTTTCTGTGCTGTAATAAAGTTCAGGCCTCTATTTAACAATGAGGCTTGTGCATCAGTTAAAGAAAAGCTAGATATATTAATTACCAAGTTTTTTGTTGGTTCTTGCTCCTGGTGTTCATATATGCAGGAGTCATTCGTTCTCTCTGCTGTAATCGCGTTCTCCCTCTTTGATTCCTGCTGCTTGACTTGTCCCTTATTGGCAGTACCTTCTTTAACACAAATGGAAGGATTGAGGTTTGTGTAGCTTCCTTTTGCTCCAAAAAAGCTACTGAATCAGAATTAACACTGGAATCCATCCTTCTGTTAGTGCAAGCCATTTGGAAAGTTTCTTTTGCCATTCCACCATTTTCAAATGTGGGAGGTTCTATACATACTCTCTCTGTGCTGACATCATTGTTCTCACAGGGATTCTGATTTAAAGGGGCAGTACTATGCATATTTGAATTTTCAGAAATCTGTACTGTAGTAATTTTTTCTACATTTTCTGTACTCACAGTTGTTCTTCTTGGCCAGCTTCTGCACTGTCTGTCATGCCTTTTATATAGGCAAAACCAATAGGTGTCTAAAGGAACGTATCCTTGAATACCTTAGAGATATAAGAAATAAAAAAGACACAAGTGCTTTAGCAAAACATGTGGAAGAAGAAGATAGGAAACATATTTTTAATTTCATGGTTTTAGAAATAATAAATAAAAGTAAGAGGGGAGGTGATATAAGGAATAAGGTAGAGGAAGCTGAACAAAGATGGATTTTACTACTTCAGGCAGATAGGTCTCCTGGATTGAACAATGCTGTTTCCTTGAAACCTTTTTTAAAATCTAGACCACTAAAACATTAAGTAATATGGATTATTACATAAAATGTGTCTGTTATATGTATATTTTATTTCATCTTATGCAGAATATAAGGCAAATTAATGTACTGATGTATGCAATTTTAATTAGTCTATGTCATAGTTCTACATGTGTTTTCATTGGTTGAACCATATTTTAAATACCAATGTTTTAACTGTTTTTATGAGTCTGAAGAAGCGATCAGCTGACTTAGATCGCGAAAGCGCTTACTCTTGTTTAATAAAGTGGTGCAAAACTGCAAGTGAACCGTTTCCTACCTTGACTACTACATCTCAGTTACAACTTTTGGTTTTATAAAGGGCACTACTGTGAAGCTGCAAGTGATTTAGTTCCTGACGTGGATTATTCCATTTTTATCTTCAGCTGTGGTCTAACCATTGGTCTTTTCATTTTTTTTCGCTTGAGGTGTATACCAGGCATTTATCCAGCTTTTGTTTTCTTTCACGTGTTTCTTGGACTGTATTTAAAAGCTGGGACATGGCTGAAGGTAATGACAACAATAAGAATCAATGTGAACGACTAGTTGGACTACTACATATATACTCCAACCCCTTGATGCTAAACCCTATTTTTCCAGTGAATGAAAGAGAACAAGTGGACTATGATACACATAAGAAGTTCACTGAACTGTATAGAGATCTGGAGAATAAGTTATATAGCTTTAAAAGGCTACAGTGGCAAAGGTTTCATCTAGAAGCATCATTAAAATATAAAATAGTGCCAAGATGTCTCAGAGTATTAAATATGCCTACTTATGGTGAGACCTACCCTGAATTACTTCAAATATGGCAGAACTTAAATTTACAGCTTAGCTATGATTATATGCATTTGCTTATAGAATTTTTTAAACGACAAGAAAAAGAGCTAGCCGATGAGATAAAGAGGCTACAAGAACAACTGACTAATAATTTTCCTATAGAGGTACTAGGCAGTAAATTAGATGAACTTGCTGACAGTATACAGGGCTATGATAAGAGGTTGCAGAATACTAAAACTAAAAAATTGCAAAGGGACCTCAATGACTTTCAATGTAAAGAGGTATTTTCGTGGCAAAGAAGAACAACTGTGAGTACAGAAAATGTAGAAAAAATGACTACAGTACAGATTTCTGAAAATTCAAATATGCATAGTACTGCCCCTTTAAATCAGAATCCCTGTGAGAACAGTGATGACAGCACAGAGAGAGTATGTATAGAATCTCCCACATTTGAAAATGGTGGAATGGCAAAAGAAACTTTCCAAATGGCTTGCACTAACAGAAGGATGGATTCCAGTGTTAATTCTGATTCAGTAGCTTTTTTGGAGCACTAAGGAAGCTACACAAACCTCAATCCTTCCATTTGTGTTAAAGAAGGCGCTGCCAATAAGGGACAGGTTGAGCAGCAGGAATCAAAGAGGGAGAACGCGATTACAGCAGAGAGAATGAGTGACTCCTGCATATATGAACACCAAGAGCAAGAACCAACAAAAAACTTGGTAATTAATATATCTAGCTTTTCTTTAACTGATGCACAAGCCTCGTTGTTAAATAGAGGCCTGAACTTTATTCCAGCACAGAAAACAGTATTAACTGATTTATTAAAAGAGCTGAAGTTATTTTCTCATAACCTAACACTTAAAACCATGTTTAAAAGAAATGTATTTGATAATATGTTTAAACAACCTAGTGCCTTTGTACCCAAGATACATCCCACAGTTGAAACTTCCACTAATGTGTGTGAACATGAAATTAGAGAGATGCATGCCAAAAATCTTCCACCTAGATTTTATAACTTGAGTAAATCAGAAACTGAAGCACTGTCAGAACTGAAGGATTCTCACAGCATTGAAATTAGGCCTGCTGACAAGGGGGGAAGTGTAGTAGTAATGGATAAGGTTTTTTATTACAAGAAAATGATGGAACTTTTGAATGATACAGATACTTATGTTGAACTAAATGAGAGACAAGTACAAGGTATAATTGACAGGATATCTGTATATATTTTTGACTTATTGATTACTAATTATGTATCAGAGGAATTGTTTGACTACTTTCAGATAGAACATCTAACTATACCCATTATTTATGGTCTACCTAAAATTCACAAAGACATCACACAGCCTCCGATGAGACCTATTGTATCCAGTAAAGGATGGGCCACAGAAGCCATCTCAATTTATATTGAACAAAATTTACAAATAGTCCTAAAATCATGTGAGACTATACTAAGGGATACAAAGGCATTTCTGCATCTGTTATATAAGAAGACCAGGAATATTAATAGAAATGATATGTTTGTGACAATGGATGTCACTTCACTGTTCACAGTGATACCGAATAAATGGGGTATTGAGAAATACTTGATATTCTGACCTTGAAACAAGTTTTTCAAAGCACTAAGATTAATTTGATATGTGAGTTGCTTGATATTGTCCTAGAAAATAATGTCTTTATATTCAATGACAAGTTTTATCTGCAGAAAGTTGGTGTAGCAATGGACATGGCTTGTGCTAACAGCTACGCCAACTTAGCATTGGCTGCATGGGAAAAAGATCATGTATTAAGTGCTAGCAATAAATATGCTAGCAAAATTGTATGGTATATACGTTTTGTAGATGACGTATTCCTGTTATGGGATGGTACTAGTGAAGAGTTGCAAGAGATGGTGGAGTACTTACATAGCACCACTGAATTTTTAAGATTCACTAGCCAACATTCCAGGGACTCTATTGAGTTCCTAGATGTTTTGGTTAAGAAGACAGTGATAGACGAACTTACAACAGGGATGTATAGAAAATCTACATGGAGAAATAGTATCTTACATAAGACTAGTATGCATCCAACATTTGTACACAAAAATGTAGTGAAAGGACAATATATGACAATAAGCCGCTTACATAATACAGATGAAGGCTTTGTGAAGACAATGACTATATTAGAGAAAGACTTCTTAAACAGAGGTTATAGTAAGAAAGACATAAATGAAAGCTCTAAATATACCATTGAAAATAGGGATGGGAGATGTAAACCGCTCTTCTCAAATACTATAGAAGATGTTAAAAGCAAGGAAGGTCATGATTTTAAAGTTAGATTCCCTATAACTTATTCAAGTGCCATCAGAAGGTTCTGTAATATTTTTGAGAAGAATTGGAATGTTTTATTGTCGGATCCTGACTTGAGACAATTGTTAGAAGACAGACCCAGCTTTTCTTTTAGAAATAAGAGGTCCTTAAAAAGGCAACTATGTTACAAATCCAGAAACAATGAAAGACTGATCCTATCTGATAGGCAGGGGACTTTTCCTTGCAGAAATTGTACAGCATGTGACTATTTATATAATAAATCTACATATAAACATCCTACACTAGGATTTATAATTGATATAGATTTTTATGCTGACTGCAGAACACAAAATTTGATTTATTTCAGCTTCTGCACTGTCTGTCATGCCTTTTATATAGGCAAAACCAATAGGTGTCTAAAGGAACTAAAGGAACATATCCTTGAACACCTTAGAGATATAAGAAATAAAAAAGACACAAGTGCTTTATCAAAACATGTGGAAGAAGAAGATAGGAAACATATTTTTAATTTCATGGTTTTAGAAATAATAAATAAAAGTAAGAGGGAGGTGATATAAGGAATAAGGTAGAGGAAGCCGAACAAAGATGGATTTTACTACTTCAGGCAGATAGGTCTCCTGGATTGAACAATGCTGTTTCCTTGAAATCTTTTTTAAAATCCAGACCACTAAAACATTAAGTAATATGGATTATTACATAAAATGTGTCTGTTATATGTATATTTTATTTAATCTTATGCAGAATATAAGGCAAATTAATGTACTGATGTATGCAATTTTAATTAGTCTATGTCATAGTTCTACATGTGTTTTCATTGGTTGAACCATATTTTAAATACCAATGTTTTAACTGTTTTTATGAGTCTGAAGAAGCGATCAGCTGACTTAGATCGCGAAAGCGCTTACTCTTGTTTAATAAAGTGGTGTGAAACTGCAAGTGAACCGTTTCCTACCTTGACTACTAGATCTCAGTTACAACTTTTGGTTTTATAAAGGGCACAACTGTGAAGCTGCAAGTGATTTATTTCCTGACGTGGATTATTCCATTTTTATCTTCAGCTGTGGTCTAACCATTGGTCTTTTCATTTTTTTTTTTTCGCTTGAGGTGTATACCAGGCGTTTATCCAGCTTTTGTTTTCTTTCACGTGTTTCTGCCAGGTTCTCCTGGGCCAAGCCCATGAGTTAAACAAAGCAAAAGCAAAGCAGAATCCCCCTTTATGTCCAATAGTTAATGGACGCAATTCTATAACTTACCCTATAGCCAAATTAGATGTTAAAATACTAAAACATTTTTTGACTGATGAATCACAAGTATGTAGAGATTCTTGCTCTTTTTTGGCTAATGTTAATGGTTTGACATTCAAGGAGGAATTCAATTTCGCAACTGGGCACATGAAGGACTTGTTCACGGTGATTCCCCCATGACCTAGGTATTGATTGGGTTAGCCAGTTGTTAGTACAGAAAGGTATCGACAATGAGGAATTATATTTGGTTCAAGAGTTCTTGGACCTTATATTAACTAACAACTTTTTTTCTTTTTGATGATTCTTATCATTTGCAGACCAAGGCTGTTGCTATGGGATTACCATGTGGGGCCAGCTTTTCTAATTTGTTTATGGTCTTTTGGGAAAAGGAATTTATCTTAAGAAACAGTCCTTTTTTGGGACACATTTATTTTTATACCCGATACCTTGATGATATTTTTGTCATTTTTAAAGGTAACGAGGTAATCTTTAATGATTTTATTGATTATATGAATAATACTTCCAACTTCTTGAAATTTACAAGTGATTTCCAAAGGCAAGGATTTCTTATCTGGATATTTGCCTAAGCAAGGATTGTGTCAGACAATGTTATGTGGTCACCATTTTTAGAAAAGAAACATATTCTAATACTTTTCTGCATTTTTCTAGTTCACATCCAGACCACCAGAATAAAAATCAGTGGTAAAGGGCCAGTTAGTCAGAGCTGCCAGGATGATTTCCACCTTTAATGACTTTTTAGTAGAGTGCCAGTTTCTTAAAGATATGTTTTTGAAACATTGTTACCCACACTCACTTGTAGGACATCCTGGCAGAAGTTACTTCTAAAAGGCAGGCTGGTAATTTTAGAGCCATTTTGAATGGTCCTTGATGGGGTGACGAAGAAGTATCTGTTGATTCCAGTGTACATCTTAGCGAACCAACTGTTAATTCTGTTTCTTATTCCACATGTACATTTATTACTCTTTTTTGCAATGAAGCTTATGTCATCGAGCATATTTTGTGTAAGAACTGGAATTTGATCATAGCAGACAAGAATATCAGGGGTAGTTTGCCCACTAAAACCACAGTTATATACAAAAGGGGACAGAATTTGATATCCATGTTGGAGGTTAAGAAAACCAATAACTCCAGAACAAAAGGTATGTTTAAGTGTGAATCATGCCCCTATTGTAAATTTGTTAGCACTGGTCTTTCTTTTACTGTAAGGGGCATGAGGCTTTCTTGTAATGGACGATACAATTGTAATTCAAGGAGTATCACCTGAAGACACCCTGAATAGGCCAGCTTGCCTGGTACTTAGAAAAATACTACTGAGAAGACCCCCCCCCAACAAGATTGTGTAAATTAATCCATCCTGGGTGCTCACTCCCTGCTTTAAATGCAAAAGGAATACCTCCGGCCATCACCTGAAGACACCCTGAATTGGCCAGCTTGCCTAGTACTTAGAAAAATACTACTGAGAAGACCCCCCCAACAAGATTGTGTAAATTAATCCATCCTCGGTGCTCCCTCCCTACTTTAAATGCAAAAGGAATACCTCCGACCATCACCTGAAGACACCCTGAATTGGCCAGCTTGCCTGCTACTTAGAAAAATACTACTGAGAAGACCCCCCCAGCAAGATTGTGTAAATTAATCCATCCCGGGTGCTCCCTCCCTGCTTTAAACGCAAAAGGAATACCTCCGGCCATCACCCGAAGACACCCTGAATTGGCCAGCTTGCCTGGTACATAGCAAAATACTACTGAGAAGACCCCCCCCCACCACAAGATTGTGTAAATGCATGTTGCTTAACACTAATTAAATGTAGACTTGATGTACTATCTATAGAGTTAATCTGCCCTCCCGTGTGTGCGTTCCAACAGCCTACTGCAGACAGTTTGCCCTCTCCCCCTCCTGTTATCACTACCTTAGAATATATTTAAACCTAAGACTGATCCAACTATCGCTGCTGTTTGCTATCTCCTTCTACCATTAGGTGGCATCATCTACCAATATAAATGCTAGATATGCTTTATAATCCCAACAAGTTTTATTTTTTCACAAACAGTTGGCTATGAGTTAATATCCATACACTGTACATATCTTCTCTCCCCTGCTAAACCACCCTCTGTAAAGGCAGCCTTATTTTTCTGGCTGGAAATATTTAGCTCATCCCTTCCAACTACAGCCTTTAAACTGCTCTTTGCTGACACTTTTTCTGCCATACTCACCTCTATTAAGCCCTAACCCCTCCCGGAACTGTTCTTCCTACCAACTTTCCACCCCTTTAGTCCCTCCTACCTTCTACCCCTCTAGTCCAACCACCTTTCCTCCGCCTATCCCCTCCCCCATAGCTAGTTTCCTTCTGGAGTTTACTTATATCTCCCACAGACCATGGTGCCATTTTTAAATCCTTCCTGAGCATCCACAGCTCCTCTGTGCTGGTCATGTGGTTTAGGCTGCTTGTTTTTGCCTCCCGGTAGGTCTTTTCAGCATATCTGTCTATCATTTGCAAGCCTCTAAGCAACTATTGTGCTAAACTCCGCGTTCTTACTTGTAACTGTGTTTTAGGGTTATAGATGGCCTTGTGCTGATGGCTATCACGCCAGTGCAATGTTTGTAACTGTATTGCATGGCTATTGTTGGCCTTGTTCTGACGGCTTAATTTATCTGCGGCCTACCTGTGTTTTTCACCTCTGCAAGCTGCTTTTGGGATGAGTAGAGCTCTTTTCTACACTGACTAATGCTGCATTCATTTTGTATGGGTACAAGGGGTTGACTGAATACTGCTGGCTTGTCACAACCAGAAACCTGGTGTAATGATGTCCTGTTAAAAGTATGCCAACCAAAGTGCATTGCTGAATGCTGGATAGCCTCTTAAGGTGGAATAACAATCCCCCTTCAAGTCTTCCACTTAAAATCAGGTTTAGCAGCCATTTTTCTTTCCATTTGTAACTATAAGGGCTCCTCACAGCTGCTACACGGTTTTGGGGACTGTTTTACCCTATATACTGTACTGTTTGACTGCTTGCTTTGTACTGTGTCATTTTCCCTTTGCTTAGGTTAATTACCGGCATAGCAGCTGTAAGCTGCTTTATGGGATGAGTGGGTCTCTCTTTATGTTGTCGCCAGCTGCAAAACTTTAGTATGAGTATACAGGGCTCAAGTGTTGCACTTTGCTGGCCTAGTCTGCTGTTCAGATGTCCTAGTAAAAGGACACCAATGAACATATATCGTTGAAGGCCTTTATTTCTGTTTCAAGATGGATCAATGGTCCTACTAGAGCCTTTAGCTTAATTACTGGCTTAGCAGTTATTTTTCTTTTCCGTTTGTCTTTATAAGGGCACCACATGGCTTTTATATTGTTCTGAAAACTGTTTTGAAAACTGTTCAGCACAAGTTATTGCATAGCATGAACATATCGTAGTTTACTGTATTAGTCTGTTGAGCACTATGTATTGCACTGTTTAGAGATTTTATAGTATTACTTTATCATTTACCCCTTGCTTTCTGCTGCTTATATTTGGCTCTACTGATGTATAACCCTGTCCTCTCAAACGGACTGGGGTCACTGATAGCATGCTGAACTGCTGAATGAATATTTTGTTCTATTTAATGGAGCCTATATTGCCTAACTTGTATTGTTCATATCATAATGTCTGCTGCTTTCCATTGTTAATCCCCTAAACCTAATCTTCCTCTACATACTTGCTCTAGCCCCATCTAACCATAGCCTCTCTCTACTACTGTGCTTTCTTACACCCTCCCTTCTTCTCTAAACATCCCTTACATTCTACCTTTCCCCTCTACATCTGCAGTATTAACTAACTCAGTGTTGTCTCCCTCTCCTCTACAGTAATCCATCCCGGGTGCTCCCTCCCTGCTTTAAACACAAAAGGAATACCTCCGGCCATCACCTGAAAACACCCTGAATTGGCCAGCTTGCCTGGTACTTAGAAAAATACTACTGTGAATACCCCCTCCAACAAGATTGTGTAAATGTATGTTGCTTAACACTAATTAAATGTAGACTTGATGTACTATCTATAGAGTTAATCTGCCCTCCCGTGTGTGCGTTCTAGCAGCCTACCACAGACTGTTTGCCCTCTCTCCCTCCTGTTATCACTACCCTAGAATATATTTAAACCTAAGACTGGTCTAACTATCCCTGCTGTTTGATATCTCCTTCTACAATTAGGTGGCAACATCTACCAATATAAATCCTAGATATTCTTTATAATCCCAACAAGTTGTATTTTTTTCACAAACAGTTGGTTATGAATTAATATCCTTAGACTGTACATATCTCCTCCCCCCTGCTAAACCACCCTCTGTAAAGGCAGCCTTCTTTTTCTGGCTGGAAGTATTTAGCTCATACCTTTCAACTACAGCCTTTAAACTGTTCTTTGCTGATACTTTTTCTACCATACTCACCTTTAGTGTTCTTTCCCGCACCGTTCGCCCTACAGGCTTATTCCACTCCCCTAGCCTGTCCCCCAATTCTCACCCTCCCCCAGTACTCCTAGTTTCATTCCTATCTTACCCCACCCTCTCAGTCTAATTACCCAATACCAGCTCCCCCCTCATTACTCCTCCCACCTATAGCCATCCTTCTTAAACTCTGTAATTTGTACTCCTCTCAATAATTATAGTCCCCTCCTCTTTCCTTAAATCTCTAGAATACCTCCTTCACTTTTTAAACCCTTTCTTCTTCATAGCCTTCTCTATTTTCCTAACCATACATACTACTCTCTCTTTGCTCCAACATGCTCTCCTCAAGTTATCACACCCTCCAGTCCCCCAGCCTCCTCTTTATGTTCCTACTTCCCTTATACTATGCTGCATCATATTCCACCTATGCTTGTCCAATACCACCTACAAAGACAACTACCATACAAACCTACCTTCCCCCTCATTCTTACTCCCATTTCCACTCTATCTCCTCTTCTCTCATTCAGCCCAACCCTCTGCACCTATTCTACCCTAAACTCTTTTCCTCTAAAGTCAAGATAATGTCACCTGCTCCAATCTACAATCTACCAAAAGTCATGCCTGGCAGACCAATATGGCTAAAGGATATATCCTTCAACAACCTAGCCCAATCTGGTGATATCCATCCTAACCCTTGTCCTACATCCTTTATTAACAACACTCATCCTTTACCCTCTTCCCCCTATCTCAACACCCTAAAGATTTTTACAATTAATGCACAAAGTCTAAACAACAAAGTACACCAATTTCAAGCTTGGTTAAGCCATAACCAACCAGATATCTTAGCCATCTTTGAAACCTGGCTCAAGCCCTTTATCTCTGACTCTGAGATTCTGCCCCCAGGATTTCATTGTCTCAGAAATGACCGACTAAATAAAAAAAGTGGAGGCACTGCCCTAGTCTACTCCATCCTTTTTATCTTAATTCCCCTCCAAATTCCAATTCCTCAATTCCAGAACACTGAACTAACTGCTGGAATTCTAAAACTAAACAAACATAAAAATATCTGCATCATTGCCCTATATATATCTCACCTGGTAACAATATCACTAAACTCGAAAATATTCTCCTATGGGCCTCTACTGAAATAAATTATGAAACTTATATCCTTGGTGATGTGAATATTGACTGGAATAAAATCAATTGCCCCTTTCCCTCCCTATCCATTAACCTCTATAACTTCACTCAAATAATCCTCTCCATCACTTGACCTAACAAAATAAACCCTCCCGGATCCACTATAGATTGGATCCTAATCTCAGATCCAAATAAAATAACCAATTCTGGCACAATTCCTGATACCTTTAGCGACTACCTCCCAGCTTTCATGATCGCTTAACTATTTCCTCCCCATACCAGCATCAGTACATTCAAACTTGTAACCTCAGTAGCTTCAACCCAACTACTTTCTCAAATACTTTCAAACAAATGAACTGGCAAATTCTAAACATCCTTCCTCTTAACAAGGCTATAGAATACTTCAACTCTGTCTTCCTTGATGCTTTAAACTCACTAGCCCCACTAAGAAACAAAAGGATAAAAACTAAAACTGCTCCTTGGCTATCCGAAGAGACAAAACAGATTATGCACCACAGAGACAAACTATGGAAGCTTTACCAAAACAATAAACTGGACAGTATCTTGCTCCAATATAAACAGCTCTGCAACCATGCAAAATGACTAATCACCAAAGACAAAAAAGTCCTACTAAATCAAACTTCAGTCCAATAACAATACAAAAACCCAAAAATTCTGCAACTCAGTAAACACACTCTATCAATCCAGGCTCGAAGAATAATCTCTGTCCTGACCCAAGTAAATCTGATCTTGAACTAGGCTCTGAATTTAACTCATTTTTCATAAACACTATTACTACCCTCACCAAGACATTTCCCAATAATAACCCAACTGCTCTACACTCTCCCCCCTCTAACTCACCTCAGCTGTTTGAACTCAAACCCATCTCCACTAACTTTATAAAAAAACTTTTGTCCAAACTTAAACCTTGCTCTAACGCTCCCGACAATATTTCCTCTTCCTTCCTAAAATGTGCTGCTGATGGCATTGCACTCCCAATCAGCATCATTATCAACTGATCCATAAAAGGATCATATGTCCCCAAACTCTGGTGCTCAGCTTATATTCTTTCTCTTCATAAAGGAGGCAAAAATACCAGCATCTCAAACTTTCGCCCAATTGCTTTGCTCTCACCAATCTCCAAAATCCTAGAAAAATGCATCCACCTCCAACATATGCCTTTCATGACCCAAAACAATCTTCTCACTCCTACCCAGCATGGCTTCCATCCAGGCTATAGCACAATAACCACTCTACTCTCTTTCCTAGAATTTGTCAATCAAGCCTGAGATTCAGGCTACTTAGTTTCTATTGTTTTACACAATCTGTCTGAAGCCTTTGATACTGTTTCTCACAAGCACCTTTTCTGTCATCTCTCAAACCTTAATCTCTCACATAATGATTTATCCTGGTTCTCCAGCTATCTATCAGACAGATCACAGGCAGTCAAATGGAAGAACTCCATCTCTTCCTTCCTACCTACCCCAACTGGTATACCACAAGGATCCATCCTTGGGCCAATGCTTTTTAACATCTTCAACAATAACTTTCACACTGCTATTCCTGATGCTAAAATCATTCAATACACAAACGATTCAACCTTAGTCTGCTCTGCTGACTAACTGAAAACTGGATGTGCCAAAACCACCTCTCTCTCAATGCAAATAAATCAAAGATTCTAATATTCCCTCCCACACAGACCCTCTCCTATCATAAAAACAACTTCAAAGTCTATAGTCAAACCAACTCACCTATAGAAGTAGTCCCCTCTGCCAAACTACTTGGCATTACTGTAGATGAACACCTCAAGTTTGATGTTCATATTCAACAAAATATTAAGAAAACCCACCAAAAGCTTGGTATGCTGTATAGGAATAATCTCTTTCTCTCCAACTCTACCAGGAAAACTCTAGCCTCACCTTATCTTCTTCCTTTCTTATTATACAGAGCCCCTCTCCTAAACAACCTGTCCTCCACTATCATCGCTAAACTAGAAAACTGCTACAACAAAATCTCTAAATTTGCCTCTAAATCTAAAAATACCACCCATCACTGCCTAACCTTACAATCCCTGAATTGGCTTGAATTCCCAAACTACCTAGACTATCTCCAACTCAATACTGCACATAGACTCATATTTCACCCAACAAAATGTCCCGCTCTAACTAACATCCTTCCCCCTTATACACCCAACAGAGCTCTCAGATCTGAAAATCAGAACTTAATTACTATCCATAAACCTAAATGTTCTGCTGGCCAACTTCTCCTATCTTTCTCACTAGGCAAAAAATGGAATTCCCTTCCCTCCACACTAAGAACCATACCAAACTCAGAAAACTTCAAAACCCAACTATCCAAACACCTGTCCACTAAATGGAAATGTACCTGCCTTCACCCAACCTAATCCAAGGGGGATCTTGCTCTGGTTCCCAAGCTCTACAACTCATAGTTATCTTCCTATGAGCTTATTTAAACTCTCAACAATTTCTATAGCTTCTCTCTAATCTCTCACCTCCTACAGCTACCCTCACACAGCACAACCTTGTAAATATTGTAAATAGCATTCTACTATTGATGTGTGTATGTAAAGCATATTTACATTTTCTTAAAATGTTTGTATGTAAACTGTTTCCACGCCTAACCCATACCTGTTTTTCTCAAATGAAACTGTGTAATCCCTACCTTCAGGCTTAATGAATTTGTTAACTATGCATGCTATTGAATGCATTTATGGGTAACTATTCTACATAAGATCTCTAATATTAACTATCATCTGTATCTAAATTGTATAATGCATCTTGGAGCTTTTCTCCCCAGGCCTCTACTGAAAATGGGTCAATTTGGCCCAGTGGACTTCCCCAGTAATCAAATTGCAAATAAATAAATGAACACACAAATGCAATCAAGAATAAAAAGGTGGAAAATGCCCTTGCCAAGCATATAATAAACTTTCCAGAACACACTTTTGATTCTAGGGTGATAGATCAAGTACTTAACAATACAAGGGGTGGCCCCTTCTCTCTGTCATTAGAGAGATGTGAATTACTGGGGCAGCTTCGATGTGATGCATTCAGGTATCCTGGCATTAAGGAAATGTGCTCTATAGCATGTATATTGAAACTTAGAAGCTTTATTAGATAGGTGACATAATAATACAAGGATCTAAGATATAGTGTTGTCTTCTTAACATGGTGGATATATATATATATATATATATATATATATATATATATATATATATATAGATAGATATTATAAATATTTTTGTATATTCATTTTATGCATAGTTTAATGCATTTATATATGTATTTTTATATATGTATTTTCTGTATATATATTTATATGCACACATTAATTTGTATATACATTTTTTCAACTAGTATGTTCTTTTTTTTCAGCATTGACTATATTTGCTTAATTATTTGTTTAATTAATTACTTAATTAATCATATGATTCTAATTCATTGGGGTTGCATCTTGGGAGGAAGTATATAAATGTATGTTTTCAGTTGTGAATCTAATTTTGTCTGAGGAAGTACAGGTACTATCTTGTACGAAAGCACTTACTTCATTTGGATTAAATATTTGTTCTTGTTTGAGTACCACCTGGTCCTGTGTCATTTTTTGCTTTCCTGCAGTTTGTTTATTTTATTTTTTATTACTCTTGAGTAGACTGTTGATCAGATATTTCCTTCTGGAAATATCCATAACCATTCACACTTCTTTTGGTGAAATTTGGTCAAACTGTCAAAGAACTCTACCATCTTAATCAGTGATAACAATCTTCTATCATACTTTTCCATAAAGATGGAACTATGTAGAATTAATTTACTTATAGGTGCATAGCTGTGCTGACACGTGTGTGAAAAAATTCTGGAAAATCTATACATAAATAACTTCTCAGTCACTTAAAATCAATACAAATTAAATGACTTTTTCAATTTCATATTGGGATAAAGGTGCTTAACTACTGCTGTTAATGAAGTGTTTTCTGTGTTTTGTGGGAAGACTCCTGGAAGTTGGTTTCATGGATTGTGTGTATTGCTTACAGGTCTGTTTTTTGTGGTTCTGGTTAATGGTTAGTCAGTTCTCTACTTCTTTCAAATGCCAAAAAAAAAAAAATAATTTTATACATATTTACTTCAACAACCAAACAACAGCCAGCTAACCCCCCCCCCAAAATCTCTCTCTTTCTCCTCCCTGTTGAAATCATCACTTATATCCTATAACCTCTTTATAAGGATTCACTCCCTACCTTTGATATATTACTTTTTTCCGCTACTAGTATGCTTATACTTTTCTCCAGTACTTGTACACTCACTGTTAAGGGACCAGCCCCAATCACAAACTGCTGTTGCCAACACTTCCATGTTTTTTTTTTCTACAGCACTCAATGTACACAACGTACTATGCTCAAAGACTACATGCTTTTATATGTAAGGTACTACACATTGTTTGATAATTGTGTTTATCCTGTATTATATAAACCACTATACCAATTTATTGCTATTGCTTGGAGCTTTTCTCCCTAGGCTTCCACTGATAATGGCTATGCTTGGCCCAGTGGACTTCCCCAGTCATCAAACTGAAATTAATAAAATAAGTAAACATGGCACAGAAAAGTATCATATGGCAAACCACAAACTGAATGGTAGTCAAAGCTCAACTAAACTCAAATATATCCTAGACGTCTACCATTATATGTTGTCTGCATTTATTGCTTAATTCACTATCCTACTATGCAATGTCAAGTTTCTATTGTTAATCTTGCAACACCTGAAATTGTCATGTTATACATGAAAGCTTCTTGCTTCTAATACTGTTTAAAATTGAATTTTTCAAAAGTTAATGGGCCGGATTCACGAAGGCTTGCACGGAGTCTAAGAGTAGAGTAAGACTCCATGCAGCCAACATGTCCGCCGAGTGATCCAGGAAGAGCCAGTAGGGGAGTGTAACAGAGCTCCTAAACTAGTCCTACATGGACAGGGCTTGGATATGCAAATTACTTCAATTGCAGGAGAAAGCTATGCAAATGAGGTAAATTTGCAATCCAGGTAACCCGAACCTGTCTGAATAGGAGTAGTGTTATTTGCAGAAATGGACTCAGTTGACAACTGAGTACGGTTCTGCAAATAGCAAAACAGAGCCGTGACAGCTCAAAAAAAAGGATGCATTTACAGGAGGAAGCATACCAATGGCCAAAAATATGACCATTGGCAATGTTCACCGATGCAAAATAAAAATAAATAACTTTTTTTTTTCATCCTGATCTCCGGGGTTTAAGCGTAGCGCAGCGCCGCGCACCCTAAAAGCCAGAAAATCAATAATTATGATCCATAAATGTGGATTTTATAGCTGATATGAATTTACAATGCAAGTGAATGGAAGGCTGAAGACAACATGGCCACCGAGTAGAGGTTGCTAAGGGGGGAAGCTCAGTCTAAGAGATGTAACCAAGCATTAGTAGGCAATCCCATGCAAATGAGGGTTAGGATAGTGAATCACAAGTTTACATAGCAAATGAGCACAGTTAGTGGAGTGTAGGAGTAAGATAAGGGGAGTAACAGAGTAGAAGATTGGTGACATCACGAGGGGGGCATGTATGAAAGAAGGGAAGCTCATTGGAGCTGAGTGGCATGTGTCAGGTGGCATTTACATATCATTGAAAGAGGTGTGTCAACAGGTAGGCTAGGTAAAGTAAAGAAATTGAAGGTGTATGCCGTGGATAACACCAAAGTTTTTTGCTGAACGTGCATGTGCATGTGTGCGCGCCAGTAAACCCAAGTAAGACAGTGTGCGTGCGTGTTAGCATGTGTTTGCATGTGTAAGCCTGAGTAAGCATATGTAAGGCTGTGTAAACAGTTGTAAGCGCATTTTCTCTGGTGTGTGTGCGTTTTAACAAGAATAAGCAAGTTTTACTCCGTGTAAGCATGTGTGCATGCGTGTGAGCTGCTGTGAGCGTGTTTGCGCTTGTGTGCGCGGCTCTCCCCCCTGAGGAAACAGAAAGGAAAAAGGAAGCACACCAAATAGTAGGAAGTTACCAGGGAGTACTAGCAGAGCTAGCAGGTGAAAACAATCAGAATCAGGCAATTACACAGGCAGTACACTAGCCCAGTTCATCCCAGCACTTAAAACTCTGCAAACAACAGTCCATTATGTTTCTCTCAAGAGACACTGCAACACTGCAGTAAGCTAATAGAAGTGAAAACTGAAAACGCTTCACTGATACAAAGAAATGTTAGGGGCTGCCATTGCTGTTATAAGGCAACATATGTAACATGCTGAGGGTGGTGATAATGCAAATGCTGCTGGACAACCCACAGTGAGGAGACGGAGATGAGTGTACAGGCCCAGGGTAACCTACCAGGGCCTACATGAGCTGGAGATAGTGGAGCACTATAGAGTGGACAGAGACCTCTTGCAGCAAATTGTTGAGCTGTGCAGGCCAAGCCTCATCACAGAACCAACAGAGGGGAACCCATTTCAGTGGAAACCAAGGTATGTGCTGGCCTAAGAATATTAGCAACAGGTACCTTCCAGAGACCAACTGGTGATATGATGGGGATATCACAGGCATCAGTATCCAGGGTACTGCACCAGTTCCTGGATGCCATGTCAACACATGTCAGTGATTATGTATATTTCCCCAATTCCCATGAGGAATTGGCCAGCAATATGCGTCTCTTCCAGCAAATAGTGGAATACCCTAAGGTAGTGGGTACAATAGACTGCATGCACATACGCATCAAAGCACCAGCCGGTGAGCGGGGTATGGTCTACTTCAACCACAAGGGCTTCCCCTCCATCAACTACCAGGTCATGTGTGATGCCCAGGGCATAATATTGAATGTGTGTGCTGGCTGCCCTGGAAGCTACCATGATTCCCATATCTGGCATCTGACAGCTGTGCCAGACATTTGCCAATGGGGACATCCCACATGGTGACCTAGTGGGGGATGCTGGCTATGCACTGGAGCAGTGGCTGATGACACCCATCAGAAGCACACACACCCCTGAACAGGAACGCCATAATGAGGCACACGCACAAACACGAAATGTAATTGAGCGTGTGTTTGGGCTGCTCAAGTCACAGTTTCAGGTGCCTGGACACATCTGGTGGATCCTTGCAGTACTCACCAACTACATGTACCCAAATTGTCATGGTATGTGCTATGCTACATAATATGATCCTGTGAAAACAGCTGCAGCAGGACCAGCATAGGCCTGGGCCAAACAGCCCCCCACCATTGTCAAGGCCATCACAGGCAGAGCGTGACTCGGAGGAGGATCAACCTGAGCCTGCCCCAGTAGGCAGAAGGAGGCGTGCCCAGTATGCTTTGGCCTTGGCAAAGAGGCAACATATAGCACATACACACATACACTGGCTCAGTAGGAACCCTGGAAATGATACCTCTCTCTGACTCACACATATGGTAAAAGGGATGCCTAAGTTGACACCACCTGCTTCCAAACATGTATAGGGAGTGTAGTATTTGCATCCAACATAGCCAGCCCTGAAGCACCACCTGAGGCATAATTGACATGTGTTAAGCAATATAAAGCAGTGCTAAACAGCATTTACCACCATGTAGTATATGTAAAGAAAATCGCACACACCAACTAGCACAACTGTGGTCAATGTTGAGTAATATTGGGCAACGTCCAGCACTGTTGGTTAATACTGAGCAATGTTGGACAAGCTGGGTCTAAGTATATGAAGGTCTCTCCAAACACCATTATATTGGGTGACTTCAACTACCCAAACATTGACTGGGAGCAGTTCTCAAGACCCAACACCCTAGGCCAAAGGTTCCTAGAATTTATAAACTCAAATGCTATGGAACAACTAGTCACCACCCCCACAAGAGGGGATAACATACTGGACCTGGTCATCATCAACATGGGGACTCTATGCTCCATACCAGTGGTAGTCCCCTCATTGGTAAGATCAGACCATAAATCAATTCCACTGGATATCCACATCCTGATCCCACCCACAGCCCAGAAAACCACAGTGAAAAACTTCTCAAAAGCTAATGTCATACTTCCAAAACTGAGGTGGAATCCTTCAAGGCCCCCGGGCCAGTGAAAAGTATGGCTCAAACTGCAGAATCCTTTATAAACGCATTCTATGGACATCTTCAGGAATGCATGGATCATGCTATCCCAAACAAAACCAAGACCAAATCATCCAAAGGCAAGTGTCCTGCCGGGTGGACCCCAGCCATAAATAAGCTGTACAACAGAAGGAGGATACTACTACATGATAGAGCAAAATTCCTAAAAGGGAACGCATCTCTGATCAGTACTAGCAAAAAACTATGATCCCTCATAAAATCATCCAAGGCCAGCTTCGAGAGAAAAATTGGACAGGACACTAAAGATAATCACACGGCCTTCTTTAGTTATGTTAGGAACCTGGGTGGCAACTCCCAGATATGCAAAGAGTTGGTCCAAAATGACAATAAATACACTGAACCCACAGACGTTGCCAACATCCTGGTAGACAGGTTCAGTGCAAACTTCTACCCCCCTTCCCCCGATAAAGTGCAAATATCTATCCCAGCAGAGTGCTGCCTTCCTGACATCTCAGATGCTCAGGTGAGAGCCACCCTCTTCAAAGCAAAAAACACAGCATCAATGGGACCAGATGGTGTCCCGGGCTGCGTTCCATATGAACTCCAAAAAGAGCTAAACCCCCACATACAGCTGCTGTTCAATCTCAGCCTTACTACAGGATATGTACCCAAAGAATGGTGTACAGCAACAGTGGTCCCACTCCACAAATGTGGTGCCTCTATGGACTGTGGAAACTATTGCCCCATAAGCCTGACTAGCTCAGTCTGCAAAGCTATGGAGAGGATCATCATGGAACTCCTAAACAAAGACATTTGGGACCTACAGACACTGGATCCTACCCAATTTGTCTTTGTTAAGGGCAGATCTTGCCTCTTAAACCTGGTCGATTTCTTTGAAACAGTCAGCAAGGCCATTGATGAGGGGAAGGTAGTCCACACAGCCTACCTGGACCTCGCAAAAGCCTTCGGCACAATACCCCACTTGGGCATTATAGATAAGCTCTCCAGCTTAAATATAAACCCCTATGTCGTAAGATAGGTTGCAAACTGGCTCAAGGACAGAACCCACATAGTCAGAATTGCTGGAGCCATGTCAGACTCTAAACCAGTTACAAGTGGCGTCCCACAAGGCGCAGTCCTGGGACCTCTTGTGTTCAGCATATATTTTTCGTAGTTACAGGCTAACACGGGAGGACTGTGGCTGACCAGGTTTGCAGATGACTGCAAACTGGGCGCCATAACTGACTCTCCATCTGACACAAGCATTCTCCAAAAGGGTCTCATAGAGATGAATAACAGGTGCCAGAGCCATGGCCTAAAGCTAAACGCTAACAAGTGTATAGTCATACCCTTTGGCAAAAACAAAGTGCACATAAATTACCACATAGGCGGGAATCCATTAAGTATGGAAGAAGTAATTAGGGACCCGGGGACCCAAGTTGACAGTAATTTCCCCTTTGACAACCACATTGCCAAAGTGGTTAGAAAGACCTTCTAAATAGCCCACCTTATCATGAAAGGATTCACATCTACATCGAGAGAGGTCACTGTGCCCCTTTATTCATCCCTCATCAAGCCAATAATTGAATACAATGCCCCATTTTGGATGTATCTTACCTGGAAATCAACATGTCGTGGCAAAAAAATGGCAACACAACACAACTAAATAAAATCCACTCCTAGAGCCATCAGAACGTCAGATGAAGTCTATTGACGAAAGCGCTTGACCTGTTGTGTGTTAAATGGATTTTATATTGTGATTTTTTGTGGATTACACCTGTGAATTGTGATCTGTAGACTAATAAATGTGTTTTTTCAACTGTGGTCATAGGTTATTGGCTCTAGGAGTGGATTTTATTTAGATGTACCTTACCTGACACCTGCAGCAACTAGAAAGACCCCAAAAGTACCTCAGAAATAGGATCATGGGACTCAAACAGATGCCATATGCTGCTCATTTAAAGCAACTACAGCTCTACTCAGTTGCATACTGCCTACTTAGAGGCGATCTATGCCTGACGTATAAAGCCATGTCCAACCCGGAATTAATGAACATGCTTCATTTCAGAAAATCCAAATACCGTATAGCTATGCGCTCAAGGGACATGAACCTGAGCACAGAAATAAATTGAACATGCTGGAGGGACAGATTCCTAACCCAGAGGCTCCCTTCACACTGGAATAGAATCCCAGTCCATGTTAGGCAGAGCCCCTCACTGACTTTCTTCAAGAGGAATCTTGACAAGTGGATGGGAGATTGTAGGTTTACCACGAGGATTACGTCGGTGTCACTACTAGACAGAGGCATAGTAAACTAACCTTAAAAAGGGCACAGTAAAATCAGTTCAGAGGGTGGCGAAAGCCAAACACACACTGGATAGGCTTGTAAATGCCTCAGGGCAGATAGCCTAGTATGAACCTATGAACCTATGAACCTAAGTAGGGCATAGCTGAACAAAAGGAAACATGCTCATATTTGCTCTACTAGCCCTTAAGCAGTCTGGCCTGCTCAGTATAAAAATATAAAGCAATGATGGGCCTCGAACCCAGGATACTGCACACTATAGTCATAGTACTGAACCACTAAGACATGACAGTATTGCGGATGTCAACCTGTATGAAGAAATGTTGATAAGTCTATGCTAAGTATTCCATGGAAACCCTGCAGGCACAGCATAATCCCTGTCGAGTTATGACACAAAGGTGAGTCCCGCAGTAAGAATAGAACCTGACTTTCAACAAACACAGAAGAAATGTTAATATTGGACATGTACACATACATCAACAGATGTAGTGGACCTCAGACAGCAACATACTGAAAGGTCATACTGGGCATGCTCACACACTTGAATAAATGAGACACATGTCAGGCAACAGAATACTGACAGTCTGAACTGGGCATGCTCACACACTTAGGCCATGTCGGAGTACAGCAGTGGGCCACACATATCAGGCAGTTGCATGTGTTAACCCAGGAACCTCTCACTATCCAGCAATCTGCCCTGTGCACACAGTTATAGGACAACAGACACATATATAATGTAGTGGAACCCTGTCATTATCAAATATGTTCTGCAGATACCTAAGTTGTTCATAGAAAGTGGGAAAGCAAAGATGATAAAACCTGCAAACAGTATCAGCAATAAACATTGTGCATCCTGAACATTAGCATAGATTCAGAGGTCGATACTAGCCTATCCATCCTAGGGCATGTACAAGCCTAGCCAGAGTATGTTTGGCTTTCACAACCCTGTCAAAGTAGAACACTGTGCCTGTGAATAGTAGGTCACACAAGATAGTCCATTTATGTTTAGAGTATTGTGCCTCAGTCTAGCAGGGACCCAGAAGATATCCCATGGGTAAACATACGATCACCCATCCACTTGTCAAGAGGTCTGCTGTAGGTGGTCAGTGGGTGGCTCTGCCCATGCAAAACCGGGATTACAATCCGGAGTGAGTGGATTCTCTGGGATAAGAATCTGTCCCTCCAGCTTGTCCCATTAACATCTGTGCTGAGGTATATGTCCCTGGAGTGTGTAGCTCCAAGGGAGTCAGATATCCTGAGGTGGAGCATGTCCATTAAATCTAGTTCAGACATTTCCTTAAACTACAGGCAAACAACACATCCATGTAGGTGGTAAGCAACTGAGTAGAGCTGAAGTTACTGTATCTGAACTGTGCGGGGCATCCATGTGAGTCCCTACATCTGCTTGTTGTGGAACATTTGTGGCCATTACAGTTGCTGCAGGTGTCGGGTAAGGTACATCCCAAATGTGTCATTGTAACCAGGCATGGTTGTGATGAGTATAGGGGCACAATGACCTCACTTGATCAACATGTGAAACCATATGGGATAAGGTGGGCTGTATAGAAGTTCTGTCTAACCACTTTGGTAACGTTATTATCAAAGGTGAGAGTACAAACAAGTTGTGTCCCCAAACCCGTAAGAGCTACTACCGTATGTAATGGATTACTACCTATGTGGTAATGTGTGGACATGTTGTTATTCCCAAAGGGGATGACTATGCAATTAATGGCATTTAGCTGTAGTCCATGGCTCAGGCACCAGTCATCCTATCTCTGTGAGACCCCATTTGAGTATGCATGTGCCAGCCGGAGAGTTGATTATGGCACACAGTTTGCAGTCATCTGCGAACATGGTCAGCCATATTCCTCCTGTGTTAGCCGTACGTCACGCAAATTTATACTGAATAAGAGAGGTCCCAGGACTGAGCCTTTTGTGATGCCATGTGTAACTGGTGTATAGTCAGACATGGCACCTGCAATACTGAGCATGTGGGTGCTATCCCTGGTCCAGGTAGCAATCCATCGTGTGAGATATGTGTTGATATCGATGCTGGTGAGCCTATGCATAATGGCCGAGTGGGGTATTGTGTCAAAGGGTTGTGCAAGGTCCAGGCAGGCTGTGTGGATGACCGTCCCTACACCGACGGACCTGGTAACTGTTTAAAGAATACGAACAGATCCAGGAGGCAAGATCTGCCCACAACATTGCTGAAATATGTAGGACCCAGTGTCTGTAGGTTCCCGATGTCTATGTGCATGAGTCCCATTACAATACGCTCCATAGCTTTGCAGAACAGGCTAGTTAGCCTTATAGGCCAATATTGTCTGTGGTCCATTGTGGCAGCAACTCTGTGGAGCAGGACCACTATCACTGTATGCTATTCCGTGGGTACATATCCTGCAGTAACTCTGATACTGAACAGTGACGTAATGTGAGGGTTATGTCTGTCATGAAGCCCGTGTAAGACGCAGGCCGGGACACTGTCTAGTCCCATTGATGTTGTGTTGTCCGCTGTGGGGAGGGCAGCACTCACCTGTTTATTTGTGATGTCAGGGAGGTTACACTCTGTTGGGATGGACAGTAGCTCCTTAGGGGGGATGGGGAGAGACATCTGCACTGAACCTGTTTGCCAGGATGTTGGCAATGTCTGTGGGTTCAGGGTATGTTTAGTCAGTATGCAGTAACTCACAGCATATCAGTGAGCATCCACCCAGGTACCTGAATTAACTGAAGAAGGGATTGTGAGTGTCCTACATGTCTGGTGCAATTGTCCATGAGAAGCAGGCCTGACATAAATACATGAGTGATTGTAGCTGTCTGGTAGTACAGATCACAGATGGCTTCCCTGTCTGGGATTGTGCTCTATCATGTAGTAGCATCCTCCTTTCATTGTATAGCTTATTAATGGCCAGGTTCTAACAGACAGGTCCCCTGCCATTGGAGGAGTGAGTCCAGTTGTTATTTGGGATAGCACGATCCATGCAGTCCACTAGGTGTCCATAGAATGTGTATGTAAAGGATTCAGCAGTCAGAGCCATACTTACCACTGTCCCAGGGTCTCTGAAGGATACCACCTTGGTTTGGAAAAGTGTGTCGTTTGCTTTTGAGAAGTTCACCAAGATTACCCAGGATGGGTGTGTGGACGGGATATGGATGTCCAGTGAGATAAATGTATGTTCTGACCTTACCAATGAGGTTATATCTCAGGTGTGGAACACAGAGTTCACATGTTGGTGATGATCATGTCCAATATGTTGTCCCCTCTTGTGGGTGTCGTGACCGGTTGTTGCATAGCATATGAGTGTACAAATAGTAGCGACTGTTGGGCGAGGGTGTTGGGGCCTGAGTACTATCCCCAGTCAATGTGTGGGTAATTGAAGTCACCCAATATAATGGTGTTTGGGGAGGCCTTCATATTGTCCAGTGTTCACAGGAAAGCCGAGTGTGGTTCATGAGTGTGGGAGGGTGGTCTATAGCAGGCAACAAAAGGCAGATATGCACAATGTCAGGTGCATATGTGTGGTCTGTGATGCTTTGTGTAGTGCTACCAACCCAGAGGTATGTGTATCTGTGATGTATATGGATACTCCCCCTATTTGTGTTGGCCATTCTGAGTTTTGTGGTTAGAAAGCATGGTATGAAATATAACCTGGTAGTGCTGTTGTGCATTTGGGTGCCTGAACCAGGTGTCTGTTAGTGCACAGATATTGCTGTTCTCCATAGTGAGGAGATTCCTGAGTGGTCGCAATTTGAGGGTAACACATCTGGTGTTGAGCAGCATTACCCTCAGTGTCATGTAGTCTGTAATGTCTATGGAAGTGGGTTTGTCTTTTGAGCCCCACTTAAAAAAGGCAGTATGGTGGTAGCAACTGTCTTAGCCAGTATTCAAAAGTCCAAAGGTGGCAGGTGCAAGCTGTCCATAGGGAAGCTATGTGGCATGTCGAGCATGTCACCCCAGGCTGACAAACACTGCATCCCCTGTGAATGACACCAATATGTTAGCCAACTGTTAAACATGATCAGTTTCTTGGTATACTGTGACATCATACTTGGTGAGTGTAAGATGCTAGACAAGGTCAGGGTCATACTGGCCTGGGCTACATGATCAGAGAGTTCCTCTATGTATCATGTCATGTGGTCCAGGGAGGGACATCTGAGGGTATACACACCAGCATGGACAATTCTGGAGCCAGTCCTGCACTTGCTGTGGAGTGACCTGAGTGCATGTGTTATGTTGTGGATCCTGCCACCCGAGAGACAGCTCAAAGTGACTATTCCCTTGTTTGGCCTGGTGAGTGGGACATCAGTGTGTCTGACAATAAGTGTCGCCTATTACAAGTGTATTAGGTGTGTTGTTTAGCCCGAAGGGCAGTGACTCTGTGGCACACTGACATTGTGAACTATGTGATATGTGGGTATGGTAGTGGGGTAGCAGTTATTTGTGTGTCTGCTTTGGAGATCTCTGCTGCTTATGCAGAGTTTATGTAGATTCTCCGAGTATGTTTATGTGTAACAATGTGGTTTGATTGCTGTCGCTATAGGTTTATGTGAGACTAATATGTGGTGTGTGTGGTTACATTCACCACCTGATAGACTATGCCAGTCATGGGTCAAGAGAGCTCAGCCTCCTGTATGTCAATATTGTTGCATCTCTCACATATATCTGAGTTTGTTGGGAGGAGGAGAGGGTTGTCTGTGTACATGAGGCAGATGTGACAATGTGTCAAAACCACAATATTCACTAGCTGGACTGGAGAGTACACACGAAACTGACCCCCTGGACACGGCAGGATATTATGTTGACATAGTCAGTAGCCTGATCGCAAAGGATCAGTAGGGTGTTAAGTGTGTAAAAGAGTATAACAGGGATTAGTGCTCAGGTTTGTTGGTGTTTTGTAAAGAGTAGCTGAGTAGGATTCCAGACCGAATCATGACACCTCCTTCAGCTATGTCATAAATAGCAATGTACACTCATATATGTCCTGAGTCAGGGCCAACTGTACCTCACTGACAATGCCGACATCCTGTCAGACAGGCCCATATAGACATACCCAACTCCCACTGACCATAGTCCCAGTTATCATTCCAGGGGATATCACATGTAGAATGGCTGAACAGCTCCCTCCAAAGCCAAAAGCATGGCAGCAATTGGATTACATTGTTTCCCAATATGTGTCATGCATGCACTACAGAACAAACAGACCCTGCACCTGAACAGTCTGTTGAGCCTCACCCTCTCCACAAGATCTGGAACCGTTGAATGTGTTACAGCAACATATGGCACTCCTCACAAGTGTAGGTGCACAACACACCATGGGAAGTATAGTCCAGTAAGCCTATGAAGTCTGACCTGAAAGGCCATGGAGTCCATCATGGTTGAAGTCATACACAGAGCTATTGGAAGCTGACAAACACACAACCCTACCAACTGTGGTATGTTCATGTGCAGATCATGGTTCCCAAACATGCTAGACTGTTTGCAAGGTAGACAGCCAGGACATAAATCACTGAACAGATCCACACATGTCCCACATAGACTTTGAATAGCCCTTTATCAAAACCCTGACACACGTCGTATCCACAAAACCAACAATCTGTGCATAAATATGTGTTGACATATGAAGGATGTCAATGTGTCCACAGATAGATCACACAAGGTGAGGATTATGGGGTCCTGTTCAAGCTGTTGACACCTCCCGACCCACATGGCTCATTCCTGGGATTGCATAAAACAAAGTGTACATACATTACCATGTCCAGTCTGATGATGTCAGCATCCTACAAATATAGCAGGAGAAGAGACACCAACCAGTAAAGCATATAGCGTGCCGTGTTAATGCATATGTCTCTAGTATCATAACATAGTTAGATAGAGATTTGAATCCTGCAAATGCTGACTGTGTGTGTGGGGGGTGTGTGTATGTGTATGATTTCCTGTGAGAGGAGTGCCCTTTTTGAAGACTGGAAAAACAAATTACAAGATGTACACTCCTCTTTTGAAAGGCTAATGATGTCAGCATCCTACAAATATAGTGGAGAAGAAAACTCACTCAGTAAAGCATGCAGCGCGTTGTGTTAATGCATACGTATCTAGTATCAAAACATAGTTCAGCAGGGGTTTGAATCCTGCAAACACTGCCTATGTGTGTGTTTTCCTTTGAGAAGTGTTCCCTTTTTGGAGACTGGGATAACAAATTACAAGAGGTACATTCCTCTTTTGAAAGCCTGATGATGTCAGCATCCTACAAATATAGCAGGAGAAGAAAAAACACCCAGTAAAGCATATAGCGCACCGTGTTAATGCATATGTCTGTAGTATCATAACCTAATTAGATAGGGATTGGAATCCTGATGACAGTGTGTGTTTGTGTGTGGGGGATGTGAGTGATTTCCTTTGAGAGGAGTGCCCTTTTTGGAGACTGGGAAAACAAATTACAAGAGGTACATTCCTCTTTTGAAAGTATGATGATGTCAGCATCCTACAAATATAGCAGGAGAAGAAAAAACACCCAGTAAAGCATATAGTGCGCTGTGTTAATACGTATGTCTCAAGTATCATAACTTAGGTAGGGGTTTGAATCCTACAAATGCTGATAGTGTGTGTGGGGGCATGTGTGTGATTTCCTTTGAGAGGAGTTCCCTTTTTGGAGACTGGGAAAACAAATTAAAAAAGGTACATTCTTCTTTGGAAAGTCTGATGATGTCAGCATCCTACAAATATAGCAGGAGAAGCGAAACCATAGCATGCCATGTTAATGCATATGTCCCTAGTATCAAAACATAGGTATGGGTTTGAATTTTGTAAACGCTGACTACGTGTGTGATTTCCTTTGAAAGGAGTGCCCTTTTTGGAGACTGGGAAAACAAATTGAAAGAGGTACATTCCTCTTTTGAAAGTCTGATGATGTCAGCATCCAAAAAATATAGCAGGAGAATTAAAGCCACCCAGTAAAGCATATAGTGTGCCGTGTTAATGCGTATGTCTCTAATATCATAACATAGTTAGGTAGGGGTTTGAATCCTGCAATTGCTGAGTGTGTGTGACACAGTTGGTCAACACAGTGTGGGTTTTGCTTTTACTATGGTATGACATATCATGATTAAAACAGTATGTGCATTGCACACATCAAGTATCTGCGTGGCAAATAAATATGTGTACATATGACCTCAATCAGTACATAGGTGTGAAGCCTGCATACTACATGAATACATTTGTTACCTTTGACAGATTGTGCCACTGCTTCTCAGATCGTAGGTCACATATGTATGTATGTGACAAGCCTGGCCACTGTAGTGATCTGTGTCCAAGGACATCTGTGCCACACACACCCATGACAGTTACTATAGAGTACTGTGAGTGAGGGTACATGCCTAGGGTATATGTCAGACATGTTCATACACAACAATGACCGGCAATAATGGATAGTCATCATAGGTGTACAACAGCCCTGTGGATATACATTCAGGCCCCTAATGTCTTATGTAACACACTGAGGGACTCCACAATACCTATGGATATGTGGATACCAAGGGACAGATGACATAACACGTGGCTGTATGTACACATTGTTACCCAACATACATGTTGAGGGCTACCACCAATGTGGTACTGTCGGGATAGTATGTATAGTAAATGTGGATGACTATGCCATAGTCAGCTTACTGCTATACAGCATGCATTGGACAACAGGTATCTGTCTGTATGATACCCTTGTGTAGGATATGCGTCCCATCCAGGGAATGCATTGTAGGCCAATGCATGCATTTCCAGATGTGGATGGACATATCCCTAGTGTGTTTGCATGTACCTAAGAGGGCTATATGCCAAACAGGTGTGGTCCCAGGTACGGGTGCCAGTCAATACCAGTGGTCACTGTTATAGTATAGTACCGGAAGGACCCAAGTGTTACTGAGTTCCCTTTGTCAGGACATCATCTAATGATTGGTTATAATCATGCTGTTGAGGGTGTGTATACTACCAGACTGCAAATCATTGACAGGTATCAACAGTATCACCCACAGCATTCTGACGGCCTATGTCATACACACATGTGTACCCATGTTAGTACATATCTGTAGTAGAATGCATACTGGCCATTGAAAGATACTATGAGATGTTAACAATGTGTACAACAGGGTATGTCACACGTTCCATGTGTCCACTATGCACGTACATGCAGACAGTGCGCACCCACCATGTTCACAGATATACACCTGCTAATCTGTAATGCACACACCACACACGTACTGTTCACTCACTAACACATGCTGGCAACACTGTACACTTCGACCAAGTGGCACATGGGTGGACAATACATACTTAGACCTAACAATGGTGTAAACAATGCTACATTGACAATCAGAGCTATGATGCATAATGCCTGCTCAGATATACCTACAAGGATATCATTACACTTTCCTGTTGACAACTTGCTAATATTGCTACACTGCTATAATGTCACCCTGTGCATCAGAACCATGTTAGCCTGTGCCTGCATCAATGTTACAGATGACAGGAGGTGGCACAGGTGTCATCGTATGCACAGGGTGTGTTGTTGGTTTGCCAGAGCCCGACACTGACCCATCCAATCGATGTGTGTGTGTGTGTGTGTGTGTGTGTGTGTGTGTGTGTGTGTGTGTGTGGGACAACAGTACAGCATGGGCCAATGTTGATGTAATGTGTGTGTGTATGTGTGAGCCCTACTTGTTTGGTTACTGTGTGTGTGTCTGCATGCACACAGCTCCACCATGTGGCTGCCATATACGGGAGGTTGTGGGACAGCCACAGACTGTACCTGCCAGGCTGTACAGATCACTGTCTCTGGGCACGGACATGGTACCTGTGCCTGGCAGTGGTGCTTAGGGCAGTATCGTGTACCAACCCTGACTGGGTACTATCATCAGAGGCAGAGGTATGATGACTGGACCCATGTCCCTGCTGGGACTGGCCAGAGCCACGGGCATGTGGTCTACTAGGACGGTCAATAGACAGGCCAGCCCCAGCATTGCTGGGGCTGGTACTGCCACTACAGGAGCGGCTGTGATCTGTGTGCCATCCGCGTTGACTGCCAGCTGTTGCTGTTCCTGGCATGCGTCCGCGTCGACGTCTCACCTGTCCCGCACGGTCCTGGCTCATGGAAGAGACATTGTGGAGGGTGTCTATTGTCTCCCCCCAACATCTATCAATGACCTTGGTGAAATTCCGGACGGCACCGGCAAGGTCACGGATTTTGTCATTGATAGCACTGTAATGGGCCCTCTGCGCCCTTAGTACCTGTCTGGTGTACCTTTCCATACGTGCCTGTGCCTGCATTACAGCCTGGAACATACTGGAGGTTGTAATACCTCTGGGGGAACATCTGCCAAGGGCAATATGACCAGTGGTGCTCCCCCAAGAACCCCTGGACATCTGCCTATGTGGTACCATTCCAGGAATCTGGCTATGGCTGCTGTGAGGGGATGCAAGTGCCATGGGTACCACACTCTCCTGGTCAATACCAACTGTATGCTGTCCCTCGGCTAAAGCCATTGGTGATGAGGGATGTATTGACAGTATGAATGTGTGCATAGAAGGGGTTGAGTGCTATGTACTGTCAATTGGTGGACCAACGACAGACCCTGTCAAACCTTCCTGTGCCAAAATACATGTCTCATCATCTCCACTATTAGTGGCAGTGACTTCAGGTTCCCTGCTGCTTTCAGCCACCCCAAACTCAGCACCTGTGAGAGGAAGACAGGAAACACACTTTGCAATCTGTACATAATGTTAGCACACATGAACACATGCACATATGCACATATTCACATATGCACACATGCACACATGAACACATGCACACATGAGCACATGCACACATGCACACATGCACACATGCACACATGAACACATGCACACATGCACACATGCACACATGCACACTACACATACACACACACACACACACACACACACACACACACACACACACACACACACACACACACACACACACACACACACACACACACACACACACACACACACCAGCAATCCAACACATACTCAATAATGGGTGAAGGTGGGTGCCAGTATCACAAGGCAAACAGTCACCTCACATGTGTCAGCATGCAGAATATGTGTTACTCAAGACCATGCAGTGCAAGTGTAGACGGCCCTATTTAATGACATTATACATGGCTTTGATGCATGTGTGTAGTTGTTCAGTGATTGGCAACACCCTGGAACACAATGTGTACATGGACACAACATTGCTGTGCATGTATTATCAGCTCTGCAATATCCTGTGCACCATCACTCACAAGTGTACATACCATGGCTGCATGTGTTATCTGTGTGGCACATAGATTGCCATGTGTGATTACAGTATGTGTGTCCATAGCAGATAATAGTGGGGACAGGTGTAGCACATGCATGCTATGTACACACACGGGATGAGTGGTGCATGTAGATGTGAAGGAATCCCAATGCTCAACATGGCAGTTGTACAGTGGTTATGGTTGCAACATTAAACACCACACATACCCGATGTGTGTCATGTGACCGATACACCCAATAGCATTCCGGGACATATATGTGACACTTTGTACAGATGGTGACTGCTGTGCATATTGTGTATACTGGCATATGTAAGCACACACACAACATGCTGTGCATATTGTGTATAGGTGCATATGTTTGCACACACACAACATTGAGGTGCAAAGCAATGTCTGCTATGTGTAGTACTGTGGTCACTGTAACTGGATGGGGTGTAGTACCATGTGCCACCATCATCATGCATCTTGTGGTCACTCATGACTACTAATGTGTGACAGACCACCGCCTAGCATGCTGTGCCTGATCTGCAGTGCTATGGCTATGTTCACAATTACACAGCCACTTTGTACATGGGTGTGTAAGGTGCCCAATAGGGAGCATTGCCTAACACGACTGTGTTATGTGTTGAAGAGTGTTGCACAGCCCCATGATAGGCCTCTACCCCTGAGGTACATCATGTGTGTGTGGATGACATGTGGGATACTGAAGTGTGACCTTACAGCAGGTGTGTGGTAACGCCATATGTAGCATGTTTTTGTGTGCTGCGTATGATAAACATGTAATGTTTGCTATGCAATGTGCAGTATGGTGTTGCCACAACTGTGTCTGATGCTCTGTGTAATACATGTCATTGAGGCAGCTACTGACATTACTGAGCTGTGCAACGTCTTACAGCAAACATGCATGGCATGCATTATGCGTAGGTGTGTTACGTGTACATGGCCTACACCTCACTTATGACATGCACATTTCATTACCAACATTGCAGTTATACCACACTCACCAGTTGGGTTGGTTGTTTGTTTTGGGTTTTCTCCCTCTGTTTCAGTTTCTGTCTCGGTTTCTCTCTCTGTTGTCTTTGTCTTTATCTCTGTCTGTGTGTCTCTCTCTCTCTTGCTCTCTGTCTCCCCGTACCTGCAATGGTATTATTGCATGTGTGGACAGCAGGTACAGCCTGCTTTTCTAGGTATCTGCACTTGTGCATGTGACAGCCTCTGCACCAATTGCTGCCCACCATTCAGTAATTGCATGCAGCCTGCAGTGTGCTGATTGCATTACTCACTGTGATTGCAGCTCACTGCTATACAATGCTAGGTTAGGTAGGCATAGCCCTTTCAGCTTTCCAAGGTGGGGCCCATGCTTGTTTGTTCTGGACAAATTTGTGTCACTCAGAAGGTTGGTATATGTCTCTTATCTGAAGCTAGGGTTGCAGCCAGTGATATGCATGTTGTACTCAAACCTGAATGTTGCTGCTTCCAGTACATACTTCTCAGTGTAGACATGTACTCACCCCTCCAAATGCTAACACAGGATACATGGGAGTATGTACTTTCTTTCTGAATTAGACATTTAACTGCTATACAAATGTGGTTAGTGCACTGTATTCTTGTGGCACATACAGTGTTTGTGAACTGCTATACTGTAATTATTACGTTACTCACCTCTGACCAGTTTGTGGTTTGTTTGTTTTGCAATTAGCACAGGCTGCTCAACATAACTGGACATATTTCAGTACTGAGTATGCCTACCTACACCCTGGTTTTTGCCTGAATACACAGGTGTGCTGTACCTTTGGGTAGGGGTGCAGAACTGCAAAGAGCATTTTTTTATTATCATGTGAGGTTTATCTTGTTGAACATACAGGATTGCTGTGTATCTGTTAGTCTATCAAGGCAAGTAGTCTGTCTGCATAGCTCACACCTGTGGACATATCCAGATGGTAGCTAGAGGTTAGCCTATTATACTTTGTCTGTGCACCACACCAGTCTTTTCAGCACTGGCACATTGGCATTGTCACAGTTGGTTGTTGGCAGTATATGGCTACATCCTGTGATATTTCTGTGTTGTACTCCTACATAAGGACATAGTTATGGAACTCCTTCCAAAGCTATTTTCAGAGTGTGTAACAGCAATAATGCTGATATGCCTGTGTGTTTCTGCCTCTGCCAGGCCTCAGATACTCTCAGGTATGTATTTGAATGGCCTCAGTGAAATGTACATCTACGTTAGATACACCTGCGATATATTACAAACATATTGCAATTGAGACTTTCTTGGGAATCAGAGCATATGTATACCTACACCTTTTCTGACGTACAAGCAGTGTCTACTCTCACCTATTGAGATTATTCATTACGTGTGATTCCACACTTGTCTGCCTAAAGTTAGTACTTTCCAGAGTGATTCAGTGGGGCACAGCTAACATTTGTTTACAAATCAGGGACATCCCTGTAAAGCAGTCACAGTTGGGATGTCTGCCCTCTGCCCTAGTCAACTTTGCCAGTATTTATCCTGGTCTGATACTGTGTGATGTTTGTAAGGTGCTACTGTAACATTATTCCTTGCTTGGATGGCTGGTTCTCTTTTCACAGTCATGTCATCCAATTCCACAACAACTGCTGGTAAAGACCCAGAGAACAGGATTTGTGTCATACCATTCCTAATTTCCATTTACATTCCCTCATTGTAATGCATGATATATTTATGTCAGCACCAAGTTATGTGTGTATCTGCTGTGGCTTAGTGGTAATTTATACAGTCTTTTGTATCAATGGTCTGGAGTTCGAGACTGGCAGAGGTCTTTTCTTTTGCTGCTGAGCAGAACAAGGGCCCTTCCATAGAGTGACTAAGGCACTTTTAAGCAGTTGTAAGAGGGTTTGCGTGGGTTTGTGCAATGCTTAGTGATGCTTAGCTAAGCGCACACATGCGCACACTCGCTTAAACCAGCTTTCTACCGCTTAAAAGTGCTTACTCCCGCTAACCCCCACATTAATTTCTTTTAAGGAAAAGAAAATAGGGAGATAGGAAAGTGGTGAAAAAGGGGGCACAAAGAGGAACAGACAGTAGGTAAACAAGCTCGGGATGTGCAGGACGGGTTTAGGGAAGGTCCATAGCTGCCCATTTCTTTACCAGCAACAGCTGTGCATATGCAATAAATTTGGAGTGAAATTTGAAACCTTCCACCCCTGGGAGAGGGGTGAGGGCAACAAAGTATGTTGTATTGCCAATTATAATTATCAGTTTACATGTCCAGTGGACATGTGTGCAAAATGGGCAGCTATGTATGGGGCATAATTTTTTTGTGGGGATAGATTGCCCTTTTTTTTATTTTTCAGATGAGAGTGGAAAGTGAGGTAGAGGAAGTAGGTATGTTCAGGGAGGTAGGTTGGGGAGGTAAACAGACAAGACAGACAAGATGCATACAGGGGTGGTGTATGACACATGGGGTGGGTGAACACAACTGACTGGGATGGATGTTTGGAAATCACAAGCCCATAAGCCCACAGATGGTAACAGTGGAACTGAGATCCCCACCCATGGGCAGTCACCATTGCACCTTCACAGCCCCAAGGGTGGCTGTGCTGGGGGCTGCGTAGGATGGGCAGGCTCAACCATGAGATGCGCCACTCTCGCCTCGAGCTGTCATAGGGATCAGCGACTGAACGCTGGATCTCCCTATTCACCACAGCCCGGACCCTTTGAAGGGTGAAAGGTGGCCTTTCTCCACCCACACTTGCACGGGGGACAAGCCCCATCCCCTGCAGTGCTTCACCTGAAGGTGGCACAGGACCAACAGAGGAGGGGAGCCCGGGCTGGGCACTGGACCTGCTGGTGCCAGGTGCACTCGCCAGCTGAGGAGGGACAGGTGGGTCCGCTGGGACCGGCCTTCCCAAACGTTCTGTGATTAGGTGTGTTTAATTACAACATAAACAACAGCATTCCAGATTAGTTGTAACAGCATGCAGTAATATTCCCATTAACCCAACACACCACAGTTCCAACAGACGAACAGCAAGCATAACACATGCATATATTGAACGACAGTGAATATTCCAACAGCATGCAGGGATGTTTGGTAGCAACTGGCCACCATGATTGTGGGGTTTGAACAGGGCACATGCATCAATGTGAATGCAAATATTTATAGAACAATAGGACATATGTCCTAACAAATATTTAAGATTACACATACCCATTGAGGTGTGGAATTGCATGGTTTATGCACATACAGTAGGGTGTAGAAAAAACCCCGATTAACATCTTATAATTACTTTTACTCTACACTACATTCCTAGTGACTGCAGGTGTATATCTCCTACATGTATAATTACACTTGCCACCATGCATTAGATTGTGTAATGGGTTTGGCTAGTTCAATATATGCCTGACCTATATCTGACATACTAACTGTCCAAGATGCAGATGTTACTGCTACATATTCCTTGATTACATTTATATTTCTTTATCTACATATCTGGATGTTTTCACATGGCATTTTCACTTCTATTTGTACAGAACCCTGCATTTCTTGACACACACTCACATTTCTGGGGAACATATTAACATGCTACTCGTGTGCCAGATTTACTTATTCATGCCAGCCAGTAACTGACTGTTGAGGACTGCATATATGCTTCACAGCTAGTAGCACTTCCATCACCCACTTTATATGGGACTGCACAACTCTGGGTTGCCAGCACTTTTTAAAACAGTACTATTTGTATAATGCAAGGGTACAACAACATTTCACACTAAGTGACACAGACACACTCCAGGTTTTAGACCTTTGTTAATGACATTACATACTTTTCCACAGGCTCACTCCTTTATTTGTTATAACGGTGCATATGAAAGACATATTCAAGACATATTATACCTTTATTAATAGGTTAGAACACTCTTTTTCAGGCTCACTCACTTATTTTATATGACAGTACCTGCAGAGATATTATTCTGGACATATGTTACCTTTCTTAATGGGTTACTACACTCCTTTTCTGGCTCTCTGACTTTTTTATCTGACAGTACATGCAGAGGAGTTATTTAGGCCATTTATGACTGTATTATTGGACTAAACACTTTATTTCATGCTCTCTCCCCTATTTTATATAACAATACATGCAGAATAATCACTAACCTGCCTGGTGGTGCAGCCTTAGCAGCCTATCTGCATAGGCTTGCTGATTCGCAGCACGGTCACCTGCAGTTATAAAGTAAATTAAGGGATATTGAGACATACCTATCCATTATACAGAATCAATTATCAATTCCTACATACTGCATTCCATGGCTACCTACTCAGTTGTGGGGCATCCTACATCCCACGGGCCTCCTGTATCCATTGGTTCAGGCGGTCCTGCTTCTGTCTCTTCAGGTCTGCATGGTGGTGACGGACCTGCCCACCAGTCTGAGGAACACCTGTGACACTGGTGAGGTCATGAGCTAACCGGTTCCAAGCCTCTGCCTTGTACTCCATCCCTTGGAACTGGCCTTGCAGGAGTCTTGACTCATGATGGTGGACAAGGAGCCAAATCATGTATTTCGACTCCTCGATGCCCCAACGTTGCGCTCGGAAGCATGTACCCTCTCCTGCACCAGCCATTCTAACTGCAGATGTGAGCTACAATCAGTTATGGCGAGTATTCCTGCCTATTGTGCTTAAATATGCCGCATTTGCCCCACTTTTTTGTGATTGGCCATTTGTGAAAATTCTCGGCTGACTGCAGACCTGCTTAGTAATGGTTAATCTACCATTACTAAGTATATGTATGTTAACAGTGGCTATTTCTCCTATGTTGTCATGGCTTAGTGGTTCTGTGCTTTGATTAGGATACACAGAGTCCTGTGTTCGAACCTTGTCATTCATTTTATTTTCATACTGTCCAAACAGGCTAGGGGGTGTGGCTGCATTTAAGCAACTTTGCTCTACGTTGCTCCACGTTGCCCTACAGTGCGCTGGTTGGCACGGCGCGCACGTCCACGCAAACAGATTGTGCTGGTTAAAGTGCTATTTCGCTATGGGCATCTCTATTCTGCTGTGTACAGCGCTCTTAAACTATGGGCAACTCTATTGCGCTGGGTAAAGCACTGTTAAACTATGGGCAGCTCTATTGCACTGGGTAAAGCGCTGCTTAACTGCAAGCAATTATGTAACAGGATCCTTTAAAAATGTAATATTTTGTTCACTGATACATTGGCCATTTCACTGCTTTTTACTGATATTTTAATCATGTGTGTCAGGTATTATTCCCTGTACTGATTTAAAACATAAATAAGAAAGGGACTGATAGGGCTCGAACCGTGAATGCCTCTTCTTTGTGAGAACGCTCTACCATTACACTATTGCTATTTGGTGTGATTTGCATTAACATTCTTTCTTATGCTCTTCCATGTCAGAATTGCTAACTACAGCTAAGCAATGGGTACACCCATGCACACATGCGCAAATACGGGCAGCTATTTTGGGAATTTAAAAAAAATAAAATACATTTTTTAATTTTCATAACTGTGATGGGGGTTTACAATGTCAGGGAGTCTGGTGTTTGCTACTAGGACATTTGAGCGGACTCGCTCTTGTGTGCATTCATTTTCCTTTTACAAACCTTGCAGAGGCGTGGCCGTTTGAGTCAGCATGCCCTCATGAATATTCATGGCAGGCTGATGTCATACTGTTCAACTGCAGCCTCCGAGTATGACTTATTAAATCTTACAAGGAGGATTTGTGAATCCGGGGGATTTTCCTAAAAATATGTAACCTCTGTACTATTTTTTGCTATGAATGTTATGCATGAAAGCTTATTGCTTCTAATACTATTTAAAATTGAATTTTTCAAAAATTAATCTTCTTAAATATATATAACCTCTGTACTATTTTTGCTATGAATGTAACTGTTTGTGGAGCTTTTCTCCCCGGGCCTCCACTGAAAATGGGTTGCTTTAACCCAGTGGACTCTCCCCGTCAACAAATGCAAATAAATAAATAAATTCCCAATAAATACATTCAGTAACACACATATAAACAACACAGACTACTCTCACCTGTAGACTTTTTTATCAAATAAAATTTGATAAGCATGCAGATCACATCATAAATAAGATTAACCAGAAACTGGAAATGCTATATAGCTCCAAACACTGTATGTTAGAAAATGCCATGCCAGCTATTGTACAATCTGACTACTACCATATTATAGGTTCATAGGTTCATACTAGGCTATCTGCCCTAGGGCATTTATAAGCCTAGCCAGAGTGTGTATGGCTTTCGCCACCCATTTTAAATTAATTTTGCTATGCCCTTTTTTGAGGTTAGTATACTGTGCCTCTGTCTAACAGTGACACAGAAGTGATACCCGGGGTAAACCTACGATCTCCCATCCACTCATCAAGATTCCTCTTGAAGAGAGTCAATGAGGGACTCTGCCTAACCTGGACTGGGATTTTATTCCAGAGTGAAGGGAGCCTCAGGGTTATGAATCTGTCCCTCCAGCATGTCCTCTTTATTTCAGTGCTGAGGTTCAAGTCCCTCAAGCGCGTAGCTCGATAGGATTTGGATTTTCTGAGGAGCAGCATGTCCATTAATTCCGGGTTGGAAATGGCTTTATACGTCAGGCACAGATCGCCTCTGAGCAGGCGGTATGCCACTGAATAGAGCTGGAGTTTCTTTAACCGGGCAGCATACAGCATGTGTTTGAGCCCCTTGATCCTCTTGGTGAGGTACTTTTGGGGTCTTTCAAGTTGCTGCAGGTGTCTGGTAAGGTATATCCCAAAAGGGGCATTGTACTCAATTATGGGCCTGATGAGGGATGAGTAAAGAGGCATGATGACCTCCCCTGATCTAGATGTGAATCCCTTCATGATTAGGTGGGCTATATAAAATGTTTTTCTAACCACTTTGGCCACGCGGTTGTCAAATGAGAGATTGCTATCAACTTGGGTCCCCAGGTCCCTAATTACTTCTTCTGTACTTAATGGATTACCATCTATGTGGTAATTTGTGGGCACTTTGTTTTTGCCAAACGGGAAGACTATACACTTTTTGGCATTTAGCTTGAGGCCATGGCTCTGGCACCAGTTGTCTGTTTCTATGAGGCCCTTTTGGAGGATGCTTGTGTCGGCTGGAGAGTCTATTATGGCGCCCAGTTTGTAGTCATCTGCGAACTTGGTCAGCCACAGTCCTTCCATGTTGGCCTGTACCGCCAAGAAATATATACCGAACAAGAGAGGTCCCAGGATTGAGCCTTGTGGGATGCCACTTGTAACTGGTTTGCAGTCTGACATGGCTCCAGCTATTCTAACCATGTGGGTTCTGTCCTTGAGCCAGTTTGCAACCCATCTAGTGACATAGGGGTTTATATTTAAGCTGGTGAGCTTATCTATAATGCCCGAGTGGGGTATTGTATCGAAGGCTTTTGCTAGGTCCAGGTAGGCTGTGTGGACTACCTTTCCCTTGTCAATGGCCTTGGGGACTGTTTCAAAGAAATCGACCAGGTTTAAGAGGCAGGATCTGCCCTTAACAAAGCCGAAATGGGTAGGATCCAGTGTCTGTAGGTCCCCAATATCTTTATTTATAAGGTCCATGATGATCCTTTCCATAGCTTTGCAGACCAAGCTAGTGAGACTTATGGGGCGATAGTTTCCAGGATCCGTTGAGGCACCACCTTTGTGGAGAGGGACCACTGTTGCTGTACGCCACTCTTTGAGTACATATCCTGTAGTAAGGCTGAGATTGAACAGTAGTTTTAGGTTTGGGTTTAGCTCTTCTTGGAGTTCATGTAGGATGCAACCTGGGACACCGTCTGGTCCTATTGATGCTGTGTTTCTTGCTTTGGAGAGGGCAGCTCTTACCTGAGCATCTGAGATGCCAGCGGGGCAGCACTCTGCTGGGATAGATATTAGCCCTTTTGGTGGGGGGGGGTTGCGCTGAACCTGTCAGCTAGGATGTTGGCAATGTCTGTGGGTTTGGCGTATTTTTTGTCATTTTGGACTAATTCTGAGCATATCTGGGAATTCCCACCCAGGTTCCTAACATAACTAAAGAAAGCTTTGTGATTATCCTTAGTGTCCTGTGCAATTTTTCTCTCGAAGCTGGCCTTAGACGATTTTATGAGTACCCGTAGTTTTTTGCTAATACTGATCAGAGATGCATTCCCTTTTTGGGATTTTGCTCTATCATGTAGTAGCTTCCTCCTTCTATTGTATAGTTTGTTTATGGCTGGGGTCCACCAGACAGGACGTCTGCCTTTGGAAGATTGGGTCTTGGTTTTATTTGGGATTGCATGATCCATGCATTCCTGAAGGTGTTCATAGAATGTGTTTATAAAGGATTTTGCAGTCTGGGCCGTATTATCCACAGGCCCAGGGGCTTTGAATGATTCCACCTCAGTTTTGAGGAGTGTGAAATTTGCTTTAGATAAGTTTTTCACTGTGGTTTTCTGGGCATGGGGTGGGGTCGGGATGTGAATATCCAGTGAGATTAGTTTATGGTCTGATCTTACCAGTGAGGGATACACTTCTGGTCTGGAACATAGAGTCCCCATGTTGGTGATGATCAGGTCCAGTATGTTTTCCCCTCTTGTGGGAGTGGTAAAAAGTTGTTTCATAGCATTTGAGTTTATAAATTCTAGGAACCTTTGGGCTAGGGTGTTGGAGCTAGAGTAATGCTCCCAGTCTATGGTTGGGTAGTTGAAGTCACCCAATATAATGGTGTTTGGAGAGACCTTCATATTTTCCAGTGTTCTCAGGAAGGCTGAGTGGGGTTCTTGGGTTTGGGAGGGTGGTCTGTAGCAGGCTATTAACTGGAAGGCAGTTTTACCCACTGTTACTTGCACATGGATAGTCTCTGATGCTTCGTGCTATGCCACCAACCTGGAGGTGTGGATATCTTTGACGAATATTGATACTCCCCCTCCTTTTGTGGTTCGGTCCAAGTTTTATGGCCGAAAAGCATGGTATGAGGTATAACCTGGTAGTGCTGGGGTGCTCTCGAGAGCCTTGAACCAGGTTTCTGTTACTGCACAGATATCGATGTTCTCCATGCTAAGGAGAGTTTTGAGTGCATGCATCTTGAGGTTTAGACTTCTGGCATTGAGTAGCATTACTCTTAGTTTCTTATCCCTTGTGATACCTATGGAAGTGGGTTTGTCTTTTGAGCCTTGCCTAAAAAAGGCACTATGGGGGTAGCAAGAGCCTTTTCCAATATCCGAAAGCCCAGGGGTGACAGGTGCAAGCCGTCCCTAGCGAAGCATCGTGGCTTGTCGAGCATGTCATCCCAGACTGACAGGCATTGGATCCCCTTTGAATGACACCAATACTTAAGCCAATTGTTGAAATTGATAATCTTGTCTTCATACTGTGGCATCATTCTTGGTGAGGGTAAGATGCTACTCAAGGTCAGGGTCATACCGGCCTGGGCTACACGCTCAGAGAGCTCCTCTATGTCTCTTTTCATGTAGTCCAGGGAGGTACGTCTCAGGTCATTCACACCAGCATGGACAATGACTGAGTCATATTTGTACTTGCCTTGGAGTGACCTGAGTGCTTGTGTTATGTGGCGGATCCTAGCGCCCGACAGGCAGCTCACCATGACCTTCTCCTTGTTCAGCCTGGTGAGTGGGACGTCAGTGTGCCTGATGATAGAGTCACCTATTACAAGTGTATCAGGTGTGTTGTTTAGCCTTAAGGGCTGTGACTGTTTGGCACACTGGCTTTGTGAGCTATGTGTTGCATTTGTTTTGTTTTGGGGTAGCGGTTGCTTGGGTGTCTGCTTTGGAGGTCTCTGCTGCTTAGGCAGATTTTTATTTTGAGCCTCCAAGTATGTTTTTGTGTGTTTATGTGTTTGGTTTGCTATCATGGTAGGTCTATGTGAGACTGGAATTTTAGTGAGTGTGGTTTCCTTCTCCTCCTGACTGGTTACGCCAGTACTGAGTTGAGGGAGCTTAGCCTCCAGTTTGGTTATATGGTTGCATCTCTCACATGTGTTGGAATTTGTTGGGAGGAGGAGAGGGTTGTCTGTGTACATGAGGCAGTTGTAACATTGCCTCAAGATTGCATATTCACCAGCTGGACTGGAGAGGAGATTGACAACTGACCTTTGGACATGCTAGAATAGTATTGGGAATTTCTTTATAACTGAAAAAAATGGCCAATGGGGAGCAAGGTACTCCAGGGGGAGTTTGTGTGGGTGTAGTGCTTTTAATTTATTCTCACTAATGTTCAAAAGACCCATATATGTAAGACTGAAAGATGTTCTAACAGCATTACTGAATTTGCTGTGAATCTACCATATAGGTCTCATCAATGCTACTATAAAAACTTGCTTGGCACAAACTTCAAAACATGATGATATTATCCTAACTCAAACTTGTCCATACCTTAATCTATAAGACAACCGTTCCCTAACAACCCTTTAAGACCTGTATGCTCGCCATATCAGAATCAGATATATACTATTACATCCTTTAACTATTCTGGGGTCTTCCTGCATTCACACCCCATTGTTAACAAATGAAACAATATCCTTCCAGACACTGAAAATGAAAGAGACACCACAAAATCTATAGCTAAAATGGAACACCACTGAGTAAAAACACAACATTGTCTGAGCTTAACATTAGCATGCATATTCACATAACCATAATATGCTTACATACTTGTACACAGCAGTTAAAATCTGCATTTAAGCAGACATATATACACTTTTACACATTCTATTGGCACCCGGTCTATTTATCACTCAGTTATTTCTGATATCCCCACTTTACCTGTATATTCTTCTTTTTACCATCCTATACCACCCTAAATGTCTGCTTTTCTTCAAGAAACATTTTATTATTTCTTTTCATGTAGATATTCTTACCTGATTTCCATCTCAGTGTCTTACAAATGTATTATACTCAATGTTTAAATGTGCATAGTCTAGTTTGATTACAGTAGACATTGTAGAAAGTTATACTTCTGTAGAATTTCTAGTGTTTTTTCAAAAAACTGTGTACCTGTAAATTGGAGTATTTATTGTTAAGCATTTCTTTCTGTTTCCACTGAGAAGTTGTGTTAAACTCAGCTGGACAGCCATTGCTAAATGTAAGTAAGTAGACACACACACATGAACACGCACACACATGCACACACACACACACACACACACACACACACACACACACACACACACACACACACACACACACATGCAAACACTTTTCTTGGGAATAAAGTTCAGTGGTCTGTTTTTACTACCAAGGGATGAACATCAGCACCTTTGCATTCTGTAGTATAATAATCCTTATTAGTTTTTTTTTTTTTCATTTTATTGCTCAGTTGGGATGTAGAACATTCATTTCTGAACATGATTTAACTGGTAACCATGCCTTCTCCAGGTACACTGTCCTATAAACAATGAAGGTTTAAAGACGAGACCTTGAAATAATTTGACCCATTGTCATTTGCTAGTTCTATATTCTGTAAACAGCACCTTTTTATTTACAGTTCAAAATCTCATTAGTCTCTCATTTGTATGCTGAGACTGTATTTTGAGCATTTGTCTTTGTTCATCTTGTTTTGCCAAGCCCCAGCTTTGTGCATTCCAGAACATATGTCATCAACCCTCTACTCTTGTGAGAGGTTTACTGGATCCACTTAAACATTCCAGTTCACATGCGGCACTGGCTCCTGCAGTACCTTAATGACAAATCAAACATAGGTGATGTTTTTTCAGGGCTTCACCTCTGCAGCAGAATAACATTCATACTAAGGGAGTAATTTTTTTTTCTTTTTACATAAGCACTACATTCACTGTGTCCGCATGCCTGTAGTAACCTATGGGAGGATGTATACCGGGCTCCCAGTGGGGTGCCTCTCTACCTTCACATGTGAAACACTGATATGGGTTCCCACTGGGGTGCCTCTCTGCCTTCACGTGTGAAGGACTCATATGAGCTCCCACTGGGGTGGTTCTCTACCTTCACATGTGAAACTCTCATATGGGCTCCCAGTGGCGTGTGTCTCTGCCTTCACACGTGAAACACTCATATGGACTCCCAATGGGGTGCCTCTCTGACTTCACATGTGAAATACTTGTACTGGGCTCCCAAAGGTATGACTCTCTGTCTTCACATGTGAAACACTAATATAGGCTCAAAATGTGATGCCTCTCTGCCTTCACATATGAAACACTCTTATGGGCTCCCAATGGGATGCCTCTCTGTTTTCACATGTGAAACGGTCAGATGGGCTGTCAAAGGGATGTTTCTCTGCCTTCACATGTGAAACATTCATATGGACTCCCAGTGGGGTGCCTGTCTACTTTCACATGCAAAACACTCATATGGCCTCCCAAAGGGATGTGTCTCTGCCTTCACATGCGAAACAGTCATATAGGCTCCCAATGGGGTGTCCCTCTGGCTTTACATGTGAAACACTCATACTGGGCTCCCAAAGGGGTACCTGTCTGTCTTCACATGCAAAACACTCATATGGATCCCATATGGGCTGCATCTCTGCCTTCACATGTGAAAGGTTCAAATAGGCTATCAAAGGGATGCTTCTCTGCCTTCACATGTGAAACACTCATATGGACTCCTAATGGGGATGCTTCCCTGCCTCCACGTGAGAAGCACTCATATGGGCTTCCAGTGGGATGCCTGTCTGCCTTCACATGAGGAACACTCATATGAGCTCCCAATGGGGTGCCTCTCTGCCTTCACATGTGAAGCACTCATACTGGGCTCCCAATGGGGTGCATCTCTGCCTCCATATATGAAACACTCATGGGTTTTGCCTCCCGTGTGACAGCAGAGTTGGTCTGATCCCCAGACCCCATCATTGATACCAGCAACAATTGTATGCTTTGACACATGACAAGAGCTGAGCAGACAAAACCTCATCATTCCAGTCCTCAAAATGTGCCAACTCCTGCAAGTATCCAAACCACTTGTAAACCTTGATTAACCTGGGTGCAAGACATCATCTTTCTGTACCTAGAGCAATGGCACAAATAAGTCATCTTATCTGTGGTTGTATGGTGAACTGCAGTCATAAAATGTTTAATTCCATTTTACTTGCAGAGCATTTTGATGCTATGTCTGGTAAAAGTTACTTAGGCAACCATTTCTCACACACCCTTTCTTAATACTGATATTGTTATCTTCTCTTAAACTGTTGCATTAGTAAAGATAACATCATGTCATTTCAGTCTGCATTCGTTACAGCTTGTAACAGTGAGCTCATGAATGCACCTGATCAGTTAGTATGACTGCACTGTCGTGGTGCAGATAACCATGTCCAAAGATGCAAAGATTTACCCACCCCAAGATTTTTATTGAGCATTTAGGACAATTTATTAGCATTACATAGTCATTATATATGTTCATATTTAATATCAAATTGATGTTCCCCAATAATTATGGACCAGTGTTGCAAGTGTGCTGTAGTTTTCATTCACAAAAAGCTCTTATTTCTTGGGTTGAATATAGCACTGACTGCCTGATGATCTTTAATTAGTGCAAAAATCCCACTGTATATGTGTTCATGGAATTTCTTTACTCCTGAGACCAGATAAATGGTTGATTATTTCTACTGATGTGCCATAGTATTCATAAAAGGGTGCAGAGGTGAAAATGTCTTCTATGCACTAGCTTTCATAAACTGCTAGAGAGCTAATGTGAATCAAGAACTGAATCATACTACTCCCGGGTGGGCACAGACACTTCTAAATTTTAGCGAATGGTTCACAGTACTCAAGACTGGCAGGGGTGATCCCTGGGGGGGGGGGTGGGCACAGACACTGCCCATTTTTGTGAATGCTGCACTGTACTTAGAATTGGCAGAGGTAATAACTTCGGTGGGCACAGACATGGCCTATTTTCAAGAATGATACACTGTACTCAGGATTGGCTCAGGTACTCCGTAGGGGAGCACAGACATTTCCCATTTTTGTGAATGATGCACTGTACTCAGGATTGGCAGGGGTACATCCAGGAGGACACAGACACTGCCCATTTTCATGAATGGTGCACTGTACTCAGGATTGGCAGGGGTACACCCTTAGGGGGCACAGACACTGGCCATTTTTATGAACAGTGCGCAATTCTCAGGATTGGCAGGGGTGCTCCCTGGGGGACACAGACACTGCCCATTTTTGTGAATGATGCACTGTACTCAGAATTGGCAGGTACCTCTGTGTACTGGTAGGTAACAAAATTATATGATGTTATGATAAGTGATAGGATTACCAGATAGCTACAGTAGTAAGCTGCTTACTCAACAGGGCTATATGCAGCCAGCATGCATAGTCATTCTATATGCAGAAGTACTGAAATCTTTACCATATTATGAAAGATGTGATCCAGTGCTCACCTACACCACATGGGAGGTAACTTGAGATGACAATGTGTGGTAGCAGGTTTGCCTACACTACACAGGATTTTGCTGTCAGAAGGGACTTTTCTGCCATACAATTAAAATGTGTGTTGGAGAGGGTTACATCATGTTAGCACTGGCGTGCTACACAGTGCTGTGTGCTAAGCAACATACTAGCAAGAGAGTTGAACTCCTGCAGCCAAGGCTGATACATCTGTAAATGTTAAACTGTTGGAATCCTATTGCTTATGGTATGGGACCAGTACTTACAACACTGTTTGTGAGTTTGCAACTGGTATATGACCAGCACAGTTGTTAACTTGCCTGACACCTTGCCATTATGTTAGTCAGAGATGGAAGAATCAAGCAGGACTTTCTGTAACCTTCTATATTGTACAAAGCATTGTGCAGTAACATGACTACTTTATTAAACATTCTGATAGCTTGCATTAACCTTTTATCAGCAGCCCTGAAAAAATACAATTGTTGTATCTGTGCCACACTCCAGATGATAAGGGTGTTTTTATCTAACAAGACAGAGCTCTAATCATTGTTGGCTAGTCATCTTGAATCATATGACTTTAATATCTCTGCACCAGCACTGATTCTGTGAGCTGATGATTCACACAACAATTTGATAGTTAAAGTTGGAAAAAAGTGGGTCATCACGTCCATGAATGTGATCATTTCTGTTTGCACATAATGGTGTATCAGACCCATTTTCATAAAACTTGCATTTGAGAGCAATAGAGATAGTTTCAGGAGAGACTTATGGAAGTAGTTTAAAAGTCATAAGTAAGTTCTCAGCTGTGACCTTTTTGAGTCCTTGATTCTGTTATTACAGATCCAAATTATCTTGAGATGTTTACAGTCCATTTTTCTTGATTACAGGACCACTATATGATGTTTTAGTGTTGAAAACGTTTTTTTTTTTTACTCTAAGTCTGTAGTCTTGCAACATATCATGGATTATCTACGTAGGTTACTTATATGGTGGTTGTCATTCCTTCCTTTGCCATAATCCCATCTTCATACAACTGTATTAGGAATTCCTTTGGGTACTCACATCCATTTCCTGTTTCATGGGAGGCAAAGAGATTACCAAAAAACTCACTCTTATACTGCAACAATCCATTCATAGTGTGAAGATAGGTAAAGGATGCCAGCCTAGCCAGATAGAATTTTGTAGATAATTCTGTTATTTGTCAATATTAACATAAGCCACAGGCTGGTTCTCTTAAATGTGAAAAGACTGCATTGAACTGCAAAAATGTAACAACAGTGCACTCTGCTGTAAGAAAGATAAGTCAAGCATTTTATGACTGTCTTTGATGTTAAAATTCGGAGCTGATATGTTTAGAGGGAGGCATCCTGTCTATTGTTTTAAGACCAGAGTTATTGGCAAGAATTTGCATGTATAAATGTCCTTTATTGCCCTGGTTTCTAACCAGGTGTAAAGAATGTAAATGTCATTTCTTTTAGCCTGGGAACACCAGAGAAGTGTGAAGAATGATGTCATGTGAAGTAGCTCTGTGTTATCAATTTAAACAGAGGGAATCAGAGAGCTCTGAACATTTTGTCTTGAGAACATCCAACATCACCAGCAATGTTTGTTTCTATTTGTAAGTTATTTAGAACTGTGTTTTTCCTTAGAAATAGATAGGAATTAGGAAGATTAGACTAAGTGTTTTTCTGTATTGATGTTAGAACTTTTCTACTGTATTATTTTAATTATTTCTCTGTGATCTCTGAACCCTTGACCAGCACTGTGTAGTAAGAAGTATTGTCTTGTGTTTTTATTATTTATTATTAATTTTTTTTAAACTTTTCAACTGTGGCTGTTTTATGTAGAGTTAATTTAAGCTCTAGAGTACATTGCATCTATATAGTGATACTGTATCAAGTCACTCCAAATAAGTCTTGACTGTTTGGTTACACTTACCATTTGGATAATAATATTGCGCAGTAATAATTAGACACCCTTTTAAGGGCCTTTGAGTAGCTGATAAATATTAGTTGGGTGGTGGCAGTGATTTCTACCATATAGACTGGGCAGAAAAGGGGCACAGCTGGAGAACCTGTGCCAGCCTTCCTCAGGAGTGTCTGTGTGGTTGTATATAACTCTTATCTGAAAGTGTGTGTGTGTGTGTGTCAGCTACTTGGGCAGGGACACAAAGCACTGGTTGGACAGAGAGGGTGCTGGAGGTTTTAGCTTTCCCACTAGGCTGAGATATGGACCCTACAGCTGTGCCAGTGGGGAGACTTATTGGGGACCTGGAGAGAAAGGGAGAGACCATCCCAGACTGACTGTGATCTCTGTGTGCTCTTAAGGGAAATTGTACTTTACTGTGCATGTATTTATTATCCTTTCCCTAAATGAATGTCCCTCACAGGTGTTAGTGGTGAGGATTGAGGCTCCTTGATTGCTGGGCCAGAGCACGGACATCACATATTAATTGTTTGGCAGTGGTGGGATATCCACACCACATATTAATTGGTTGGCAAATACTAATTGACTTGTAGTGGTGTGGGTAGAGTGAATTCCTGTAGCTTGTGTACAGTGATCATTGAAGGAGTTTTGTACTCTAAATCAGCCATTCATTGAATATCCAGAGTTCAGATCGCAATTGTTTTATTTCTTTTGTTAGCTTAGTTAGTCAAGGAGAGCAGGCAACATGTCAGCAGAGGAGTACGGAAAGCTGACAAAGAGCCAGCTTGCTGAGATGTGCCAGGCTAGGGGATTGGTGCATGGAAACCTGACTAAGGCAAACATGATTGCATCTTTGGTCACAGCTGCATCAGAAAACAGCAACCAGGAGGACGATCAGACTGGCAGTGAAGATGTACCCCCCCCCCTCAGAGAATGGACAGCTCAACCTTTCTGCAGAGGACTTAAAAATCCACCTGGAGCTAAAGAAACTTGAGTTGGAGGCCAGGCATTTGGAAATAGAAGCAGCTGAGAGACAGATGTCTGCAGGGTGAGGAGAATGAGAAACTGCTATGCCTGGAAGCTGAAGAAAAGGAGAGGCAGAGGCAGCATGAGAGGGAGCTGCTGACTCTTCACCAGAGTCATGGAGGTAATGGCGAATGGAGAAACTGGACCCCAGAAGCACAAAAGGTCATTAAATTTCTTCCGCAGTTTAAAGAGGGGGATAATTTTGATAGCTTCATTCATATGTTTGAGAGGGTATGTAAACAGTATGATGATGACTAAAGGCTTTAGGTACAGTTCCTGACCCCCCTTACTCCATGGTAAAGCTGTAACTGTGTTGTCTAAAATGTCTGACATTGACTGTTTTAATTACACAGTTGTTAAGCATTGCTTGTTAGAATGTTTTAAGCTAGCACCTGAAACTTATAGGAACATTTTTCTTGAGCATAGATGCAAGGCAGATGAAAGTGTGTGTGAATATGTTGCTTAAATGAGCACTTATTTTCATAGGTGGGTGAGTGGTTGTCAGGTCACCACTTTTGAAGGGCTGGCAGACCTTTTGGTGAGGGAACAAGCCCTTAGCACTTTGCCTGAGGACATGAGGAGCTGGTTAGCTGATAGACAATGTGCTACTTAAGACGAGTTGGGGAAGAAGGGAGACCTATACCTAGCAAGCAGGGAATTCCTGCACAGGAAAGGGACCCCCAGTACTGCTCATGGGTCTAAAGGAACCCATGGTGGGCAGCACAGACTGCCCCAACAGAATCTGCCAATAACAGGGGAAGCAACTAGTCCAGGTACATGTTCAGGACCTAGGATTAAATGTTCTGAATGCAACCAAGAGAGCCAGTAAGTGGGAAAGACAAAATGCCAGTAGTAGGTTGTCTTGTGACAACAAGGGTACCAAACTACCACAAGAGGTTATATCCTATTGTAGTGAATGGCAAAGAGGCCATTGCTAAGGGAGACACAGCCTCTGACATAACCATTGTAAAGTCTGCAATGGTTACAGAGGAGCACTACTTGCCTAGGCAGTCTACTCCAGTCAGAGCTTTCAGAGGGATCCCATTCCAAATACCTTTGTCTAGGGTTCAGCTTGACTGTGAGGGTGGAAAAGGAAGCCAGCAAGTAGGTGTGTTTGAGAATAGCCCTGCAGATGTCCTGATAGGGAATGATTTTGATAGTGCAGTACCATGCACTTGTGTGGTTACACAGAGTCAGGCTTGGAAAAAAGCATGTGGGTCTGGTAGCCTGGGGGAGACCCAGACAGACCTCATACTTACAGCCAGGACTGGTGAGGTGGTTACCTCAGGGATAAAGCTATACTGTAGCAGTGAGACTGAATGTGAGCCACAGCTGCTTGTGGGTACTAATGTTCCCTTGGACAGAGTGACTGCAAAGGTAGAGGTGAGTAGTAGTACCCAGGCTGACAGTGAGGCACCACTGTCAGAGGATGCCAGACTTCCTGTGGAAGGGGAGCTGGGAAGGGTTACAAAGAGAGAGTTGTGACAACCTCAACTCTCAGACCCTATATTGCAAGGCCTGAGAGAGGTAGCTAGTGAGGGACCTGATTCTCAAGGGAAGGGTAATCTGTATACTGGGACAAAGGGTTACTGTACAGAGAGTACCTCTGAGAGAGGGCTAGAAGGTGAGAGAGTACAGCAGTTAATAGTGCCTAGAGCCTACCATTGGGCTATTCTAACCATAGCCCATGACATTCCCTTTGCAGGTCATATGGGCATAAAACGTACCAAGAGATGTATTATGCAGAACTTCAATTGGTCTGGAATTTCCAGAGATGTACCAGGGTACTGCAGGATCTGTGAGCAGTGCCAAAAGGTAGGCAAGGCTGGAGCCAAGGTGAGAGCTCTTTTGATGCCTTTGCCTGTGATTGAGGAGCCATTTCAGAGTGTAGCTATGGATATTGTGGGGCCTCTGAGTACCCACAGTTCAACCGGGAAAAAGCATATCCTACTGGTAGTGGATTATGCTGCACGATACCCTGAAAAGATCACAGGCTTAAAACCTCTGAGCTATAAAGAGAGGCTGGAAGCTGTATCCCTTTATTCAGTGTCCTATACACTTCTGAGGTGAAATCTCTGTCTTACTTATGGTACCATTAGATGCCCAAGTGTCTTGGGTCTTCTGTTTCTCTGCAGACCCAATGTCTTCATCAATACTAGCACAAGGGAGCTAAATATTTACCAATACATAAATAAAGCATGGTGGAAGGACAGGTTTACAACCTTGCACCTCTAAAAACTGCTGGAATAGCTTCCTTGCATGTTAAGCAGTGTGACTCACTTTCTTTCTTTCTATAAACAAGGCATTTGATTTGGCATAATGATTAAGATGCTCAACTTGCAGACACAAGGCACAGCATTTGATTCTCAAATGGGATAAAAGGTTAGGCTTAAAATGGTCCACAAGAGCAGTTAGCCTAGTACTAATCTGTCAACCTATGAAGCTACCTAGATAACTACACGAGTATCCACAAATTTACTCTGGGATTAACTTTTATGGTCCTCCTGAAGAAAGGGGGTGTGGCCTGAGGGATTGTATTGGCAAGGCATGAATGATAGTAGGACTTTTTGGCCTTGGAAAATGTTATGAATCTATAAAAAAAGCTAGAATGGACAGATTAGGAGGAAAGAATTTCATTAGACAGATTGGAATGCAGTTTCAAGAAGAGTGCTAAGAGTTCCTGCATGTTTTTAAAAATGTTTTAATTACTATGTGGTATAAAGAAAAATTGATGCACAGTGACTAGACTAATTAAGGAATTAGGTTGGCAATATGGTATGCATACTACTTGGAATATGCCATTCACATTTAACTGCAGCCAGTGAGTATAACCAAGATGAGACATTATTGTTTGGTTTGGTAATGCAATGAAAAAGGAAAGGCACACATCACAGCATTCTAGCATCTGTGTTCCCACAACCAGCTGAAAAAACAAAATAAAAATCTGTACATAAATCTGTACATAAACAAAGTTGCTTTTTATAATAAATACAGTCTCTAAATCATTTAATTCAGTAAAATAAGACTGCAAATCTAAAATTTTTGAAATCTGGTAAGGTTGTTTTACAGTTCTGAAGCATCAAGTTTAACTGTTTATGACTATTAGGATGCAGTTGCAGCCACATTTTGTGTAAGGCTTAATAGTCTGATGTTTGTATGGAAACTGTTAGACAACAAATGATGGTACCTAAATTCCCTACAGCTATCCTAGAACATCTGCCTCAGAGGAATCTGTCCCTGGAGCAGTCTATTCAGTCTGCAGCTCTTCTTAGGTGATGGCCTTCTCAGTACAATCCTGTTCTTTATCAAGGTGCTCAAGATCTCTGTAGAAATATAGATCAGCCATGACATTCCATAGGTCTTCATAAAAATTGTCAAACATGTGCAGGGCTTCATAAGCCAACATCTACCACATCTTGAATCAAAGAATGAGGTGATTGGCCTCGGTTTAATCACAACCACTACCACAATGACCTAGAGCTGGATGAAGTGGGTAATCAGAAAATGAATGAACGAGTTTTCCCCAATGGATCTACTTTGATGCAACATGAACCTCTTACCCACCAGCTCATTGTATACTATATTTACCAGTTACACGATACAATAATGGCTATTAATATGCATTCAAAAATATGTAGCTTGGATATAACTGGTCTACACTGTCTTATTAACATAAAAATCACAATTATTTTAGTTTTTTAAATAAAATGGCCCAGATTGAACATCGTAAATTAGTTTAGATTAAATTCAAGCACTTTGTGTTAAAAACACATTTATTTATTTATTTATTTAATTTATTTATTTTAGCTGTGGCTGGATGTCTTCCTAAATAATAGATGCAATCACTTCCTAGAATATTAAGTGAACTTCTGGATTAAACAGGGTGAATGACAGTATTAACATCTAGAATAACAGGAAACACTGATGCTTGGATTCATGAATGCTTTCTCATCATACTAATTTATGTGAGATAAGCAGCATCAATAAAGCATTTTGAAATTCAGGAAACAGTACACAATAAAGCCGGTAGCAAAACAAGGCTGAGTAGGAGAATATGTTAAAGACCCTATAATCAACTGTGCTGTACACTAATAAAGCAAAAAAAATCATGACAGAGTGATTTAGTAATGTATAAAACAAGCACAAACACATCATTCTCCCTTTTGCTATACATGATGGAATGCAGTCACAGGAAAACTTAAAAAAAATGTTAATTGTTACCACAGCCATTATAAATCTTTACGTGCAACAGACTCTGCCAGACCTTGGCTGGTCCTTGGCTAGAAGGAATAAGGTATTTAGACTGGGTTTAAGCTTTTGGAAACTTGAACTTCATATGTTTGAGCCCATATATTAAACTTTTTGAAAACTTGAATGAAACAAAACAAAAATCTAAGTTTTTTTTCAAGGGTGAAAGCTCCCTTGCACCCACAACCCCTGTAAATTATATGTACACCAACTCTGAGATCTCACTACAGGGAAGATAAGGATTAATCCCCTGATCCCCAGTGTGCCACAGTCTCCATACAAATGTTTTGAGTTTTCAAAAAGTTGAACATATGGTTACAACCATGTGAAGTTCAACTTTCAAAAAATTCAATCATTTGACATAAACCCATTTAGACCACATCTGACTTATCATGGACTGAATGAAATATAAATACTTGAGTGCTACTGGATGGACAGGGATACCATACAGGACAGGAAATTATGGATATTTTCCACCCTCACCTGAGGCCCATGGGAGTCATAGAGGACTCTCCCTATTGGAAACTGAGGTATATGTAGCTTTATGTATACTAGCTATGGGGACATTTCAAAGACCTATATGTGATACAGTGGGCATTTCATAGGCCTCTGCCTATAGAATACTTCATCAGTTTTTCAGGCAATGCTGTAACATGTGGAAAAGCATATATGGTTTCCATATACCCAGAGGAGAGAGTTATCACCATGCAAAATGCATATGCAATAGCCAATTTTCCTGAGCTACTGGGGGGATATAGATTGCATCGTCAATGAAATAAATGCCTCACATGGTGAACAGGGAAAGAGATATGTGAACAGAAAAGGTTAGCACTCTATCAGCTATCAGGTGGTCTGCAAAACACAAGGAATGACCTATAATGCATGTACATTTAAAGAAGATCAACCAGATGGAAAGAATCCTGGAGGAAATAGCCAAATCACTGGCACATCTGGTATTGTCCCAGGTGTTTGCAACAGAAGACAGTAGTGATAGTTGTGAGGTTGAACACTCGATTACCACTATATTCACTCTAGGGAGAGAGCTGTGCCTCTGAAATCTGTACCTATCTCCAACCATGGTGTCCCCAATCTCTTGTTTCTATCAACATCCCTGTTTGTCTTGCATGTCTTGTATGTCTGCACCTGCTACCTAACCCACCCTACATACCTACCCCTCTTATTGTTAAATACTTTCCACAATATCTGTCCCTCTTAAAAGAAAAGGAAAATGACCCCTTTCCCACAAAGAAAACATGCCCCATACATAGTTCTTCACTTTGCATCTGTATGTGTATGACAGACCTGATTAGGTCCAATTGGTCACACAACATTGTCAAGTTGTTGTCAAACATCCTTTTTGAGGTGACTATCCAAAGGAATCAAATTGTTTGTACAAATACATTGTTAAGCTTGTGAAGAAGTGGATAGCTGTGGTGCTCTCCCACCAGCATTGTGCACATTTCCTAATAACTTCTCCAGTGTCTGCTCTCTGCTTGATTCCCATTTTCACCACTGCCTTATCAACCTCATTTAACACCTTAGCCTGGTTAGAAGATTGATTCACTCAACACTTTCATGGCCAGAAATGACCCATAACAAAAATATCTATTCCTGTAGTCAGTATTTGTGTTACACTTAGAACAGAGTAACACTGCTAGTCATATCTCATTAATAGTAACTGATTGTCTTGTCCTAGGGCACAAACTGATCAATGTTTGCCTTTGGCTGTATTCATACGGTGCTCCTTTGATTAAATCTACTATGAGACAGAAAGCATAATAATATCACTACTTGGAGATAGTTAACTAACAGACTCTGGGATTAATGTACACCATGCAGGGTGTTTCAGTTATCACTACTTTTGTGATGTCTGATCTACACATAATCCATGCCTACATACATTTGTCATGGTCTCTTGCATAATTTCTGCAAGATGCTGTGTGACTTACTCTGTGGTATGTTCACATAAAGCACAGGTTTAGAGAATGCTGGGTAAGATTAGCTGGCATCATTGTGTGTTAGGATCATAGGTTCATAGGTGTGTACTAGGCTAATGGCCCTGGAGCCTTTACAAGCCTAGCACATAGGATTACCCTGGCATTGTGCCACCCGACCTTAGTTCCCAGTGCCTCTGTCGAGTAGAGCCACTGGAATAATCCCTAGGATTAATTTTCTATTTCTCATCCACTCATCAAGATTTATCTTAAAAAGGGCCAGTGAGGTGCTCTGTTTGACATGTATGGGAAGTCTATTCCATAGCATGGGCAGTCTCTTGGTTATGAACCTGTCCCTCCAGCACTTTCCGTTGATTGTGGTAATGAGGTTGAAGTCTCTGGAGCATGTGATGCAGAGGGATTGGGATTTCTTTAGATGTAGCATTTCTAACAGAGCTGGGTCAGACATGGCTTTGTAAGTCAAGCAGAGATCACCTCTAAGTAGGTAATATGAGACAAAGAATAGTTGGAGTTTTTTGAGTCTGTCCATATAGGACAAGTGTTTAAGGCCTAGCATCCTCTTCATGAGGTACTTTTGTGGCCTCTCTGGTTGTTGCAGGTGTCTAGTGAGGTACATGCCAAATGGAGCATTGTACTCAATGATTAGCCTAATGAGGGAAGAGTAGAGGGAGACAATGGCCTTTTTATACTTGGATGCAAAACCTTTAGTAATGAGATGTGCCACATAGAAGGACTTTCTGACCACAGTGGCAATGTGGTGGTCAATAGAAAGCTTGCTGTCAACCTGTGTTCCCAGATCTCTTATAACACCTTATGTGTTCAGTGGACTACTACTGGTGTGGTAATTCATGGGAATTTGTTTTTTCCCAAAGGGGATGACAACACATTTTTTGGCATTGAGCTTAAGGCCATGATTCTGACACCAGTCATTGGTCTCAGTCAGGCCTTTTTGTAGGATGTCAACATCACTTGAGGAGTTAATAATGGCTCCCTACTTGCAATCGCCTGTGAACTTTGTCAGCCAAAGTACCTTCGTGTTGGCCTGGACTTCTGAGAAGTAGGTACCAAACAGGGGAGGACCCAGGATCGATCCCTATGGCAGTCCACTCATGACTGGTCGGCAGTCTGACTTGGAGTTAGCTACTTTCACACTATGGGTTCTATCTGTGAGCCAGTTTGTAACCCATCTAGTGATATAGGAGTTGATGCCTGGTTTAGTGAGTTTTTCTATGATTCCTGAGTGGGGAATGGTATCAAAAGCCTTGGACGGATAAGGTAGGCTGTATGCACCACCTTGCCTTCATCCACAGCTCTGGTGACTGACTCAAAGAAGTCAAACAAGTTGAGCAGGCATGATCTACTCTTCACAAAACCAAAGTGTGTGGGATCCAGAGTTTGGAGATTCCCTATATCCTTGTTTATTAGGTCCATGATGATGCTTTCCGTAGCTTTGCATATCAGATGTGTCAGGCTAATGGGGTGATAGTTCCCCAGCTCTGTAATCTCTCTTCCTTTGTGGAGAGGGATGACTGTAGCAGTGCACCATTTGGTAGGGATAAAACCTGAGGTGAGGCTGTGATTGAATAAGGCACACAAGCACACAGGTGAGGTGCCAGTTCACTCTATAGTTCATGTAGAACACAGCCAGGGATATTGTCAGGTCGCATAGAAGCTGTATTCTTGGCCTTGGACAACACTGTTTTAACCTGTGCAGCAGTAATAATGGGTGCCTGGCAATCTACTTGTATTATGATTGGTCGTTTGAGGGGGGACAGGGGTAAAGTTGGCACTGAATCTGTTGGCTAGTATAGTGGCAATATTTGTTGGCTTGGTATAGGCAGTACCATTGTGCAGTAGTTCAGAGCAAATCTGGGAATTGTTGTAAAGATTCTTTACATAACTATAGAAGGCCTTGTGGTTGTCTTTACTATCTGCTGCAATTCTATTTTCATAGCTAGCTTTGCAGGATTTGATGAGGGATCTCAACTTTTTGTTGAGACTAATAAGGGAGTTTTTCCAGTCTTGGGACTTCACCTTTTTCTGCAACAGTTTCTTCCTTCTTTTGTAGAGTTTGTTTATGGCAGGGGACCACCAGACTGGCTTCCTTTTTTTGGAGGATAGCATCTTGGTTCTGTTTGGGATAGCATGATCCATACACTCATGTAAGTACTTATAAAGTGCAATTGTGTAGGATTCAGTAGTCGTAACTGTATTGTCCATCTGCATGGGTATCATGAAGTTCACCACTTCTGTCTTAAGAAGCATGAAGTTGGCTTTGGAGACATTTTTACCATGGTTTCCTTAATGGGGGGTGGAGGCAGGATGTGGATATCTAGGGTAATTAGCTTATGGTCGGATCGGACCAATGAGGCATTGACTTCAGGGGTGGAACACTGGTCACTCATATTGGTAATGACTAGATCTAGGATATTGTCGCCCCTGGTGAAATTTTAACTGCTTTTAACAACTGTTTCATAACTTTGGACATATTTTATACTGAGTCTCCTACACACAAGCACACACACTCACAAACATACACACACACACACACACACACACACACACACACACACACACACACACACACACACACACAGCCATAAATAATTAGAAAAACAAATGTCTATTGTTTGTACTCATAATATGCACAATACTTTGTCACTACTACTTCTCGTCCTACATTAAAAACTCAAAAAAAAAAAAAAACAAGAAAACAAAAACATTATACATGCCCTAATACTTTGCCATCACTAGCACAAATGAGCTTGTCAACAGTGTGCTTCAATAAGTGATCATGACAGACTGAACATGTCATTTGCCTCTATTACTTGCATATGGTTTGTTTACTTATTGTATTCCACAAATGATGAGTTCATTGTAATGCAGTCTATGTACTGCCAGATGTAAATGAGTGTGGCAGTGTTTCACATGACCCTTTCAAGAGTGTCCAAGTGAACTGGTAGAATTGCAAACATAACTGCAGAGCATTATTAATGAGTGCAGTTATATGTTTTCTATGCATGGCTTGTAATTACCTTGCACACTGTGCTCTCATCACAGAGACTTGTCAGTTATCCACATATAAACACAGGGCTTGCATACAATGATCTGGAGATAAACAGGAATGCATGAGTGGTACTTCAGTACTTCACATAAGTCACTATCACCTGTCAGGTCACTGTTCAATGCACCTTAATATAATGCACATGGTTTACTATCAAAATGTGGAATGGCCCTTATGGGAAACTGGGATGCTCGAATGAGTGTTTCCCAGTTTTCTGTTATGCCAAGAAGAAAATTTTCAAATCTGCATTGGCAAATGTGGATGTTCATTTGCTAATATGAGATCAACTTTATGAGTGGAGGTTGCACTACAATGAGGATTAGGAAATTTACCCTTTTCCTCACTGTAGTGTGATGTCAGATATGATATATATAATATGCAAGGGGTGTGGAGGGTGCAGGGTGTTGTCCCCCCTGCAAAACTGTAAAAACTGTGCTGTAGACATACAATTCCTATGACAGCTTTAACACAACTGCCTGAGTATCTGTCATCACCTCCTGACATTTCAAATACATTTGAAGGCAGAAGTCAAGGTGATGATTTCTGACATTCTGTAAAATTGACATTGCCAAATTCAAAATGTCAGTTTGAGCAACTGAACAGATTTTGTTGTGACATTCAACATTTTAATTGTAAACCGATGCACATATATATTATTCCCAGCACAACATTTAATGTGAATGATGTAGTGAATGACTTATTGCTACAGTATGTAGTGAGATGTGATTAACACATCTCTGTTTCCTTTCTGTCAGACCACACTCTTGTCTGTCAGTCAGACTACACTGCCCATTTCTCAAAATATGTATAGTGTAAACTACAGCTATGTGCTTCCTGATATTTTTTAGCAAGTGTCTACTGTAGTGTGAATGGTTAATACATGTATCTACAGAGTGTGGGATTGGAAAGGCAGGTGTCCAATTCCAGCAATATCAGACTACAGTGATAGGGAGGACTGGCTTATCCACCAGAACTGATGTGTACACTTCCACCTTATGATAACATTAACAAAGAGAGAGGGCTCCCCCAATTCTTGCATTTCCTTTTAGGTCAAACATACATTGCAACACACTGATAAAGTTATCCTTTTAACTGTGTGCTGTCCATATCTTTCAACTGTCCAGATTTTGATAGAATGTTCAGATTTTTGTCTCATATTTTTGGCATGGTCCTCATAAAACTTGTAGTTTTCTGGCAAATCATTGAGGATTGAAGTAAGTTATACTAAATAATGATATACATTTGTATTTTAAACCTCATATCCTTCAGAAAATGCATTATGTTTTACAACTTGTTATTCTACCAACTTGTTTATAGGTGATATTTAAAATCTGTCCCTATTTTTGTGCTTTTGTCCTCCCCCCATTATTTCTGGCTTTGCCCAGATTTTTTGAGCTAAGAGGTTGAGAGGTATGGTGCTGTCTGTCCTCTTGCAATAAGAATTCTCCTGCAATGTTAGTGGTGAATGCCTATTTCTATACAGTGTGGGCTTAGATAGACAGGTATCCAAATCCAGCAATGTCTAACTACAGTGCTTGGTGAACAGAATAATGATAGGCAGGAATGACATAATCAACAGATGTGATGTGGATAATTTAACCACGGGGGTAACACTTACATGGTTATTGGATTTTGATCCCTCAAACCCCATTTTTAGGGGAGCCATAACCTTTCAAACACACTGCTGAAGTCAGAACTTCAAGTATGTGCTTTCTGACTCCTCTGCCATGACTTCATCCTATGCATTCGCAGATATACACAGTTCTGTGGAATAAGGACTTAGGCCAGCATTTAAATATGGTGATATAAAATGTTGTAAGTTTGTAAGAGAATAGTGAGAAGACATTTCTGGCTTACTGAACAGAAGTGATATGGACAACTCACACTTGTGGGAACACTTGCATGTCTACAGGAGAAAGAAAGAAGCAGCACACTCACCTTTGGTGCACAAGTTTGAGGGGTTTATGCCCACACTAGTGAGATAGATTCCTGACACTGTAGTGAAGCACAAGAGGAGGTGCTGCATTCCTGAGTGTGTTTGTCATTCAGATGAGAAATTAAACAGAGGCCCATCTGTCTGAGTTAGGAGTAGCTCAGGTGGATGTAAAAGATCCCACGACACCTATCAAAAGGAGTAGGGATCCTTTACTAAAATCCATAATATGCATTATATATACAACATCTACAACTTCTTTTAGAATTATTTACAACTACTTACACTTATTACCTTATTTGTAACACATTTTCAGTGCATTAACCTTTCTTCTTTACTATGTTTATTCCCCTCACTCTTTTTTCCACAACCAAAATTGTATATTTTCAAAATCTCTGACAATATCCATTCACCATTATATTTTATCTCATTTAACCTTTCATTCCACACGGTCCTTACTATACAAAATAAATTTTTTACCTAAATTATCATTACCTCGATTTTTACCATAATATCCATAGTCTAGCATGCCCATATTTATATTGTGCATACTTTTCAAACCTTTTATAATTCCTTTTTCACATTTATTTATTTATTAACCAAGTAAGTCGGACTGGGTCAGCAGCCCATTTTCAGCGGAGGCCTGGGGAGAAAAGCTTCACAAGCACATTAGGATTGCGCAGTATATAACAAGAATTTACAGAATCCATTTCTGTTCTTAAATTGCTTCTTTTATGTGTCCCATTGTTTATTATCTCATAAATGCAACTTTCCACTTTTTAATATCTCAGAAATTACCTTTACATCTGCTCCTTCCTTCCTCGTTTTTCTTAAATCACAATTAAAATCTCCTCCAATACTATTTGTATGCTAATCACAACATAATTACATACAGACATACAGACATTTCAAGCACAGGCATTAATGCCCTCCTACCAAAATACCAAAACACTTGTTCCCATAATGTGTCCAGGCTGTTCTTAAACATATCTTAACTAGTACTTGCTTTAATGTAATTTGGTAGTCTTACTAAACATTATCTCCCTTTGTCCTTGAAAAACATATGCATATATCGCAAAAAATGTATATATTTGGTTCTGCCATCTTACATCTAGTATTGTCATTCTTCCTAATATCACCAACATATAATCCAAACTTTCTATTAATTTTTTACTTATAATTATTATTATACCTGAATACTCATCTTCACCTATATTCCATGTAACTTTTCCTTTCTATAATTCATTCACGTGTCCCCCTTTTCCCCTCTGCTAGAATTCTCATATCTAATAGTATTATAATATCCGTATCAAGTGACCCACACCATTCCAATACACCTAACCTTCTTTTAACATTCTTTATGCTATTCACATTGATAGCAAAGATTTTTACTTTCTGTGAAGCTATTTATTATTCTCATCATTTTCCCATTTTAGTCTCTCTCTCTCTCTCTCTCTCTCAGATATATATTTTTAAATTTAAGTTTTCTATCCTTAACACTTTTTCCAATAGATTTTTGTTTTACTTTTAATCATCACCCACTTTGCATTCCCCTTTTTACTTGAATTGCTAATCTCATCTTCCTTTCCTTTAACTTGCTTTTGTTGTCCTTATTCATACGTAATTCTTTTACATTTACCGTTATATCTTCCTTTTCATTTTTGACTTCTCCCATTTCTATAGTGTGCTCTGTAACATTATGTTTTACTTGATCTTCTATTCCTTCTTTTATTTCCTTTCCATTGACCTCCCACTCCCCCAATGAACAACTCATTTGTTCACATTTTATACATTTCTGTTCACGTTTTTGCTTCATGACCTGTTTTTCCACAAATAAAACATTTCCTTTTATCACAATTACTAACTAATGATCATTCTTACCACAAAACATGTATTTGGTTGACTCCACTATTTCACAAACCTCCTGTTTCCATATACATCAATTATACTTAGTACATGTATTTTATTTTCATTTTTTATTTGCAAAACAACACCACATTCCCAGTCCCCAGTCCATAAACCTCTATTGTCATACATTTTTGTAATGCCCATAACATCTTTGCATGCGTTTTTTTAAATAATCTCTCAAAATCTCTTTTTTCTACTTCAGTATGAAATTGCACAAATATTTTCTTTTTTGCCTCTCTAGTAAATGCTTTTACAACATGTATGTTCCAGGGATTATCATCTTTTTTTCTTATTGTTCTGGAAATTTTTCCATACACTGTCCAGATTAAAACAAGTCACAAAAAGAGTCTTTATTAATATGAATAAACACTCTTACCTTTCTGGGTGAAATATCCAGTGGTGCCATAACATTGCCCCATATTTTACACCTCTCAAATTCCCCTTCCTTTTTACTGCTTACTTTAACATGATACTTCCTTTTCACCTTCATTTTACTTTCTTCCTTTTTTTAACCTTCTTTTACCGTTTGTGCGTATGACGTCTTTTCTTTTCTTATGTCTTCCACTTCTTCCTGTATCCTCTCTGTTATCACACCCCATGATACAGCGTCTCGCTCTCCATCTTGCTTTGCTCAATTAGAGTTTTTAAGTAGAATCCCGACTGGAGGGTTGCAACATTAAGGCTGGATATGAGATGACCTTGTAAGCTAGGTAAAGGTTGCCCCTCAGTAGTCTGTAGGAAAGTGAGTAGAGGGACAAGAGTTTGGGGTTTTGAACATAAAACATGTTTTATACACCATGTGTTCTTTTAATGAGGATTCTCTGTGACCACAATAGTTGTTGGAAATGCTTGGTCAGGTACATGCTAAAGAGTGCATGTACTTGATTATTGGTTTAATGAGGGATAAGCATAATGGGATTAGGATCTCCTTAGATCTGGATGCCATGCCATAACTTACAACTTGCTCCCACATAGAAGGATTTTCTCGCCACTGTGGACACATGTTGTTCAAAGTTAAGTTTACTGTCAACCTGAGTTCTCAAGTCCTTTACCAATGGGTCTACTGTTAGGAGAGTGTTATCAATGTTGTAATTTGCAGGGGTGGTCAACTTCCCAAAGAGTATAAATATGCATTTTTTTGGCATTGAGTATTAGGCTATGTTTCTGGCATCAGCTACTTGGCTCTCAGACCATCCTCAAGGATATTTACATCTTTGGAGGAATCAGTCATTGCACCCAACTTGCAGTCATCTGCAAATATGGTCACCCAAAGACCCTCTATATTTGTTTTGACTTCAAAGAACTGTATTCCAAACAGGAGAGCTCTAAGCGCTGAGTCCTGTGGAACACCACTAGTAGCAGGTAGAGCTGTGGAGGTGGATTCCCTTCCATAACTTAATGTGTCCTCTCCATGAGCCATCCATTGGGTTACATAGGGATTTTATATCTAAACTTTTGAGTTTGTCTATAATACCTAAGTGAGGTAGTGTGATGAATGCCTTTACCAGGTCAATGTAGGCAGTATGCACTATTTTGCTTATCATCCATGGCTCAAGTGGCCTTCTCAACATAATCCACTGTGTTTAGTAGGTGTGACCTACCCTTGACAAAACCTAACTCGGATGGGTCCAGTGTTTGAAGATTTCCAATGTATTTATTAGCTCCATGGTAACTTTTCCCATGGCCTTGTATATAAGACTAATCCAGCTTATGGGTCTGTAGTTCCATAGGTTTGTTGATAGTCTACCTTTATGTAGAGGGATGACCATTGCAGTCCTGCATTGCTTAAGGAAGAAGCTTATCTGGAGGCTGTGGCTAAATAGAGGTTCTAGTTGGCCTGACATGTCATGTATCAAACTATTTAGGAGGCATCCCTGGATGTTATCAGGGCCCATTGCTGTAGTGTGTTTAGCGCTGGAGAGGGCAGTGAGGACCTGTTTAATAGCAGTGGGGGATAAGTGACAGAGGGTATTTTCTGTGGAGTAACTAGTCATTTTCAAGTCATATGGAGTCTGTCTTCTACTTGTAAAGTAATGCTAGTGTGTGACACTTTTGAGTAACGCTACTGTCCTCTACTCTTTTATCTTGGACTTTGGTAACTACTTTAGCAATTTAAATGTTTCTATCAAGGCTTTTCTCTCTGCACTATAAGGCAGAGAAGTATGTCTCAAATTATAACTGAAATGTCATGAAATCACAAGAAATTAATGGCTTTTATTGCATGTATATTCCTATACACTAGACAGACTTTTTGTGTCTAATTATCACTAGCCAGTACAACTTTATACATACATAAATAAGTAAAGAGACATACATATTCCATGTGAAATTTGTTTTTATTTATTTTACAAAATAAAGTAAACAAGCCAGCAGATACATGGGTTCCATGTGAAGTCATAGTTTTATTTATTTGACTGTTTCATAACTATCATGTCTAGGCATAGATTTTGATGTAATGTATCAGGTTGAAAATGAAACAATGTACATTGCAAGTGAAATTAAGTGTGATATTTTGTTGCAAAGAGAAAATTTGGTGATGAATTACGACAATGAAAAACATCTATAATACATGCTCACTGGTTCAAGGTACACCACTGCACATAAAACTAGCAAAATAAATAACAATAGAGAAATCCTTCTATACTTAACATAGCCACTGTATTAAATAGCTTATTTATATTTATATTATATAAATTCATTGGTGGTTACTAGGCTACTGAACCAAAGGTCTTTTAAAGCCTATCTGTCTGTACCCAATATAATACTACAGAAACCCAATATAAAGGATCTAGGTCTTTCCAGGCTTGTTAGTTGCTGCTGAAGCACCTACGAAGGGGAGAAAACGCCGAGAGGAGAAAGGAGCCACTTTTGAGATTTTAAGTATTTTCTTCTGCTTTTTTGTTAAGAATTACTGCTTTGCGGCCTACTTTTCGGCATTTTCCAGCTTGCTAAAGTTTATATCTGTATTAGAAACAGTATTTAGAACACATCTAGAGCCTGTTTACTGCATTTCCTGTGTTGCACTTAATTTAAAATCGTTTTTTTCTCCTAAAACTGCATTTTACCTGACTTTGGCCTAGCACTCAAGTGTGGGGTCATTTATTGCACTGCTGTGATTTTTTGCTACTTGTGTATATCTGCTACCTTTAAACTAAAACAAAAAAAAAAAAAAAAAAATCTTGCGTTTTTCCCACTTTCTGAAATTTAAGAAAGTTCAGTTACAGATTTGCTGTTCTGAACTGTTTGTAAGTTTCTTGGAGGCCAGTGCTTGCTTGGACTAAAGAGAAGTCTCTGTGTTCACCAGTGGCAGTGGTTAGCACTGAACAGCCTACCTGTCCATGTAGGAGTGGTTAATGCCTGGAAGCTGTAGTTTTATTGGCAATTTTGGGTCAATTCTAAACTCTTTGATGTCTGTTTCTTAAAACCCTGCTGCCTCGTGGTTTTGGCAACTTTCCAGGCTTGTTAGTTGTTGCTGAAGCACCTACAAAGGGGAGAAAATGCTGAGAGGAGAAAGGAGCCACTTTTGAGATTTTAAATATTTTCTTCTGCTTTTTTGTTAAGAATTACTGTTTGCCACCTACCTTTCGGAGTTTTCCAGCTTGCTAAAGTTTATATCTGTATTAGAAACAGTATTTAGAACACATCTAGAGCCTGTTTACTGCATGTCCTGTGTTGCACTTAATTTAAAATAGTTTTTTTTTCTTTTAAAACTGCATTTTACCTGACTTTGGCCTAGCACTCAAGTGTGGGGTCATTTATTGCATGGTTGTGATAATTTTGCTACTTGTGTGTCTCTGCTACCTTTAAACTAAAACAAAAAAGAAAAAAACATCTTGCTTTTTTCCCTCTTTCTGAAATTTAAGAAAGTTCAGTTACATATTTGCTGTTCTGAACTGTTTGTAAGTTTCTTGGAGGCCAGTGCTTGCTTGGACTAAAGGGAAGTCTCTGTGTTCACCAGTGGCAGTGGTTAACACTGAACAGCCTGCCTGTCCCTGTAGGAGTGGTTAATGCCTAGAAGCTGTAGTTTTATTGGCCATTTTGGGTAAATTCTAAACTCTTTGATCTCTATCTCTTAAAATTCTTCTGCCTCATTGTTTTGGCATCTTTCCAGGCTTGTTAGTTGTTGCTGAAGCACCTATCAAAGGGAGAAAATGCTGAGAGGATAAAGGAGCCACTTTTGAGATTTTAAGTATTTTCTTCTGCTTTTTTGTTTAGAATTACTGCTTTGAAGCCTACTTTTCGGCATTTTCCAGCTTGCTAAAGTTTATATCTGTATTAGAAACAGTATTTAGAACACATCTACAGCCTGTTTACTGCATGTCCTGTGTTGAACTTAATTTAAAATTGTTTTTTTCTTTTAAAACTGCATTTTACTTGACGTTGGCCTAGCACTCAAGTGTGGGGTCTTTTATTGCACTGTTGTGATTATTTTGCTACTTGTGTATCTCTGCTACCTTTAAACTAAAACAAAAAAGAAAAAAAAAATCTTGCTTTTTTTCCCACTTTCTGAAATTTAAGAAAGTTCAGTTACAAATTTGCTGTTCTGAACGGTTTGTAAGTTTCTTGGAGGAGAGTGCTTGCTTGGAATAAAGGGAAGTCTCTGTGTTCACCAGTGGCAGTGGTTAACACTGAACAGCCTGCCTGTCCCTGTAGGAGTGGTTGCTGCCTAGAAGCTGTAGATGTTCTTCATCTCACATTGCTGCAGTCCTTACATATGGGTAGTCCACTGTCCTCGGTCGGCCTCAATACCAAAGTATTAGGCTGACGTCGGTCATGGGCGCTCAGATCTGACATCAGAGCATCAGGGTATAAAAGCGCATGACCGACGTCATATCCTCAGTCTTTTTTGCCGCATGGTCCGATGCAGAAGCAGCGTTTGCAAGTGCCGTTTGGCGTTCTGAAATTTTCGTATTCAGAGTTTCAGTCCGAAACCGAAACCAAGTTGGGCTAAGTACCCCGTTGGGGAATATTTTTGTTTTTTCTTGCCTCAGTTAATTCCGGATGTCAGAAAAAGTGAATAATTGTATTTCTTGTGGGAAACAGATACCGCATAGGGATTACCACTCTTTGTATTCCTTGTTTGGGACCTGAGCACGACGTAGTCGGGTGTCGCTTTTGTGCTAGGTTTAATAAGCGCACCATTAAACGTAGGTTAGATTGCACTAGGCTTGTCTTCGGTAAGCAGTGTAATTATAATATGCCGTCGGATCCTCCGACGCGCCACCCCGCCAAGAAGCGCAAAGACAAATCTCTAAAGTCCAGGCAGGATGAGTCATCCGTTCCGGACGCCGGTTCTTTAGAAACTACGGTGGAGTCTGTGGATCCAGCCGAGGTTTCAGTTGAGTCTCAGGGGGAGGCTTTGATTTTGCAAGATGTGGCCTCTCAGGAGTCAGGTCAGGCTGAGGGGGCCTCTCAGGTTACTGTTCTCCCTTCCTTGCCTAAGGTGGTTAGGCCTTCTCCTTCTGTCTCTAAGGCTCCTTCCAAAGGCAGGCCTGGTTTGCCTTCCACGGGTGTCAGTCCTAGTTCTGCAGGTTCTGTGCCTAAAAAACACATGCTTAAAATGGCAGAAGATTTAATTTCTTTAATCAGAGGTTCTATGCCCCTCCTGATAAGAGGCCTAGGGTGGAGCCAGAGGTGGAAAGTTTGGAGCAGGCTTCAGATTACTCAGAGTCTTTGGCTGAAGACATTCAGGATTTTCCTCCTTATTCTGATTCAGACGCAAAGGATTCCACTCCTTCTGCTTCTCCTCCAGAGGATTTTTCTTTTTCAGAAACCCTGCATTCTATGAGGGAACATTTTAAATGGGAAGGTCAGGATTTCTCAGATTCCCGAAAGAGGCTTAGGGAATTTTTGTTTTTGCCACAGCATAGGCCCTTGGCTATACCTCCTGTTTTGGATGTTGTTCAAGACGTTTTCTCCGAGGCTTCCCTTAATCCAGACTCTCTGCCTCCTGCGCCAGTTAAGCCAGACAGGTATTACAGAGTACCTGAGGCTCATAAATATCTGTATAAGAGTCCAAGGGCTGACCCTGAAACTATTAGCCAGGGACCTAAAGGTGTCAGGGCTTCTGTTGTAAAGAATCCAGTTCCTATAGATAAAGATGCTAGAGCTCTGGATAGATGGGGTAAGAAAGTGTATACCTCTTCCACTTTAGCAATGAGGGCTTTGAATTGCCAGTTTCATATGTTGAAGTATCAGAATTTTCTCCTTACTCAACTAAAATCGAAAGTGGATGCTTTGGCAGAGGGCATAGAGTGTAAAGAATTACAGGATTTGGTACATGCCTCTGAACAGGTGGGTAAGCATTCTTTGCAGTGTGGTTTCGATGCTTTACAGGCTTCTTCCAGGGTGGCTGCCACTGGTTCAGTTCTTCGCAGGCATGCCTGGCTTAAGGATCAGAATTTGTCAGAGCATGTTAAAACTAGAATTTTGGATGCTCCTTTACAGTCTGAAGTTTTGTTTGGTTCTCCTGTGGAGTCTGTCTTGAAGAAAATGGAAGACAAGGCTAAGTCTATGCAGACTGTTAAAGATTTTTTGCAGGTGCAGCCTCCTAAGTTTAGCAGGAATTGGCCTACTAAGGGATGGGCTTATCCTTCTTCTGATTTACAGTCTAGGGGTAGATCTAGACGTGGTAGGGGCAGAGCTCTGAGTTCTTTCAGGCCTAGAACATGGAGTTCACCTGCACAATCTACAGGTGAGGGCAGGGGCCAGTCCTTTCGTAAACAGGCCCAATGACCTGCATCAGCTGCCAGATTCTTCCTGTCTGGCAGCTCCTTTGGGAGGAAAGTTGGCACTCTTCAAGCAAAACTGGCTTTTAATCACCCAGGACAAATGGGTGTTGGACATTATAGACCGAGGCTACAAGTTTTATTCCCATACATTGCCTCCTTTCAAAGGCATGCCAGACGTTCCTCCTCAGCAAAGGGTAGAGGCTCACAAGCAGATTTCTTTACTTCTTCAAATGGGGGCTATACAGCAGGTCCCTCTGTCAGAAGTGGGCCTAGGATTTTATTCTCGCCTGTTTCTAGTACCAAAGAAAGGAAACACTTGGAGGCCAATTTTGGATTTATCTATCCTCAACACATACCTGGACATTCCAAAATTCAAAATGTTGACGTTGCAACAACTTCTACCTCTGTTGGGCAAAGATCACTGGATGGTAACTCTGGATCTCAAAGAGGCTTATCTTCATGTTCCTATCAGGCCCAGTTGCAGGAGATACCTGCTGGGCTGGACTTTACATTATCAGTTCTCTGCATTGCCCTTTGGCTTATCTACTGCGCCCAGGGTGTTCACAAAGGTTCTGGCTCCAGTGATAGCCTTCTTACGGTTAAGAGGAATACAAATTTATCCTTATTTGGACGATTGCCTGATTCTTGCTCAAGACAAGTACGACCTTCGTCATCATCTACAGTATGTGATGGCAGTGTTAAGGTGCCTAGGGTATTCTGTGAACGAAACAAAGTCCAGTCTAGTACCCTCTCAGGAAATGTGCTTTCTGGGTGTGAGACTGAATACAGCTTCCCAGATGGCCTTTTGACCCCGGACAAGCAAGAACCTTACACTTTACTTCCATCAATTGTCTCTACGGTCCAGGCTGACTGCAAGGACAGTCCTTCAAGCCTTGGGTTCATGGCAACTTGTAGTCTGGTGCTTCCCAATGCCAAACTGCATATGAGGAAGCTACAATGGTATCTCAAAAATGTATGGACGCAACACTGCCAAGATCTGGACACTGTCATTCAAATAATACCTTGCATTCAAAAGGAATTTTTGTGGTGGGCTCAGGAATGTCACCTAAACAAGGGACTCTCTGTGACCCGACCAGAGGCGAGTCAGATTTTAACGACAGATGCCTCGGACAAGGCTTGGGAGCACACCTCAATGGAAAATGGGTTCAAGACACGTGGCCTGCCAGACTTCAACATTTACATATCAACTTGAAGGAGATGTTAGCAGTCCAATTTGCATTGATGGCTTTCAAGGATTTACTTCACCCAGGGCAAGTGTTGATTCTAACAGACAACACAACTGTCATGTGGTACATCAACAAGCAAGGGGGAACCCATTCGTACTCTCTTTGCAGGCAAGCAATGATTTTGTGGGAGACTGCTCTCAGTTTACACCTCAATCTTCAGGCAAGGTTTCTACCAGAAGCACACAACTCCTTAGCAGATATTTTGAGCAGACAGATAGTGGATCCCCAGGAGTGGAAATTGGATCCTCATGTATTTCGAAAATTGACAGTGATATGGGGAACTCCAGACATAGATCTGTTCGCTTCTCCACTAAATTTCCAGTTGCCAAAGTTTTGCACAAAAATGTTTCATCCCACAGCTTGGAAAGTGGATGCTCTATCATTCAGTTGGAGCAATCTTCACGTCTATGCCTTTCCACCTCTGCCTCTCCTCCCCAAGGTACTCTTGAAGGTCAGACAAGACAAGCCCTCCATGATTCTAATAGCTCCAGATTGGCCTCGACAGCACTAGTACCCTCTGCTGAGGAGTTTAGTACGGGAGCCTCCATGGCCTCTGCCTTCGATTCCGCACCTTTTGTCTCAGAAGGGCAATCATTTCCTCAATATCAGGATTCAGTCCCTGCATCTAACAGCCTGGCATATTCTGTTCTAGAACCTGGAGGGTCGCAGCTACCACAACAAGTTTTGAATGTTATTTTGGAGGCCAGAAGGCCTAGTACAAGGAAAGTTTATGCTGATAAATGGAGGAGATTTTTAATTTGGAGCAAAACAAAGAGCTTTGATGTTTCCAAGCCTGATTTAAGTGTTTCTCTTCAATATCTTATGGAATTATTAGACAAGGGTTTGTCTATCTCCTCTATAAAAGTTCATGCTGCAGCCATTTCTGCTCACTATGACTGTGACCCTCCATTATTCTCTCATCCTTTGTTTAAGCAATTTCTTAGAGGGGCAAAGAACATAAGACCCCTGCGTAGAGCTCCTACTCCTGCCTGGGTTCTCAATTTTGTGTTGGAAAAACTTACTTTACCTCCTTTTGAACCTGCAGCTACTGCTGAGTTAAAGTTTTTGTCTTGGAAGACTGCTTTTTTGTTGGCCATTACATCTGCTAGAAGGGTTTCTGAATTACAGGCTCTTATGGCAGTTGAACCCTTCCTAATTTTTCATAAGGATAGGGTATCTCTGCGTACTAATCCTACTTTTATGCCTAAAGTGGTTTCAAATGTGGCCTTGAACCAATCAATTCATTTGCCTACTTTTTATGCAGATCCCCAAAATAAAGTGGAAAAATTTTGCACACTTTGGATATTCACAGGCAGTTGCGTTATTATTTGAGCAGGACTAAAGGGTTCAGACAGTCTCAGCAGTTGTTTGTTTCTTTTGCTTTAGGTTCTCAGGGGAAACCTGTTTCAAAGCAAACTATTTCTAAGTGGATTGGCTTTTGTATTGCTTTTTGTTATTCTCATCATGGGAAGGAGATTCCGGCTGGAATCAGACCTCACTCCACTAGGGCTACTGCCACTTCTACAGCTTTTTTAAGGGGAGTAGCTACTAAAGATATTTTGGAAGCAGCTACTTGGAGTTCAGTGCATACTTTTTCTAAACATTACCACCTTCCTCTTTATTCCAAATCTAGGGCTGGATTTGCCACTGCAATCTTACAGGGCATTTTGGCAGCTCCCAATGCTTTATGATTTTGCCAGCCTTCCTGTACCTCTGCTTTGGGATTCTACCCATATGTAAGGACTGCAGCAATGTGAGATGAAGAACATAGTACAGTTTTGTACCTACCATAAATGTAGATGTTCGAAGATCCACATTGCTGCAGTCCAATTTACCCTCCCTCCTTCCCCTCTGGAGTTTGGAATGGTTGTATGATTTGGGTGGTAGCTGATATTTGTACATGCCTTTTGGGAAGTATTCTATTTTTGGCTATGGCTTTTCTTTTTAGGGCCTTCTGACATCTGGGGCAAGAAAAGACTGAGGATATGACGTCGGTCATGCTCTTTTATACCCTGACACTCTGATGTCAGATCCGAGCGCCCATGACCGACGTCAGCCTAATACTTTGGTATTCGGGCCGACCGAGGACAGCGGACTACCCATATGTAAGGACTGCAGCAATGTGGATCTTCGAACATCTACATTTATGGTAGGTACAAAACTGTACTTTTTATTGGCTATATTTGGTCAATTCTTAACTCCTTGATCTCTATCTCTTAAAACCCTGCTGCCTCGTGGATTTGGCATCTTTCCAGGCTTGTTAGTTGTTGCTAAAGCACCTACCAAGGGGAGAAAATGCTGAGAGGAGAAAGGAGCCACTTTTGAGATTTTAAGTATATTCTTCTGCTTTTTTGTTAAGAATTATTGCTTTACCGCCTACTTTCCGGTGTTTTCTAGCTTGCTAAAGTTTATATCTGTATTAGAAACAGTATTTAGAACACATCTAGAGCCTTTTACTGCATTTCCGGTGTTGCACTTAATTTAAAATTGTTTTTTTCTCTTAAAACTGCATTTTTCCTGACTTTGGCCTAGTGATCAAGTGTGGGGTCATTTATTGCACCGTTGTGATTATTTTGCTACTTGTGTATCTCTGCTACCTTGAAACTAAAACAAAAAATAAAAAAAAATCTTGCTTTTTTCCCACTTTCTGAAATTTAAGAAAGTTCAGTTACAGATTTGCTGTTCTGAACTGTTTGTAAGTTTTTTGGAGGCCACTGCTTGCTTGGACTAAAGGGAAGTCTCTGTTTTCACCAGTGGTTAACACTGAACAGCCTGCCTGTCCATGTAGGAGTGGTTACTGCATAGAAGCTGTAGTTTTATTGGCCATTTTGGGTCAATTCTAAACTCCTTGATCTCTATCTCTTAAAACCCTGCTGCCTCAAGGTTTTGGCATCTTTCCAGGCTTGTTAGTTGTTGCTGAAGCACCTACCAAGGGGAGAAAACGCTTAGAGGAGAAAGGAGCCACTTTTGAGATTTTAAGTATTTTCTTCTGCTTTTTTGTTAAGAATTACTACTTTGCTCTGTACTTTTCAGCATTTTCCAGCTTGCTAAAGTTTATATCTGTATTAGAAACAGTATTTAGAACACATCTAAAGCCTGTTTACTGCATTTCCTGTGTTGCACTTAATTTAAAATCTTTTTTATCTTAAAACTGCATTTTACCTGACTTTGGCCTATCACTCAAGTGTGGGGTCATTTATTGCACTGTTGTGATTATTTTGCTACTTGTGTATATCTGCTACCTTTAAACTAAAGCACAAAAGGAAAAAAAAATCTTGCTTTTTTCCCACTTTCTGAAATTTAATAAAGTTCAGTTATAGATTTGCTGTTCTGAACTGTTTGTAAGTTTCTTGGAGGCCAGTGCTTGCTTGGACTAAAGGGAAGTCTCTGTTTTCACCAGTGGCAGTGGTTAACACTGAACAACCTGCCTGTCCCTGTAGGAGTGGTTACTGCCTAGAAGCTGTAGTTTTATTGGACATTTTGGGTCAATTCTAAACTCCTTGATCTCTGTCTACCCTGCTGCCTCAAGGTTTGGGCATATTTCTAGGCTTGTTAGTTGTTGCTGAAGCACCTACCAAGGGGAGAAAACACTGAGAGGAGAAAGGAGCCACTTTTGAGATTTTAAGTATTTTCTTCTGCTTTTTTGTTAAGAATTCTTGCTCTGTCGCCTACTTTTTGGCATTTTCCAGCTTGCTAAAGTTTATATCTGTATTAGAAACAGTATTTAGAACACATCTAGAGCCTGTTTACTGCATTTCCTGTGTTGCACTTAATTTAAAATCATTTTTTTCTCTTAAAACTGCATTTTACCTGACTTTGGCCTAGCACTCAAGTGTGGGGTCATTTATTGCACTGTTGTGATTATTTTGCTACTTGTGTATCTCTGCTACCTTTAAACTAAAACAAAAAGAAAAAAAAATCTTGCTTTTTTCCCACTTTCTGAAATTTAAGAAAGTTCAGTAACAGATTTGCTGTTCTGAACTGTTTGTAAGTTTCTTGGAGGCCAGTGCTTGCTTGGACTAAAGGGAAGTCTCTGTGTTCACCAGTGGCAGTGGTTAACACTGAACAGCCTGCCTGTCCCTGTAGGAGTGGTTACTGCCTAGAAGCTGTAGTTTTATTGGCCATTTTGGGTCAATTCTAAACTCTTTGATCTCTATCTCTTAAAATTCAGCTGCCTCATTGTTTTGGCATCTTTCCAGGCTTGTTAGTTGTTGCTGAAGCACCTATCAAAGGGAGAAAATGCTGAGAGGATAAAGGAGCCACTTTTGAGATTTTAAGTATTTTCTTCTGCTTTTTTGTTAAGAATTACTGCTTTGCCGCCTACTTTCTGGCATTTTCCAGCTTGCTAAAGTTTATATCTGTATTAGAAACAGTATTTAGAACACATCTAGAGCCTGTTTACTGCATTTCCTGTGTTGCACTTAATTTAAAATTGTTTTTTCTCTTAAAACTGCATTTTACCTGACTTTGGCCTAGCACTCAAGTGTGGGGTCATTTATTGCACTGTTGTGATTATTTTGCTACTTGTGTATCTCTGCTACCTTTAAACTAAAACAAAAAAGGAATAAAAAAAAAAATCTTGCTTTTTTCCCACTTTCTGAAATTTAAGAAAGTTCAGTTACAGATTTGCTGTTCTGAACTGTTTGTAAGTTTCTTGGAGGCCAGTGCTTGCTTGGACTAAAGGGAAGTCTCTGTTTTCACCAGTGGCAGTGGTTAACACTGAACAGCCTGCCTGTCCCTGTAGGAGTGGTTACTGCCTAGAAGCTGTAGTTTTATTGGACATTTTGGGTCAATTCTAAACTCTTTGATCTCTATCTCTTAAAACTCTGCTGCCTCATTGTTTTTGCATCTTTCCAGGCTTGTTAGTTGTTGCTGAAGCACCTATCAAGGGGAGAAAATGCTGAGAGGAGAAAGGAGCCACTTTTGAGATTTTAAGTATTTTCTTCTGCTTTTTTGTTAAGAATTCTTGCTCTGTCGCCTACTTTTGGGCGTTTTCCAGCTTGCTAAAGTTTATCTCTGTTTTAGAAACAGTATTTAGAACACATCTAGAGCCTGTTTACTGCATTTCCTTGTTGCACTTAATTTAAAATCATTTTTTTCTCTTAAAACTGCATTTTACCTGACTTTGGCCTAGCACTCAAGTGTGAGGTCATTTATTGCACTGTTGTGATTATTTGCTACTTGTGTATCTCTGATACCTTTAAACTAAAACAAAAAAGAAAAAAAAAAACAATATTGCTTTTTTCCCACTTTATGAAATGTAAGAAAGTTCAGTCACAGATTTGCTGTTCATATGCCTATTTTAAAAAATATAATTATTAATTATTATTAATATAATTTATAAACTCAAATGCTATGGAACAACTTGTTACCACAAGAGGGGAAAACATACTGGACCTGATCATCACCAACATGGGGACTCTATTCTCCAGACCAGAAGTGTATCCCTCACTGGTAAGATCAGACCATAAACTAATCTCACTGGATATTCACATCCCAACCCCACCCCCTGCCCGGAAAACCACAGTGAAAAACTTCTCTAAAGCAAATTTCACACTCCCCAAAACCGAGGTGGAATCTTTCAAAGCCCCCAGGCCTGTGGAAAATACGGCCCAGACCGCAGAATCCTTTATAAACGCATTCTATGAACACCTTCAGGAATGCATGGATCATGCAATCCCAAATAAAACCAAGACCCAATCCTCCAAAGGCAGATGTCCTCTCTGGTGGACTCCAGCCATAAACAAACTATACAATAGAAGGAGGAAGCTACTACATGATAGAGCAAAATCCCAAAAAGGGAAGGCATCTCTGATCAGTATTAGCAAAAAACTACGGGCACTCATAAAATCGTCTAAGGACAGCTTTGAGAGAAAAATTGCTCAGGACACTAAGGATAATCACAGGGCTTTCTTTAGTTATGTTAGGAACCTGGGTGGGAATTCTTAGATATGCTCAGAATTAGTCCAAAATGACAAAAAATACACCGAACCAACAGACATTGCCAACATCCTAGCTGACAGGTTCAGCGCAAACCCCCCCCCCCCACCAAAAGGGCAAACATCTATCCCAGCAGAGTGCTGCCCCCCTGACATCTCAGATGCTCAGGTAAGAGCCGCCCTCTCCAAAGCAAAAAACACAGCATCAATGGGACCAGACGGTGTCCCTGGCTGCATCCTACATGAACTCCAAGAAGAGCTAAACCCAAACATAAAACTACTGTTCAATCTCAGCCTTACTACAGGATATGTACCCAAAGAGTGGTGTACAGCAACAGTGGTCCCTCTCCACAAAGGTATGCCTCAGCGGATCCTGGAAACTATTGCCCCATAAGCCTGACTAGCTTGGTCTGCAAATCTATGGAAAGGATCATCATGGACCTTATAAATAAAGATATTGGGGACCTACAGACACTGGATCCTACCCAGTTTGGCTTTGTTAAGGGCAGGTCCTGACTCTTAAACCTGGTAGATTTCTTTGAAACAGTCACCAAGGCCATTGATGAGGGGAAGGTGGTCCACACAGCCTACCTGGACCTCGCAAAAGCCTTCAATACAATACCCCACTCGGGCATTATAGATAAGCTCACCAGCTTAAATATAAACCCCTTTGTCACTAGATGGGTTGCAAACTGGCTCAAGGACAGAACCCACATGGTTAGAATTGCTGGAGCCATGTGAGACTCCAAACCAGTTACAAGTGGCGTCCCACAAGGCTCAGTCCTGGGACCTCTCTTGTTCGGAATATATTTCTCAGAGGTACAGGCCAACATGGAAGGACTGGCTGACCAAGTTCGAAGATAACTGCAAACTGGGCACCATAATCGACTCTCCAGCCAACAGAAGCATCCTCCAAAAGGGCCTCATAGAAACAGACAACTGGTGCCAGAGCCATGGCCTCAAGCTAAATGCCAAAAAGTGCATAGTCATCCCCTTTGGCAAAAATAAAGTGCCCACAAATTACCACATAAGTGGTAATCCTTTAAGTACAGAAGAAGTAATTAGGGACCTGGGGAGCCAAGTTGATAGCAATCTCTCATTTGACAACCACATCACCAAAGTGGTAAGAAAAACATTTTATATAGCCCACCTAATCATGAAGGGATTCACATCTAGATCAGGGAGGTCATCGTGCCTCTTTACTCATCCCTCATCAGGCCCATAATTGAGTACAATGCCCCTTTTGGGATGTACCTTACCAGACACCTGCAGCAACTAGAAAGACCCCAAAAATACCTTACCAAGAGGATCAAAGAGCTCAAACAGATGCCATATGCTGCCTGGTTAAAGAAACTCCAGCTCTACTCAGTGGCATATCGACTGCTCAGAGGCGATCTGTGCCTGATGTATAAAGCCATGTCCAACCCGGAATTAATGGACATGCTGCACCTCAGAAAATCCAAATCCCATCGAGCTCACGCCAAGAGACTTGAACCTCAGCACTGAAATAAATAGGACATGCTGGAGGGACAGATTCATAACCCAGAGGCTCCCTTCACTCTGGAATAAAATCCCAGTCCAGGTTAGGCAGAGTCCCTCATTGACTCTCTTCAAGACGACTCTTGATGAATGGATGGGGGATTGTAGGTTTACCCTGGGTATCACTTCTGTGTCACTGTTAGACAGAGGCACAATATACTAACCTCAAAAAAGGGCATAGCAAAATTAATTTAAAATGGGTGGCGAAAGCCAAACATACTCTGGCTAGGCTTATAAATGCCCTAGGGCAGATAGCCTAGTATCAACCTATGAACCTATGACCCTAGCCTAAACTCAAAATCTTAGTTAGCAATGACTGCTCATCTCTAGGAGGATCATATGTGAAATCCTGGCAAGGAGTTTATGGTTTCCCATCCAGTCATCCAGGCTAGATGTAAACAGGCTCATAGAGGGGCTCTGTTTGATGTGAATTGGTAGCCTATTCCTGAGGAGTAGCAACCTCTGAGAGACATATCTGTCTCTCCAGCAGGTCCTATTTATGTTGCAGGCCAGGTTAAGGTCCATGAAGCAAGTGACCCTTATCCCATTAGGCTTGCAGATGTGCAGCATTTCCATTAGGTTTGGCTCTGCGATTGCTCTGTAGGCGAGGCACAAGTCTCCTGTAAGTAGTCTGTACACTACTGAGTACAGTGATGGTGACTTGAGTATGTCAATGCATGACATGTGATGGAGACCCTATAATTTTCTTGGCTAGAAATTTCTGTGGTCTCTCAGGTTGCTGCAGGTGCCAAATAACATGCATACAAAGGGAGCATTGTACTCAATTATTGGCCTGATGAGGGTAGAGTACAGGGGAGTTATGACCTGTTTCATTCTTGAGCCAATGCCTTTGCTAATGAGGTGAGCAATGTAGAATGCCTTCCTTGCCATAGTAGACACATGGTGGTTAAAGTTTAGGCTACAGTCAACTTGCATTCCTAATTCTCTCAATACTGATTTGTTACTTAGGCTATTATTGTCTATATGGCAGTCTGCATGGATATTGTTTTTACCAAATGGGATGATAATGAATTTTTTAGCACTGAGTTTGAGTCCACAGCTTTGGCACCAATCATTCATCTGTGTAAGTCCCTCTTGTAGTATATTGACATCTTCTGGGGATTAAATGATTACACCTAATTTGCATTCATCAGCAAACTTAGCCAGAGGCCCTCAGTTTTAGCCTGAACTTCTGAGAAGTATATTGAAAACAATTGGGGGGCCCAGCACTGACCCCTGTGGCACCCCACTGCTGACAGGTCTGCTGGTCGAGGTAAAGTCCTCAATTGTGACTGAGTGTGATCTGAAGGTAAGCCAGTTAGCAACCCACCTGACAACATAAGGGGTGATATTCAACTGGGAGAGTTTATCAATGATGCCCGAATGTGGGACTGTATTGAATGCCTTTGCTAAGTCAAAGTAGGTTGTATGTACAGATTTGCCTTCATTTATGCCTCTGGGTATGCTTTTGAAGAAGTCTGCTAGGTTTAACAGGCATGACATGTCTTTGACAAAACCAAAATGTGTCAAATTAAGGGCTTGGAGGTCATCTATGTCCTTATTTATAGGGTTCATGATGATTTGTTCTGTGACGGCTGTGCCTTGGCCCAGCAGTCAAGGATCCTTTGTAGCATTTGTTGATTTAGACTTACTGTAATTGCTATCAATGGAAGAGCAAAGATATATTCACAAATGCAAGAATACCAAATACACACATTATTACATATCCAGCATATACAAATCTGACAGACATTCAAGAATGCCTTGAATTGAAAGCCAGTTAGTAAGACATAGCAAGGCTATGGTTTTACAAACACATGAATATAAACTTAGATTACATATTGCATACATACTTATGCACATAGATGGGAAAATATAGGGAAATAGAGAGACTACATTTACCTCAACTTTCAAATAGTAACCAGTGTAACTCTACTGCAGTCAGATATTTGGAAAAAGAGTGAAAGATTCAAACATTTTATCACAACGCAGAAAAAAATAAATAAATTAATTTGCATGGAATCCATATTATACAGGCAGTTACTGTGTGTGATTCATGAAGGGTGTCAGCTAATGGGAAAATACTGTTAGTAAAGGAACAATATTAAATTTCACAGTTGTCTGACATGTTTTTTTATTGGAATGATATAAGATTTTATTCTTCTAGAATCTTAGGATATTTGTAACTCAGTGGGTTTGTTTCCAAGATGAAAATGTCCAAAGCTATGCTTCCTGTGAAATGAGAGGAAACTGTCTTATAAATGTATGTCTGCATGACTACATGTACTAATAGTCAACACTATTGCTACAATCATGAAACAAAAGCAAACAAAAGAAAATACAATTGCCTAGGTTGGGATAATCATTCCACAAAGTTTTACAAAAAAACAAGCACATACTAAAGATGTAATTTCACTGCTGCCAAGGCTGCAGATCTGACTGTGACTAAACAGCGTCTCTGGCTGAGGCTAAACCAGCCATTCAATTAATAGTCTATGGTAGGGGAAGGAAAGTACAAAACAACAAACTGTAAATTATAAGCAGTTCATATAATAACCATCCCACACTGAAGTTTGTGAAATCTAACGTGCAGTATAACAAGCTTCTCTGAAAATCATGCCTCTGTGAATATGTGACTTACACTCAGGGTTGCCAGACGTCCCTATTTGGGCGGGACTGTCCCGAGATCAGCAGCCTGATCCCGAGTCCCGCCCTGCCGGTTTAAATCCCGGCCAGCCTCCGCTTTGTTTGTTTCGTTTTTTTTTTGATTGTCCCGTATACCTGGCATACGGGCCAATCAAAAATTGTTAAACACAGAGCTTCTTGTGTTCCGCATTAAACATGAGAAGCTCCGTGTTTAGCAATTTTTGATTGGCCCATATGCCAGTATACGGGCCAATCAAAAATCACTAAACACGGAGCTACTTGCGTTGAATGCGGAACTGCAATGCATTAAACACGAGAAGCTCCGTGTTTAGTGCAGAGCTACTGAGCTACTGTTCTTTAATGCCTTTTTTTTTTTTTTGGTCTTCACTTGCCGTGAGAGACCTTCTTTTTTTTGTCCCTACCTGGGGGGCTGGAAATCTGGCAACCCTGCTTACACTGCACTAAAAGGTAAACAAAGTACTCTAGCAAGCAACTGATTTTGCTAACAAAAATAATGCCCCTTTACAAGCATTGCATTACTGCTGTGCTTTCTAGAATAGCAGTAGCAGTCTGGTCGTAAATATGCCTGAAAGGCTACTTTTCTCAATGGATAAAATGCACAGATTAGACTAATGAGTGGCTCACATGGAGAGCTGTTGTCAGTAGAGCTGCAATTTGAGATGGAATGTGCCTAACACACCTTTGAAACTTCCTGCAGGCACTCTTCCCCTACCCCCCTCAGCCAAAGGTGAACATGCTCAGAAAGGCAGACTTGAAATGTAAACAAAGGCTGAAGCAAAACAAAAAATCCCTGTGACTGTCCCTTTAAGGCAATACTGACTACTTTCATAATTTGTTAATACATTAGTTCAGTCACATTTGCTGTACATAGTGATATACATATTGTAGCCAATGATTCTTTACAATCCTGTCAATGGTTAATGGTCCCCAAAGTAGCTTTATGGTGTGTGTGTGTGTGTGTGTGTGTGTGTGTGTGTGTGTGTGTGTGTGTGTGTGTGTGTGTGTGTGTTTGTGTGTGTGTGTGTAGGTGGCTATGTATGTATGTATGTATGTATACAGCTATGTTTTTATTTGACAGGTCCAAAATTTCTCAGAGCACAATTCATAATATTAGTAAAAATACCACAGCATAATATAATGTAAATGAAGTACAAAAGCAAGAAGCAATATAATGGCATGAACTTATACTGCTGAAAAGATAGTACAGATGGGCATAACAGACAAGGCTATCAACTTCTTCTTCTTTCGGCTGCTTCCGTTTGGGTCACCACAGCGGATCAACTCTTTCCATTTCTTCCTGTCCTCTGCATCTTGCTCTGTCACACCAACCACATTCATGTCCTCTCTCACCACATCCATAGACCTTATCTTAGGCCTTCCTCTTTTCCTGTTACCTGGCAGGTTCATCCTTAGTATCTTTTTCCCAATGTACTCTGCATCCCTCCTCAGCACATGTCCAAACCAATGTAATCTTGCCTCTCTGCCTTTGTCTCCAAACCTTCCAACCTGGGCTAAACCTCTAATATACTTATTCCTAATCCTGTCCATCCTCATCACACCCAGTGCAAATCTTAACATCTTCATCTCTGCCACGTCAAGCTCTGGCTCCTGCCTTTTTGTCAATGCCACTGTCTCCAACCCATATAACAGAGCTGGTCTCATTACCCTCTTGTAGACCTTCCCTTTCACTCTTACTGGTAAACGTCTGTCACAAATCACTCCTGACACTCTTCTCCACCCACTCCATCCAGCCTGTACTCTCTTCTTCACCTCTCTTCCACACTCACCATTACTCTGAATTGTTGATCCCAAGTATTTAAACTCATCCACCTTCACCACCTCTACTCCCTGCATCCTCACCATTGCTCTATCCTCCCTCTCATTCACACACATATATTCTGTCTTAATCCTGCTGACCTTCATTCCTCTTCTCTCTAGAGCATATCTCCACCTCTCCAAGGTCTCCTCCACCTGTTCCCTACTCTCACTACAGATCACAATGTCATCTGCAAACATCATAGTCCACGGGGACTCCTGTCTGATCTCATCTGTCAACCTGTCCATCACCATTTCAAATAAGAAAGGGCTCAGAGCTGATTCTTGATGTAATCCCATCTCCACCTTAAACGCATCTGTCACTCCCACCGCAGACCTCACCGCTGTCACACTACCCTCGTACATATCCTGTACTACTCTTACGTACTTCTCTGATACTCCCAACTTCCTCATACAATACCACAACTCCTCTCTAGGCACCCTGTCATATGCTTTCTCTAAATCCACAAAGACACAATGCAACTCCTTCTGACCTTCTCTGTACTTCTCCATCAACACTCTTAGAGCAAACCGCATCTGTAGTGCTCTTTCCTGGCATGAAACCAGACAAGGCTATTAACAAGGTTAGTAAATCTGGTAGTGATATTTTTGTATTAAATGCATTGTTTGTGTCTTTCAGCTTTTCCCGGTTAGGGGTCGCCACAGCGGAGCTCCCGTCTGCTAATGATTGGCAGTAGAGTTTTACGTGCTGGCTTGCCGGGCCTAACGCACAACCTTCAATGAAGGAATGCCCATTCATGCACGTCACCACACAGAAGACGCTCTAACTGGGAATCGAATGGGCAATGTCTAACTGTGAGGCGACAACACTACCGCAGCACCACCACCGCAGGTTTGTATTAAATGCATCATTTTACTAAATCTGGTAGCAATATTTTTGTATTAAATGCATCATTCTTAACTAGCTAAAAATAATATTTATACCTGATGTAGTAAAAGCTGGAATAATTATTTAAGACGACATCAGTTTAAAAGCTGGTGTTTGGATTTCATATATTTATTTATTTAAGTCTGATAACTAAATAAGTGGACTGGTCAACAGATCATTTTCAGCCATGACCAGAGCACCATGGTGCAAGAAGAAGAAAATTATACATAGTTTAAAGAATATGCTGAGTTGTACATAGTGCAGTAACAAAGCACATACAAAGCATATTTATGTTATTTACAATTAAAAATGCAAGTAATATTATTTTTCTCAGTTTGCACAATTAATACAACAAATGGATGCAATAAGTGTATAATAGAAGAGAAGGCCAAGTATGTAAGACTGACTGCAACAACTTCGTGAAGTCATAGTAACTGTGCATGGGGTTTTATTTATTTAATGTATTTGTTCTTTAATTTGTTTGCTTAATAGCCATGATGGGGCTACAAGGATAAGTAAGGGTCAAAACAAAATATTTATGGATATTTTTGTGTTCCTAATCAAAAAGCATGTTTTGGAATGTGGGGAAAATATGCAGAAAAGGGGAGATTTTGCAAAATTCCACAAAGATAATCAGCAGAGGTCATGACTGAATCACAGACCCAGCATCTGTTTGAGAGAGATCTTAAAATTGAGCAACTGTGTACTCTGTGATTAAGATGGAATGAAAAAGAAAGGACGAAAATATAGGTAAGAATGTTAAAAATGCACCAAAGAGTTAGGAAATGTGTATAAGAGAAGGACTAAGGAGAAAGCTAATTCAAAAGAGAAAATGTCACACTAAATGATAAAAAGTACACAGAAGGGCAATGGATCTAAAAAAATGAATAGCTAAGGCAGTGCAGACCTTCTTAAAATAGGAAACAGAACAGTGAGAGTGAGAGCGAAAATGTGAAAATTGAGGTGTGAAACAGTTGCTGAAAAGGATCTAAAAGACTAAAATATGAAAATATGAATAACATAGGAACAAATCACTGAGAGGAATCTCTTGAGCTCATTGATTTTCCCTTTAGGAATATAGAAGAATTCACTGGCAGAAGTATTTATAGTAAAGGAATCTTGGAGAAGAGCGATGTCATCATCATTTTTCATGTGTTGATAGTAGTAAGAGGGAATACATGTCTGGTGCTGAGCCGTGTGTGTGTGTGTGTGTGTGTGTGTGTGTGTGTGTGTGTGTGTGTGTGTGTGTGTGTGTGTGTGTGTGTGTGTGTGTGTGTGTTTGTTTGTTTGTTTGTGTGACAGAGAGAGTGAGAGAGAGAGACATAGGCAGCAAACAGAAACGAGTATCTTTAAGGAATAAGAAAACAAATGGTTGAAGAAATAAAAGCATTCAATGTTCCGAAAATTGTAAAATGAACCTAAAGGACTTGTTCATTGTGATTTATAGGCAGGAGCTGTTAATGATAAGTAAGAAGTAAAAGGCAGCCTATACATGCATACATATATATCTGTATACCTATTATCTTCCTCCCCCTCTCTCTCTGTATATGTATATATATATATATATATATATATATATATATATATATATATATATATATATATATATATATATATATAAATGGTTTACCTAGTAATAGTAGCTTTTGGCTAAAATTGGCATCTGTCTTTGGTCGACTGTATGGATAATGGTTTTGCAAGAATGGACAATCCCTGGGGTTGGGGAATTTGCCCTTTACCTGCGGTTTGTGTGATCCTGATGTTGGAATAAATAAGTAACAGAGGGTGTGGGGGAGTACAGAGGGTGCATGAGTGCTTGCCTTGTTGCACAAACCCTGTTTTATTAAATGCATGTTCCAAGGATAATCTTCAAAGCAGGCAAAGTAGCACATTGACATTTTTGTTGATGTAAATGTGTTAATATTAGTGATGTTAATATATCAGCTGTTTAATGGTTGCTAATTCATCTATATATGTAGATAGTGAGAGAAATTGAGAGAGAGAGAGAGAGAGAGAGAGAGAGAGAGAGAGAGAGATGTATGCATGTGTGTGTGTGTGTGTGTGTTTATGTGTGTGACAGATATCTTTATATATTTATACATGTAGATATATGTGAGCAATGGTAAAGCTCCTCATATTGCAGTTTAAGGATAAATAACTGCTACAGCACAAAGTGACTCTAAAATGCTACTGTACTTCATTTCATCTAAGAAATTATTTGCAAGAGCATCTGTAAGCATTCGTGAAACATGCATTTTCCATTTAGAAATAGTATAATACCAACAGAACTGACACTGTCATTCAAAAAGTGATAACTCATAAAACAATTAATACTAAAATGCCTGTCTTAAAAGAGTCAGACAAAATCCATATTCATGTTATACTTTATGAAGACAGTAATAATTTGCATACCTTGTGTTATAAATATCAGACTCACACTGGACTGTTCACAGCCACATAATCATCTGTATAACTTAGCATATAATCAGCATATAGATTCTTCATATGAATTGTCAGTGACAGGCAGTAAAACAAACCTGTACTTAAGCATTCTGGGAAAGAGTGAAAGATGCTTTCTTTCTTTAACTTTAGCAGTAACATAAAATAAGTGAACCAGAAAATATAACAGAAAACATTTTCAATAAAAAATACCAGTTTAGATTTATTGTACTTGCTGTTTTAAAGCTGAACTGTCCAAAAATATTAATCATTGTCTAGAATTCATAAATAACTTTTTAGAGTGCTTATTTCCTGATCTTGTGGGTTCCTTTGTATGCAAATATAAATGTTGCATTACAGATACATTATGAGTTCTAAATTATTTACCTATTTCTGCTTTACCCCAGGTCTTTTTTTTTTGCAGTCAAATAAAGTGGGTGGTAGTGAATTTTGAATTCCACACAATGCAGATAGAAATCCATCCAAAATCCCTTTCTTCGATATTTACACATGGAGTCAGTCTACCACTTCAACTGTGACAATCATTTAGAAGCACATTTTCACACTGCAAGGTGGCTAGCCTTGCTGCAGTTGTTCTTCTGTACCACACATATATTTACACACTTACACCTTTGGCCAGCTTAGAATGTCTAAGCCACATCTTGGATGTTTTTGAAATGTTTGAAATGTGGGCAGAAGCCAGAGAAACTCCATGTTAACACAGTATGAAGATACAAACTCTGCACAGAATGTATCCTGGACAACAACTGATCCATAGGACCTCTTGATGTGAAGTGACAACGCTACTCACTGCACCACTGTCTGGCACACATAATGCAGACAGAAATAACTGGTAGAATTTGTACCTCATATAAAAACTGTATTAGTGCCCTGGTTCATGTAGCAGCAGAATAAAGTCCTTTATATGTCGTAGACAAAATGCATTTGACTAACAGCATGTGTACAGGAGGGAGATGCATGTGTACAGGAGGGAGATGGCAGGGGAGTTTGAAAGTCGCAGTTTGATGATACTTGGTCTTTTGCTTGAGTTGAGGTAGCAGGCTAATCCATGGTAGTGGTGACAGCTCCAAAATCTTACACAATTGTCCTTATCAAAAGAAACATGGCTAAATACTTGACAACTACTATTAAACCCTAAAAAATAAATTAGTTCTTATTACCCCCCAAACACACCTCTACCAAAACAACACAACTCACTCTTGTCTCTGCCAACAGCACTATGATAGAAACAAGTCTTTTTCTTCTTTTGGCTGCACCTGTTAGTGGTCACCACAGTGGATCATTGGTTCCCAGAATGAGTGTCAGTAGAATTTTACAGAGTCAAGTTGCCAGCCCAGTGCCCAACCTTCTTCAGAAGCCACACACATGCACACACTCACACCTGGGACCAATTTAGAATGCCATTTCACCTGCAGCATGTCTTGGAATGTGGGAGGAAACTGGAGCACCTGGAGGAAACCCACAGGAACACAGACAGGACATGCAGACTCCACACAGAAGGCACCCCAGTTGAGAATCCAACCAGAAAACCTAATGCTGTGAGGTGAAAATGCTAACTTCTGCACCACTGTGCTGCTCAACTATGGTAGAAACAAGTAAACCTCACAAAATTACTGTGTGTCATCATAGATGACCATTTGAAATTTGACCAGTATGAGTCACATAAGGTTAAAAATCTCATCAGACTCCAGGTACATTATGCATACTAAAACCTACCTGACTGACATAGCCTGGAGACGTATAGCCTCTACTTTCTTACTGCCATCTCTCCTCTATATTGCCCCAATCTTCACTATCCTTCATGTCACACAATTTTCCAAACTTGAGCAATGTTCTAATAAAATAGTCACATTTGCAATAAACTATAACAATAGAACACACCACTGCCTAGCCCTCAGAGTATTAAACTGATAAAAACTACCACGTCACCTGTCTCTCTCTCTCTCTCTCTCAGCTAACTACAGTTCATTGACTTTTCTGTAAGCCAGAAAATTGCCCAACCCTTAACAACTTAATATAACACTACTCTCCCAGTGAAATTTTAGTCTGTAAAAAACTTGCTAATCACTATAACCAAATCATCTTACACTACAGTTGACTCTCTCTAGTGAAATAGTGTAGCTAAACTAAGGAACTACATCCCACTATCACTGAAATTCATTCTGAATGCAGACTCATTTAAAACACAACTAAAACTTCATCTATCAGATCAGTGGAACTGTTACATCCTCAGGATAAATGCCATTGTTATGTTTAGTTTGCCATTTTGCCAAATCATTTCTGATCATTCCGTATCCTATACCTTGCAACTAGTCTTCACCAGTACCTGAATAGTTTTACTAGCATCTCCTTGCTATATACATAGTTTTGTGGCACTGTTCACCCCACCATCTATACTTAATTCTAACATAAATCATATGGTAGCCATATATATCTATGACCCTGCTTTATATCCCACCTCTTAACTACAATATTAATATTTTCTGCCACACCTAGTTTTCGCCCTCACCTCCAGTTCTTTGAATTTCTAAACGCTAATCAAATAATATATTATCTATTTGACAAACTCATTAATACAACATTTTGAATGTTCAATGTTCAAATCTACTAGTGCATAAGTATTTTATACCCTAATAGATGTTTTAATAGCATTATGAACGTAATTTAATTAGCAAACGAATGCATTATTGCCCATTAAATTACTTAATGTATGTTCATTTATATTGTGGAATGACTGTTTAAATATGTGTGCAATATGTTGGAACTTTTTGTCTCAAGCTTCCACTGACTAAACCCAGTCAGACAGACCCAGTAAACAAAAGCAAAAAAAAAAAAAAAAAAAAAAATCAAATCTGGAAAGGCATACAAAAACATTTCTGTTCATGGGAATGGAAACATATATTTCAGGTCTGCCTACAAGGAGTCTCTCAGACTGAGTAGAAGTTCCTGAACAGCATTTGGAGACTCTTGACAGCCAAGAAAAGAGTCTGTAAAGATAAGACAATCAGCCTTGGAGGCTGTGATAGGCAATCAATGGAGGCAAGAATTTTGTAAATAACCTTGGTGCTATTGAGACTCCAAAGGGTAAAGCAGAGAACTGAGAGTGTAGGCCAGACACAGCAAATAATAAAAATACCTGCACTGCATGACAATAGGAATGTGGTATTAGGTACCCTTTAGGTCTAGCTTTACCATGAAAGCCGGAGTTGGGATCAACTATACAAGATTTTGAAGTGACAAAATTTTGGACTTGGGAATCTTGATATGAATATTTAAATCCAAAAGATACTCCTAGCCTTCAAGATCACTCTGGTTTGATGACCAGTGACAAATCCTTGAGTTGTACCCATTACCTCAAAGACTGCGAAGCACTGGTTCTGGTTCTCCCTGGACCAACACATTATGCAGAATTGGAGGAAATAGAGAAATCTGTTTTCCTGGGCAAGAAGGAATTCCCAGACATAATATATGCAGGTTAGACCAGACCAGTAAGCTTGGAGGTGCAACTGCCATACTCTATAAAGTAAATCTAAAACTTGAAAGCCCAACATTACTAAACTTTCCTTTAACAATGCAGAATTATTATTTACCAAACTCGAAATAAACCCCAACAAACAACTGATCATTATTGCTGTATACGTTCCCCAGGCAATAACCTCATAACAATAAAAATAAAAACGTCATTACACATCAAACTCATTCTCTCAAGAAACCATTATAATCTGTGACCTAAATGCAGACTGGAACATGTATAACACTAATAACCCTACTACCTTTATTAACCTACACAGTTTTAAACAACACGTCCAAACCTCTACTAGAATAAATAAATCGTCCAACTGCCAATCAATCCTTGATTGGATCTTAATCAGTAAAACAACCCAAGATCTACAATTTGGCTGTCTCCCAGACATCATCGGTGACCACCTCCCAACATACCTACTAAGACAAAAAATCCATACCCCTAGAGTCATCACACCTAGGCAATTTTGGAGCAAAAATAAAACTTCTGCCCTGAACTATTCAATACCATCCTACACCATGCAACTGGACACCAATCAAAATACTCTCCCTCAATATTTCTTTAGAGTACTTCAATATAGCTTTCCTCAACATACTCAATAAACTAGCCCCAATAAGAACCTCAAGACACAAATCAAATGATGCACCATGGTTAAAAAAAGAAACCAAAACCTACTAAAACAAAGGGACAAAGCCTGGGCACAGTGGCATACTAATAATACCCAAGCTAATCATGACCACTACCGTTATCTATGAAACAAAGCTAAAATCCAAATAAAGACTGATAAAAAAGATTACCACACAAATATCCAGGACAAACATAAAAGTAACCCACTAAAATTCTGGGCTACCCTAAAAAAACTTCAATAGTCAGGCAAACCAATAACCCCAACTCCAAAAGTCACATCCACTCATGACAGTATAGTTCAACAATTTAATACATTCTTTACTACAAGCTATACAAACACTTACTAAAAACCAAGACAACTCCCTACCACCCATACCATCCCTCCAAATCAACAACAATAACTTTCACTTCAAATTTATCCCCCCTATACCATTACAGTTACTTAGTAAACTGAAGCCATCCTCCCTAGCAGCTGATATCTTACGATCTGAATACTGCAAGCAAGCAAAGAAGCCATAGCATACCCCCATCTCCATTTTACTTAACTGCTCCATCTCTGAACATCAAGTCCTACACCTCTGGAAAATATCACACATCACCCCTCTCCATAAAGGTGGACATTCTACTGAATTATCTAACTATAGACCCATCACAATTCTGTCACCACAAGCAAAAATTCTAAAAAAATGCATTCATAAACAGCTTAATAGTTATCTACTAACAAACAAACTCTTAACAAATACACAACATGGCTTTCTTCCCTAATGTAGCACCACGGCAGCACTCCTAAATTTCATGGATGTCATAAAGCACTACAGAAACAAATCCAAAATTGTATTCTCAGTCTTCCTCAATCTCTCCAAAGCATTTGACACAGATTAACACAAAAAGTATTTTGACCAATTAGCCTCCCTTAAACTTAGTCACTTTGCTCTAGTCTGCTTTCACATTTACCTAACTGGCCGCCAGCAAGCAGTCAAATGAGAACCGGGAACTCTCCTTCTGCCAACCAATAAGCATGGGAGTTCCCCAGGGCTCAATCCTGGGAGCACTTCTCTTTACCATATTTATAAACAATCTGCATACTGCCACCCAGCTAGTCACTATCATTCAGTGTACAGATAACTCTACACTCATCTGCGCTGACTCCTCCCAACTTCACACTAAAACACAACAAGCCTTTTCAGCCATTGAATCTTGGCTAGAAGATTTCCATCTAATACTTAACCCAAACAAAACTAAGCTCATGTTATTTCCACCATGTAAATCACCAGACTCCTCCACCTTTCCCAAACACACTTACCAGACAACACCATCATAACGAAAGTACCACACACCAAACTACTAAGAGTAACCACTGACAACAAACTGAAATACAATATACACCTAGAACAAGCTATCAAAAACAAACATAAAGATAAGCTCTCTCTATAGAATTAAACCCTTCCTCACTGCCACCACCACACTTGAAACAGCAAGGACACAACTTCTCACCACACTACTATATGCATCCCCTATTTTTTAGTAATCTAAACAAAACTGACTTAACTAAACTAGAAGCATGTTACAATAAAATTGCAAAATTTGCAGCTAATGCTCCATTCATATCACATCATTCCTTGGCATTACAGCAATTAAACTGACTTAAACCACCCCAAAAATTACTATACACCCAATTCACCACTGCCCACAAACTCATTCATGAAAAGGACACAATCCCTGCCCTACACCAAATGCTTCAACAACAATGTAACTCACAAAGCCTCCGCTCCTCATACAAATCCCTCTTATACATCACCTAATCTAACAACAAAGCTGGGGACTCCCTCTACTCACACCACATCTCCAAGCAGTGGAATTCCCTCCCAGAATCCATCCTAATAACTCCTAACTTACACAACTTCAAGAAACTACTCAAACATTACCTTACTAAAAACTGGATCTGTGCATGTAATACCTCAGGTTAACTTCACAGTCACGGTCATATTCCACACCTGATTATCCTATAATTTTTTACACCACTAAAACAAAATCTCAGGAATATCAATTCTACCTAATATCCCCTCTCACTCACTCTTATCTTCCTTCTCTTCCCAACTATATATATATATATATATATATATATATATATATATATATAAAAAAATATCTATATATCTATATATGTATCTATCACCAGCATCTCATTATGTACTATGCCCTCTTTCTCATCTCTTCCCCTATAATTCTTTCTGTAAGTTCCCTTTGCTCAATAATCTCCTCTTCACTCTTAGTCTGCCACTTATTCTTCCTTGCATGCCTTCTGCTTAACAAATTATTCCTCATTCTTAATCGTCACTTTAACCCTCCATGCCTAGAAAAAAAGAAAAAAGTAATGTGCAATATTCTCTGTAAATTTATGTAATATTTATTATGCAATTTTTATGTTACATGTTATTTTTGACATTGTATTATCTCATGTAATGTTTTTATACTCTAGTGTATTCTCTTTCCATGTTCATCTGATTCATCTAATGTCTTTACAAATAGTACTGGAGCTTTTCTCCCTAGACCTCCACTGAAAATGGACTTCATTTCCAGTCGGACTCTCACCATTAACAAATGCAAAATAGACAAACATAAGTAAATAAATTGACAATGGATTCCCATTGTCATGAGTATCTTTGGCCAACCCCCCTCAGAACCCAATTGTATATGGCTATTTATAAAAGGCAGCTGAAGACTGAGAATGATGAAAACGTTACCAGGGACTTGTGTCCAAATAGGCAGATAGTTATACAGACTGGGAAGGCCTTGCTTGATTTATTTTTAGGCTTTTGCCTTTTTCTTTGAGGATTCTTTCTAAGTCTTGAGTATTGTCGGCTTGTTGTTTAAACTGTTTGTTGGGAAAGGGGGCTGAGGCGAGGGAAACTGGTTTGATGAAGATTGAAAAAGTCATTTCACTACTTATATTCCCCTTTCTGTCACACTTACAAGTCGTGTCACTACGTATACCACTTTCCCCTTTCCATCACACTTCCTAAGTATTACAGCTGCCACAGGGTAAAAAAAAAAGACTTTATCTAAAGCAGAATTTAAGAACTCAGATTTTACTTTCACCAGATGATTTTGAGACCTAACCAAGCAAGTCTCTTCAAAAGTGATCCAGAAACAGATGTTCTGGAATAAGTGCTTGAGATCTCATAAATACACTGATGTTTAGTCACCTGAGAACCAGTTGTCATGGAAGCATTTACAGATTTTTTTTTTTACTTCAGAAGATGAAAGGTTAGATAAAAACTTTAGTATATGCTCAAAAGACGCACGCAAAAACTTCAGCATAAAGGCCTAATAATTTAAGTTAAAGTACTAGAAGCATACATCTTCTTACCCAACCTATCTCTAGCCTTCTCATCCATCCATCCATCCACAGCCTCTTTTTCCCATTTTTGCACATGGGATCGGGGTGTCACTTTAACAGTGACAACCATCTAGAGCCAAGGTTTATACCACTGGGTGGCTAGCCCAGCCATGGCAATTCTTCCACACCACACACTTGCACACACACTCACACCTATGACCTGTTTAGACTGTCCAATACACTTACTGCATGTCTTTTAAATGTGGCAGGGAACTGGAGCACCCATAGAAAAAACACATTAGCAGAGAGAAGACATGCAGAAGGCACCCCAGCCAAAAATCAAACAATGGAAACTCTTGCTGCAAGGTGACAACAGTAATCTTTCCGTCATTATGGAGTTAGAAGCAGTAACATGTTTCGTAGTACCAGAATTAGATAGACAAATGACTGCTGAGTCTGCCTGGGATTAGAAAACAGAAACATACGAGACTTGGTGCTTTACATAATCTATTAAACATTTGGAAGCAGGTAAATTCTCTACAGTAGAGAAAAAAAATGTCCTGAAAAGTAGACAACACAGAAGAAATAGGAGTTGATTTAGATATTTGTAACTGTATAAAATCATAATACATTTTCTGCATCCCAGAGATTTCACTCTGTTCCCATTGATGAGCCTCACAACTCATGGATAATATTTCTGAGAAGAGGATTTCATCATTTGAAATGTCTGCAGAAAGCATTTTTTCAGAATCTGAAAGCTCAGACTGAGTAGAATCCTCAGAAGTAGACTCATCCCCCTAAAAATTTCACATTCTGACTAGAAAATCCTTTCAGACTGAGAAGGATTATTTTTTCTCTCCCTGCATGAGGATGACTAGATATTGAAAAGGCAGCTATCAATTCTTTAGCAAAACCCAGTAAATCTATTCATAGTGATAGAAACAGGCTGGCAGTTTTTCTCACCCATCACAGTGTCCCCTAGTCTGACAGATGCCTTATACTCACTAGTCCCACCTTCCATATTCCACCCCCTGCAAAGTGGGAGACCTTTACCTGACATACTCCCTAGTGAGCAACAAAACAAATTCTCCTTGGCCACACTAGGTTTCCCTTGAGCTGCTGATAATATGGCTATATCCTGGTCTTTGCTAGCTTCTAATGCTACACAGATAGGACTGGGTAAAGAAAATATGTGGTCTGAGGAATAATAATCAGCCACTGCAGAGCCAGACACTAGTGACTTAGTCAGCAATGGCATTGGGAACATCCTACAAGACTCCTTATCAGTGTTCTTTTTGTGTATTGGAGAAGGTAATACTGAGAACTTATGGCTACTCCATAAGTAGGTAGCATGTAGTGTAACTTTGAGGCATTAGTGAGTATGCAAGAGAAGGAACTGACTGTACCCCACAAGTGAAATAGCCTTTTATAAACCTCTAAACTACCAAGCAGGTACAGTTTTTAGTCAGATGTAAAACTTTTTTTCCTCACAAAACATTCACAAAAACATTTGAAATGCATAACACATAGGATAAATATCATTCCTTTAATTTTGTTTCCCAAGTACACACACACAGAATTCCTGTAAAAAATATTCCACATAAATTTCAGTTTAAAAAGAAAGGTTGTCCCAAATAGGGACATAACTGTTGATTTTGTAGAGTGCAGCTGACTGACAGGTGGATTGCTGAGAAGTACTCACTTTGGCAGCACAAATACCCTGATGCATTATGGAGCTCCACTTGCCTTTTACAGGAGAACTCCATATGCTCTGGCAGAGGAAGTACCCAAAATGCACATAAAGCTTTCAGAAGCTGGCTAGTGGAGGTGGGGAAAACTCACATAGCTTTAGCAACTGCAAAGTTAATAATTTTGAAACTTTATTTGATTAGGTTAGGTGTAAATGTATATGATCCACTGATATGTGATTTAATTCCTTTGCAAATCAAGGTAGGAATCTAGATGAAGGGTCGCCTTAATAAAATTATTCCATTCTACCATCATGGGAGATACAATGATATGTGTCACCTGACTTGGCAAAATATATCAGATCAATACATGAGGAAGACCATAGAAAAGGCCAGCAGAAGAGTACAATTATAAATTATGAAATTTATGTACAGATGAGATGACATTAAGACCCAAAAACTGCCAACTCTTGAAATTTGGTCCCCTCTTCTTTTTTACACATGAAAAATATTTTTATTAGTGAAAAATCAAATAATGTTGTCTTCCACTCAGTTTATTTCATAGCATTCTTTAAGTACCATGTTATGGGTTAGAAAACACTGTTACTTTTGCAATAACGTATATATTCTGCTAGACTGCAGGTGTGCATTGATAATTAATGAAAATTAATACAAATTATTTAAAAAGTTAGATAATTTTGGAAAAAAATCAAAAGTGCATTACATATATGTGAGAAAATAATTACTTGAGTAAATAATGTTAAAATATTTGCCTTAATCAATGTCATGACAACTCTTGCTGACTAAAGGTATGAAAAAATGTTCTGAGCATTTGCAAGTAATGATTCTCACTAGCTCTTATTTTTCACTTTTGTATTCAAAGTATTATTAGAAATATTTGTGAAAAGAAGTATCCATAAAGTACACCAGAACAGGCTGGGAATACTCTAATTTGTCATAATTATTAAACAATTGCATCTTAAGACCATCTAGGTATAAAACACAAAATCAGATGTGGCAGACTGCAAGAGTTTGTTTTGATGACCACTAGCATAATCAGAACTACTTATGTATTTTTAAACATTATTGAAAAAAAGAGAGAGAAAATTTAAGCATATGCTCCACTGCTAAATAAGGATTATGATCTGTTCTCCGTTCATTAGTAGATTATTGTGTGTTTGACATGTGGATGTGAAGAAATACACGTCGAGAGCAAAGCCTGAAATATGAATTTTGACATACATGTCAAGAACGTTATGGTCGGCAGACTCTCATTCTAGTTCTTTGCAGTGTATGGAGTTTTACTTGTTCCCATGTGCTGCAAACGATAGGAAGTAAAAAAGAAAAGGAGTGCCAACTGTCTTATTGCTCTGAAAAATGTAAATTTTTCCAGTGCCACACAAAGAATGGACACCATAGAAGACAGGCTGAAAATGCAAACATCATTAAAAGCTGTTGGATCACTTTGTTCTGAACTAAATATCTTAATGGCGTCTCACTTTGAAACACTTCATTCTGAAGAGTGTTTAACAGCTTTCACATGCTCTAGTGCAGTGGTAATTAACCATTTTGGCTTGGGGGGACACATATGAGTCTTGGGAAATTTCAGGGTGGCATATTATCTTTACTCATCATATATTTGTGCACTCTTAATTTAAAACAAAAGTTTCACTAGCTTGCCTAGGGCCAGATAAAGTGCTTTGATAGGCCAGACTGTGGTCCATTGGCTATCTCCTGGACACCCTAGATCTAACACATGACTAGTGTTTAACAGTGATTTGGGGTGCTTAACAAAAGTTTGCTAAGCATAATTATGACTTCAAAATGGTACTTCACAATCATGTATTTTCCAAAATTTCAGAGAGTGATCATTGTGCTCTGTGTTGCTATACTGTGCATCCTTTTCTCTAGACAGTATATGATGTCATAGTACTTTGAGTTCTAGTTGGAAAAGCTGTCTGGAAATGCTTTTGATGATCTATCTTATTTCTATTTTTATTCTAAAAATGCCATTGTTAAATGCATGTGGCAAAATTAAAGAGCTAAATAAGCATACTGTAGATTTTTATGATCCACCTTATTTCTACTTTTATTCTGAAAATGTCATGTTTTAAATGAATGTAGAAAAATTAAATAACTAAATAAGCATGCTGTTGCAAGAATTTGTTTATTACAGTTTTGTGGGTTGCAGTCATATGTTGTACTTTGGATATAAAGTAGTCATACCAAATGGCATTTATTTTCATAACCTGATAGATCAGTTTTGAATAAACATTTTCCAATGATGTGCATAGCCTGTTTTTTTCCTCCAATAATAAAGATATTGTACAGTGAGGAAAGACATATGGGAGTAGCAGGCAACACTGATGAAGGAAATTTATACAGTTAACAGATGCGGATCATTACAATCTCCTAAACCCCTATGATATTGAACAAATATAAAGGCACAATACACAGCTGTTTGCAGTGGATAATGAATTTGCTTGTAAGGCAGTAAGGTAAGTGTCTGCATTTTCTAAAATGCTTTCTTTGACTCAGTGTTAATGCCTGCCTTCTTGCCTTAGGCACAGTATCTCTTGTATAATGCTTGCTATGCAATAATGCAAGGGCACTTTCACTTTGAATTAAATACTCTGCAAAAATATGATGACAGTATGAAGTCAGTTTAGATAAATATTTCTCTATAAATAGTTTGCCTACGTAAAATGACTTTCATGCATTACTTTATTTGGAGCCACACAGTGCTGATGGCAAAGCAATAATAAATAGTATAAGTTCATTTTTTGCTATTTCTGAATTTTATGGAAGGAATGACAATATTTGAAATAAATTAAATATGTTGTGATTTAACTAATAATTTAAAGCCAACATGCTTCAGACTTCCATTTTAAATACATACACAGAAAACAAAAACAGATTATGATGCCTCTGAGATGATGGCATTAAATTGAGGCATCATGAAAAGACATATTTAATAATAAAAAAGACTGAAAGCAAATATTGGAAATATTAAAAGTCAGATGAGAATCTTTCTGTTTCATGTAAAAGTTGAAACCTTTGCAACAACTTTAACCACTAATACTATTGCCACACCTGTATTTTTTTTCTCTAGTTACATGTCTGTCAGTTGACAATTACTTGCTCAGCTTTGTCATTTACCTTCTCACTAGGCTGAGACAACAAAAGTGGCAATATGGAAAGAGGATGTGGAATATGGTAGCTGAAAGCATCACATGCACTAGTCCTGCAGGTCAGGAAATATTTTTTATTATACCATGATCCCCCCAAAACGTGCACGCTGATTGGCCAGCGTGCCCATTGTAAATCGAGTTATACTAATGGAAAAAGGTCCGGTCGCCCGGACTTTTTTCCATTAGTATAACTCGATTTTAAAGCTACTGTCTCGCTATGTTAAATGGGTTTAACATAGCGAGACAGTTTTAAAATAAGCAACGGAGATCTCCGTTGCTTATTTTAAAGCTGTCTCGCTATGTTAAACCCATTTAACATAGCGAGACAGTGTTTAAAAGCAACGGAGAAAGCAAGATCTCCGTTGCTTTTAGTGTCTCGCTATGTTAAATGAGTTTAACATAGCGAGACAGTTTTAAAATAAGCAACGGACATCTCCGTTGCTTATTTTAAAACTGTCTCGCTATGTTAAACTCATTTAACATAGTGAGACACTAAAAAAAAAGCAATGGAGATCTTGCTTTCTCCGTTGCTTTTGCCCACAGCTCTGATGTACTGCACAGGCGCGCAGTACATCAGAACTGCCGCGGATGCCAGACATCTGCGGAAGGGCAGCAAACAGGCATTATACTATGCCATTATTTAAGAAAAGTAATAGTTTCTTTTCTTAAATAATGTCATGGTATAATAGCAATAACCCACTTCTGGGTGTGGGTTATTGCTATAGTATACCTTAACTGGGCAGAGCTAGTGATGTCACAAGCATCACTCCATGCAGTGTCAGTTAGCCCCACCCCTAATGCCACTGTTAATGCTAATTTGCATCATGATTATGGCACCAATCCCACCACCAACAATGAGCCTTTATCACAGGTGGGAACCGCTCACTCCTTCCCAGAGTGTGTGAGCTTTAATGTTGTTCGTTAACACCCTTAACTCCACATCTCATCAGTCATCTGAGAGGTTAGCTAAACCCGCATTAGCTGATTCATAGTTATGGCTTCAGACCATTATACCACAGTGCCAGGGTAACCACAGTAAGTATTTAACTCTGACACCTGTAGTAATATTACTTAAGTATTTAGTAATAACAAACTGCAAGGTTTAATTGCAGATTTAATTACATTCATTTTTACCTTGTTGCACTTTCATAACTATGATTTGCATGAAAGAACTGTGTAGAAACATTTTTATTGTTATCCTGTAAATATCTTTTTCAAGAATCAGACAAGGTGCTCTCTTAAAGCTAATCAAATATGACTATGCTGAGTTTTATTCAGAATTCATTTCAAGTCTGACTTGACATTACTGCACAAGAATTAGCCAGCACAAGTATAGATAACACATTACTGTTTGTAGCACTATCTGCTTTAATAAAGTTCTATACAACCACTCTATGGATTAATCTGCAATGGACCTCCTCATCAAGATTTTCTTTATGTGTAAACAAATACATAAATGTACATGCTGTCTTCTAATTTCAAGAAAAAAAAATCACTGACTAGAAAACATCATTGAGAAGATAACATCAAAGTATCATAACAGTAGCAGGAACAGAAACACAGCAGCAAAATGTATATAAAAACATAATTTAATGCATATAAAAATCTAAAAATGTAGGTGAGCGCTTTCACAAAATAATTTGTTTCATCAGACCAATAATTGCTAGCAAACTAAATCTAAAATATATACAAATCAATGACATTACATTTTCAAATCAACCAACCAATGGATAACATCAATTAATTAAAATTAATTAGAGCCTTAAAAACATAGATCCAGCAGCAACAGTAAGCTTTTTGGTTTTGCAGATACATTTTCATTCATTTGACTTGAACATTTAGTTGTCGTTTGGTATTTTCTTTTTCAACTTTGAATCAAAGTATCATAGTTGTTGTTTAATCTGGATCTGGACTTTTATGATTTCTTCAATTTTACTTGAAGAACAAGTTACTTTCTGTTTTAAATGTTCTTCAAATTGTTCAGCTTTGTCCCTTTTTTTAATGAAATAGTGTAAGCTTTGTTTGTATATTTTTGTTGACTGATGGACCAGTTGCTTATTTTTTTCTCCTAAATACTGTGAGAATTTTTAAAAATAAATCTGATAATAAAGTGTGACACAACACATTCATTATTATTTTATTCATCCCTGGGATTCACTAATTCTCCGTGTAAGACTAAATAAGTCTTACATGGAAACTGCAGCCTAAGAGTAAGACGTCAGCACGCCATGCATATTCATGAGGGCACTCTGACTCAGCACTAAGGCTAACACGAAGCGTGCACGAGTGCAGGGGGCGGGTTGGACTGTGGAGCAGTCCAAAAATCCACGCCCCTGCAAGTCCCTCAATCAGCAAATGTCAAATGACATGAGCAAGTCCACTCAAATGTGTACATACCCAACGCTACACTCCCCCACATTCTAAACCCATGTACAATTAGAAAATGTAAAACTTTTATTTTTTTTTTTATTATTCCCGATATAGCTGCCTGTATTTGCACGTGTTTACTCGGGTTTGCCCATTGATTAGCTACAGTTAGCAGTTTAGACATCGAAGAGGATAATAAGAAACTTATATGCAGCTTAAGCCAAATAGCAATAGCGTAGTGGTAGAGCCTTCCCACAAAGAAGAGGCATTCCCGGTTCGAGTACCACCACTCCCCTTTCCATTTTCTGTAGGAAATCTGTATATAAAAATAATTCCTGACATTTATCTTTTAAATTTTAGTAAAAAGCATTGAAATGGCCTATGTAGTAGTGAATGATATTTTATATATATATATATATATATATATATATATATATATATATATATATATATATATATATATCAGAAGGTGAAATGGTCATGCATACTGATGAATGCATAAGTAACATATCTTAAGCAATTTGAAGCATTGCTAAGCAAAGTTTACCAGTATTAAGCACATTGAAGTATAATTGCTCATAGCTTAGCACTGCTTTAACTAGCACAATGTCTTTGCGTGGAGCTGTGCATCGCACCAACTAGCACAAACAGAACATGTTTGTGCATAGCTGCGCACCGCGCTAACTAGTGCAACATCGGGCAATGTCGAGCAACATCACGCAACATTGGGAAAAGTTGAGCAAAGTTGGCTAAACACAGCCAACCTCCTAGCCGGTCTTGCCAGTAGTTAAATAAAAAACAATGACAGGCCTCAAACCCAGGGTACTGTGCACCATAATCACAATACTGAACTACTAAGCCATGACAGCTTTTGATATGCATGCACTGTCAACACACACATACATATTAATGAAAGTTTACCTATTGCTAAGCAGGTGTGCTTTCAGCTGAGATTTTTCAAAACCAGCCAATCACAAATAAGTGCAGGAAATGAGGCATATTTAAGCCCCATAGGTGGGAATACTAGGCATAACTGGGTGTAGCTCCCATCTGCAGGCAGCATGGCTGGTGTTGGAGAGGGCTCTTCATTTCAAGTCAACGGTGGGGTATATAGGAGTCAAAAGTAATGGTTTGGCTCCTCGTCCATAATCATGATGACAGACTCCTGCAGGGCCAGTTCCATGGGCACTGAATACAAAGTGGAAGCCTGGAACCATCTAGCATATGATCTCACCAGTGCCACATGCATCTCTCGGACTGGTGAGCAGGTCAGACACCACTATTCAGACCTGAAGAGACGCAAGGAGGACCAATTGAACCAGTGGATACAGGAGGCCTGTGGGATGGAAAATGCCCCACTACTGAGTAGGTATCCATGGAATGAAGTATGTAAGAATTGCTATTGTAGTCTATATTATGGATAGTTATATGTCTCAATATCACTTAATTTACTTCATAGCTGCAGGTGTCCGTGCTGCGAATTAGCAAGCCTATGCAGATAGGATGCTAAGGCTGCGCCACCAGGCAGGTTAGTAATTATTCTTCATGTATTGTTATATAAAATAAGTGAGAGAGCCTGAAAAAAGTGTTGTAGCCCAATAATAAAGGTATAATAAGTCTTGAATAACTTCTCTGCATGTACTGTTATGTAAAATAAGTGAGAGAGCCTGAAAAAGAGTGTTGTAACCCATTAATAAAGGTATAGTAAGTCTTGAATAATATCTCTGCATGTGCTGTTATATAAAATAAGTGAGAGAGCCTGAAAAAGAGTATTGTAACCCATTAATAAAGGTATAATATGTCTTGAATAAGTCTTCTGCATGCACTGTAATATCAAATAAATGAGAGAGCCTCTAGAAAAGTGTGTAATGTAATTAATAAAGGTATAATGCCTGGAGTGTGTCCATGTCACTTTCTGCGATGTGTTGTTGTACTCTTGCATTATAGAAATAGTACTGTTGTATTAAGTGCTGTCAACCCACACTTGGGTAGGCCCATATAAAGTGGATGAAGGGAGTGCCAGAAGCTGTTAAGCATATATACAGTCCTCAACTGTTGGTTCATGGCCGGCATGTATAGGTTAATCTGGCACATGAGTAGCTTGTTATTGTGTTCCCCAGAAATGTCAGTGTGCTGCTAGAAATGTAGAGGGCTGTTAAAATATAACTGATAACGTCACCTGAACTCATCCAGATATGTAGATATATAAATATAAATAAAATATATAAATACGTAGCAGTAACATCTGCATCCTGGACAGTTTGTATGTCAGATACAGGTCAGGTATATAAAGAACTAGCAAAACCCATTACACAGTTTAACGGACATTGCCTAGTGTAATAATACATGTAGGGGATATATAACTGCAGTCAATAGGAATGTAGTGTAAACTATAAGTACATATAAGTTGTTAATGGAGGTACCTATTTACACCCTACTGTATGTGCATAAACAATGCAATTTCACACCTCAATGGGTATGTCTAATCTCAAAACATTTGTTGGGACATATGCCCTATTGGTTTATAAATATCTGCATTTACTTTGATGCATGTTCCCTGTTCAAATACCACAATCTTGGTGGCCTGTTGCCACCAATCAATCCTGCATGCTGTTGAAATGTCCACTGTTGTTCTATATATGCATGTGTTATGCTTGCTGTTCAACTGTTGGAACTCTGGTGTGTTGGGTTAATGGGAATACTACTGCATGCTGTTACAACTAATTTGGAATGTTATTGGCTGTTACCAACCCATATTGTCAATAAATCCTCCTAAACATAGAACGTATGGGAAGGCCGGTCCCAGCGGACCCACCTGTCCCACCTCAGCTGGCGATGGCACGTGGCACCAGCAGGTCCGTTGCCCAGCCTGGGACCTCATCCTCCATTGGCCCTGTGCCACCTTCAGGTGGAAGCACTGCAGGGGATGGGGCTCATCCCCCCCGTGCAAGCATGGCTGGAGGAGGGCCACCTATCACCCTCCAAACGGTCCAGGCTGTGGTGTGTAGGGAGATTGAGCGTTCAGTCGCTGATCCTCTATGCCAGCTTGAGGCATGAGTGGCACGACTCATGGGTGAGCCTGCCCCTCCTACGCAGCCCCCAGCCCAGCCACCCTCTGGGCTGTGAAGGTGCAGTGGTGACTGCCCATGGGTGTCGATCTCAGTTCCACTGTTGCCATCTGTGGGCTCATGGGCTTGTGATTTCCAAACATCCTTCGCCATCAATGGTGTTCACCCAACACATGTGTCATATTCTGCCCCTGTATGCGTCTTGTTTATCTTGTCTGTTTACCTCCCCAAATATACCTACTTCCTCCACCCCACATTCCACTCTCACCTGAAAAAAAAACGGGCAATCTGCTCCCAAACAAATTATGCCCCATACATAGCTGCCCATTTTACACACATGTCCGTTGGACACATAAACTGATATTTAATTGGCAGTACAACATACTTTGTTGTTCTCACCCCTCTCTCAGGGGTGGAAGGTTTCATATTTCCCTCCAAATTTCTTGCATATGCACATCTGTTGCTGTTAAAGAAATGGGCAGCTATGGACCTTCCCTACACCTGTCTTGCACAACCCAAGCTGTTTTCCCTACTGTATTTCCCTCTTTGTGCCCCTTTTTCACCACTTTCCTATCTCCCCATTTTCTTTTCTTTCAAAGAAATGAGAGCAGGGGTTAGCAGGAGTAAGCACTCTTAAGCAGTAGTTAGCGGGTTTGCGTGAGTGTGCGCTTGTGTGCTCTTAGCTGAGTATTGCTAAGCATTGCGCAAACATGCGCAAACCCGCTTACAACTGCTTAAAAGTGCCTTAGTCACCCTGCATGTGAGGGCCCTTGTTCTGCTCAGCAGCAAAATAAAACACCTCTGTCAGTCTTGAACCCCATACCTTGGACACACTAGACTGCATGAAGTAACACTAAGCCACAGTAGATATACAGCAGGTTGTTGCTGAAATAGATATATCATGCATCAGAAAGAGTGAATGTAAAGGAAAGATAGGAATGCCATAACACAAAACCTGTTCTGTGGAACTTTAGCAGCAGTTGTTGTGGAATTGCATTACATGGCTGTGATAAGAGAACCAGCCATTCTAGCAGTAAATAATGTTACAACAGCACTTTACAACCCCCACACAGTATAATAGCAGGACAATCCCCACCCAAAGGTACAATATACCTGTGTGTTCAGGGTCCACCAAGGATGTAGATAGGCATACTCAGTACTGGAATTGTCCAGTTTTCTTGAGCATCCTGTGCTAATGTCAACAATAAAAAAGCACACACTGTGCAGAAGTGTGTACATTAATATTCACAGTACAGCAGTTCACAAACAGTTCATGTGCCAAATGAATACATCTCAATAACTACTTATGTATGGCAGTTAATTGTATAAGTAGAAAATAAACTACATACTCCCATGTATCTTGTGTTAGCATTTGTAGGGGTGAGTACAATTCTACACTGACAACTGTGTACTGGAAGTGGCAACATTCAGGTCTGAGTACAACATTCAAATCATTGACTACACCCCTAGCTTCAGATATAAGAAGTATACCAACCTTCTGACTTAAACAACGGTGTCCACAGCAAACAAGCATGGTCCCCACTTTGGAAAGCTGATAGGGCTACGCCTACCTGACTTAACAATTTATAGCATAGTTTGCTATGACAGTGAGCACTGCAATTACCACACAGCAGGCTGCATGCAATTACAAAATGATGGCCACCAATTGGTGCAGAGGCCATCACATGCACATGTGCAGATACCTATAAAAGCAGCCTGTACTTGCTGTCCACACATGCAATCATTTCATTGCAGTTCTTGAGAGAGAGAGAGAGAGACAGACAAACAGACAGACACCGACATCAACAACATCAACAGAAAAAAAAAGAAAAAAAAAGAAAAAAATTAAAAGGAACTTAAAACTACAAATACATACAATAGGAAGGTATGTAACAGATATGTATTTACTGGCATGTAGTAGATGTTTTTGAAGAGTACTCTACATACTTTGAATCATCCATATGTGGCAGCAGTATGTATCTATGCACAGATGCCCTGCATAACTACTGTAATGGACAATTCAGTGTGTAGCTGTGTGCAGTGGGACATAACTGTGACATATGCAGCTCAGCATTAAATGTCAAACATCTGATCCATGTTATCTGTGTTCTGTACAGTAGTGTGTATAATGGCTGTTTGGGGGAGTAGCGCATACAGCTATATAAACATGGATGTGACAGAGTAACAAATGCATGATAGTCATATTAATGTGTAGCTTAGCATTGGCAACTGCTGTACCAGGCTAGTATGCTAATCTAGCATTTGCAGCTATATATACACACTCTAATATTACTGTGTGCTCACATGTGACACCTGTTCATTTTGCAGCAAGGCCTAACAGGTCAGCCGTGAGGTCCATGGACTTACAACAGTGTGGACCTTGTGTGTGTATGGCACACACATATGGAGAGATATTTCTGTGTCAGATATATTAGCATCTGTACATGTGCATAGAGCAAGGGACATACTGCAACTGTTTGTGAAGGGTGGACATATATATGTTGGTGAAGGTTATGTGCACATTTCTATGTAGGTTGTAGTGTGTGGCAAACAAGACAGCATACAGTGCTGGTATATGACATGTGGTGGTTAAACGCTGTGGGTATGATTTGTTAGGTTTGCAGTGTTGCAGCCAGTGTGGCCTGCTAAAGCTACATGGTCTGAGAACACCTTCAATGCATTCCGAACAAGACTGTGCAATATTATTACATAACTGTATACCTCACAACCTTCGCATAATTGATATTCCCACCATGAAAGGTGGACTGTATATATGCCTATATGTATATCTATATGTGCACCAATGGATGTTTATATGTATGTGTGTGTGTGTGTGTGTATATATATATATATATATATATATATATATATATATATATATATATATATATATATATATAAAGAGAGAGAGAGAAAGACAGTGTCATATTTACTGCGACAGATGATTGGTGACAATGCCTTGGACTCAAGCTCAATGTTGAAAATGCATTGGCATCCCTTTTGATAAAAACTCTGTACCCATGAACTACCACATAGGTGGTAGTTCACTTAACACCAAAAGTATGATAAGAGACCATGGGACACAGGTGGACAGTAGTCTCCCCTTTGATAATCACAGTGCCACACTAGTCATGTGATCTGTCTACGTGGCACACCTCATCACAAAAGGTGTGTCATCCAGGGAAAAATAGGTCAGTGTTCTCCTCCCCTCTACTCATCACTCATAAAACCCATTATAGAGTACAAGGCCCCATTTGGTATGTACCTCACAAGACATCTACAGCAACTGGAAAGGCCACAGACATACCTCACAAAGAGTATTACCAGCTTCAAACAGATGCCCTATGCAGACCGTTTCACAAAACCACAGCTAGACTGTGTCACATACTGCCTACCCAGAGGTGACCTCTGCCTAACATACAAAGCTATGTGAAACCCAGAGCTGTTGGACATGCTCCACGTAAACAGATCACAATCCCTATGAGCTACATGCTCTAGCGACCTAAACTTTGTCACCTCAATAAACAGAACATGCTGGAGGGATAGATTCCTATCTCAGCGATATCCCATACTCTGGAACAAACTACCTATAAAGCTCCTCATTAGCAGTCATCATGAATAATCCTGATGATTGGATGGGAGATAATAAGTACACCCCGGGAATCAACTCTGTGGCTCTGCTTGACAGGGGCACATGAAATTAAATTATATAGGTGTCAAAGGCCAGGGTACCATATGGCTAGGCTTCTACAGGCCCTATGGCCAATAACCTATTACCTACCGATGAACCGATACACACCCACATGTACTTGTTGCAATAATTGCTATGTGAGGTTGATTGAATGTGATGGTGAATGTGTTGGTGAATGTATCAAAGTTGTGTATATGTGTGATAGCTTAGTGGGAAACTGTTTCTGTCATGGTGTTTTGTGTCCTAGCTCTGATCCCAGCAAAATATGTGTATGCTATTGCTAGGCAGAAAAAGCAGTATGGCATACGGTCTGACGTAGTCCCTTGGTGTTGACTGGGGTGTGCCATTGTAAGCTAAAGCAGTACATGTACACTTATTGATTGGTACTGTTGGTGAATTCAAATCCCGTATGAACTGTAGTACTACCTGAAGCTGTAGGCCTAAACAGCACAGTATGGTGTATGTCCACATTGCTTGGAACCACTGTTTTGTGTGTTCCCCTGTAGTCCTCACAGATTACATAACTTAGACATAAGGTTTTGTAAGTACTGACACACAGTACTGTATGGTACACAGGTAAAGCTCATCTGGGTTGCCATACCTTTGTGTCTTGTATGTATGTCTGATGTGTGTGTGGGTATGCCTGTAACATATGTGTGTTACAGGATATAAGTGTGTATCTAGCAACATGTATAGTCTAGTACAGCAGTATGCTACCTATATTCATGAATGTGCACATATGTTAGGCAGGGGTTTGCCATCAGCAACTAGTGTGATATACTGGTGATACTGTAACTGGACTTTACAATAATTGCATTGGATGACATATTTCTTTATGCATTAGCTTGATATATACCTCCTGTGGCTAGGTGGTGCATTGTGTCGCATACAGTGTGCCATGCACTATTGTATAGTCTTACATACTGGTTTCTCTTTGTTGCTGTGCAGAACATGGTTTAATATATAGAGTGTTCCAGGCACTGTCAGGCAGTTGTGGGTTGAGCACTGATATATGGTATTGAAAGTGTGTATCCTCTGACAGCCAATAGGTTGCTATTTATAGCAGTTTTGTGATATCTGTTCTTTAGAATGTTAAGTGTGCCACATGACTTGATCACACATATTGTTTCATTGTCTTCCAGGGTCATGGCCCACCATCACAACCCTACCTATAGTGCAGCTGAAGAGGAACAAATAACAACTAGCCTGGTTCAGCACTACACCCTGCTGTTCTCAAGAACCAGCCAGGACCAGCATGAGTGGACTGCACTGTGGCAAGATGTTGTCTGTAGGGTAAATGACATAGGCATGCATAACCAGACATATGAGCTGGTATGCCATCACTGCAGTGATTTACTTAGACATGTCCGGCAGCATGCGTCTGATGTCCGTATACAACAGCTTGCCACAGGTGGTGCGGTAACCACCCACCCCCCCTCACCAGAGTTGAGGAGCTGCTCCTGAGCCTGGTGGCTCCTAGCCAACAACAACAACAGCACACATGTATCCTCATGGAGGCTGGAGCCACCTAGCAAGTTGACACGGAGCATGCAAGTAACATGGCATATCTGTAGACTACTGTTACCTGTATTGATAGATCATGCATATGTGAGATGTGTACTGTATAGTTAGAAGATGTGGAGCCTGGTGTTGTGCAATACTGATAATTTGGAACATAACCTGTAGGCCTGTGGCTGTCAACCATTGTACTACTGTAAGATTGCAAACCCACAGTAGCAATGCCACAATTGTTGCCACTGACAAACAGTCTCATATCCTTGTAGGTCCCTCTGGTGTAACAGCAAGGCAGCAGACCCATGCTGTTGAGTGTGTTCTACATTCAATATTACAAATAAAATGTGCATGTCATAGGTGAGGTGTAGGCCATGTACACATAACACACCTACGCATAATGCATGCTGTGCATGTTTGCTGTGAGACTATGCACATCTCAGTAATGTGAGTAGCTGCCTCAAACACATGCAATACACAGAGCATCCCACACAATTGTGGCTACACTGTAGTAGACATTGGATAGGCAGAGTCGATACACATGCACACAACATACACAACTTTGTCATACACAGTACACGTTAATATGCTACAGATGGCGTATTATGACACCCGCTGTAAGGGCACACTCCAGTATCCCAAATGTCATCCACACAGCACACATAATATACCTGAGGGGTAGATGCCTATCATGGAGCGGTGCAACACTCTTCAACACATAACACATTCATATTAGACAATGCTCCCTATTGGGCACCTTACAAACCCATGTAACAACTGTCTGTGAAATGGTGAATGTAGCCATGGTACTGCAGTTCAGGTACAGCGTGCTAGGTGCCGGTCTGGCACACATTAGTAGCCTTGAGTGACCACATGATGCTGCGTGATGATGGCTCATGGTACTACACCACATCCAGTTACAGTAACCACAGTACTACACATAGCATTCATTGCTATACACCTCAATGTTGTGTGTGTGCAAACATATGCACCTATACACTATATGCATAGCAATCACCGTTTGCACAAAGTGACACATATATGTCTTGTAATGCTATTCAGTGTATAGGTCACATGACAAACATTGGGTATGTGTGATGTTTAATGTTGCAGTTATGTTGTAGCATGCCATGTCATGGCTGGCACTGGCATGTCCGCAATATGTTCTACATTCACCATAACCACTGTACAATGGCTATGTTGAGCAATGGTATTCCATCAGGTATACATGCACCACTCATCCTGTGTGTATACATAGCATGCATGTGCTAAACCTGTGTCCACAATTACCTGCTAAAGACACAGACACTCTAATCAGAAATGGATATCTATGTGACACACAGATACACATCTAGCCATGGTATGTATACCTGTGAGTGATGGTGCACAGGACATTGTAAAGCTTTTAATACTTGCACAGCAATGTTGTGTCCATGTACACATTGCGTTCCAGGGTGAGGCCAATCACTGAACAACAACACACATGCATCAAAGCCATGTATACTGTTATTAGCAAGGACTGTCTACACTTGCACTGCATGCTGTTGAGCAACACATCCTGCATGCTGACACGTGTGATATGACTGTTTGGCTTGTGATACTGTACCCCACCATCAACCTCTATTGAGTATGTTCTGGACTGCTGGTGGTGTGTGTGTGTGTGTGTGTGTGTGTGTGTGTGTGTGTGTGTGTGTGTGTGTGTGTGTGTCTGCTTTAGTGAAGAGTGCATGTGTGCATGTGTGCATGTGTGCATGTGTGCATGTGTGCATGTGTTCATGTGTGCATGTGTGCATGTGTTCATGTGTTCATGTGTGCTTGTGTGCTTGTGTGCATGTGTGCTTGTGTGCTTGTGTGCATGTGTTCTGACATCATGTACAGGTCGTAAAGTGTGTTTCCTGTCTTCCTGTCACAGGTGCTGAGGTTGGGCTGCTTCACTGCAGCAGAGAACCTGATGTCACTGAGCCAAATAGTGATAATGAGGATAGATGTGTTGAGGCACAGGCATGTTTTCCAGGGTCTGTCGTTGGGCCACCAGTCAACAGTACACAAGTGTTCACCCCCATCCATGCACACAATCATACTGCCAATACATCCATCACCAATGCCCTTAGCTGAGGGACAGTCTACAGTCGGCATTGGCCAAGGCACTGTGGTATCTATGGCACATGCCACATAGGCAGATGTCCAGGGGTTCTTGTCAGAGCATTGCTGCTTATCATGCCCCTGGCAGATGTGCCACAGGTCTTACAACCTCACGCATGTTCCAGGCTGTCATGGAGGCACAGGCACGTATGGAACGGTACACCAGACAGGGACTAAGGGCACAGAGGGCACATAACACCACTGTAATTGACAGTATCCATGACCTAGCAGGTGCCATCCGTAATTACACTGAGGTCATTGATAGACGTTGGAGTGAGACATTAGATGTCCTCCGCAATGTCATGTCCGTGTGTCAGGACTGTGCAGGACGGTTGAGACGTCAACGTGGATGTATGCCAGCAACATCAGCAGCTGGCAGTCACCATGGACGTCCCTCAGGTCGCAGCCACTCCTGTAGTGCCAGTACCAGCCCTAGCAATGTTGGGGGTGGGCTGTCTATAGACCATCCTAGAAGACCATGTGCACGTGGCTCTGGACAGTCCCAGCAGGGACCTGGGTCCAGTGTACATCTGTCTACCTCTGAGGATAATACCCAGTCTGGCTTAGTACCTGATACTGTCAGTAGCACCCCTGCCAGGGACAGGTACCGTATCCATGTCCAGAGACGGTGATCTGTAAAGCCAGGCAGGTACAGTCTGTGGCTGTCCCTCAAATCCCTGTATATGGCAGCCATATGGTGGAACTGTGTGCATGCAGACACACCCACACACACACACACACACACATAAACCAGACACCTAGGGCTAACACATACCCACAAACATTACATCAACATTGGCCCATAGCAGTACTCTTGGCCCTCATACGCACACATACACATACATGTCGATTGTATTGCAAAATGTAGGCTTCTGGCAAACCAACAACACACCCTGTGCATATGATGAAACCTGTGCCACCTCCTGTCATCTGTAACATTGATGCAGGAACAGGCTACCATTGTGCTGATGCACAGGGTGACTTTATAGCAGTATAGCAATGTTAGCATGTTGTCAGCAGTAAAGTGTAATGATATCCTTGAAGGTGTAGCTGAGCAGGCATTATGCATGAAAGCTATGATTGTCAATGTAGTATTGTTTACACCAGTGTTAGTTCCAATAGTGTATTGTCCACCCACGTGCCACTTGGCTGATGTGTGTAGTATTGGCAGCATGTGTTAGAGAGTGGACAGTACATGTGGGATGTGTGTAGCACAGATTTGCAGGTGTACATTTGTGAACATGGTGGAGGTACACTGTCTGCATGTACATGCATAGTGGATACATGGGCAGGGTGACATGCCCTGTATTACACAGTAACACTCCATAGTTTCTATTGGTGGCCAGTATGCATTGTACTACACACATTTTGGAACTTGAGTACACGTGTGTATGACATGGTTTGACACTGTGCTGTGGGTGATACTGTTACTATCTGTCATTGTTTTGCATTCTGGTAGTATACATAACCTCAACAGCCTGACCATAAACAATCGTTAGATGATGTCTTGACAACTGACATACAGATGTAGGACACACAGTAACATTTGGATCCTTCAGGTACTATACTATGCCAGTAACCAGTGGTATTCACCTGCACCCATTCCTGACACCACTACTGTTTGGCATATAGCTCTCTCAGGTACAAGCAATCACAGTAGGGATATGTCCGTCCACGTCTGGGAATGCATACTGTGGCCTATAATGCATTCTCCAGATGACACGCACATACTCCACAAAGGTATCATACAGACAGATACCTGTTGTCAAACCCATGCTGTAAAGCTATAAGCCAACTGAAGCATAGTCATCCACCTTTACAAAACATAGTATCCCCACAGTACCACATATGTAGTAGCCACCAACATGTTGAACAGGTACCGATGTGTACATGCAGCAAAGTGTTACACCATCTCTCCTTTGGTAATCACATTTCCAAAGGTATTTTGAAATCCCTCGGTGGATCACATAAGCAAGAAGGGGTCTTCATGCATATCCACAAAGGTTGTTGTACACCTATACTGAAAAGCCATCATTGACAGACTTTTCTGCATTTGAACCGGTCTGAAATATACCTCAGCCATAAACCCTCACTCACACTATTCAATAGAAACCGTAATGAGTGTGTCTGACATGGATGACCTAGGCCAGGGATCACTGCAGTGGCTGGGCTTGTCACAAGCATACAGATGTGACCTAAGGTCTGGAAAGAGGCAGTACACTCTGGCAAAGATGACAGATGTGTTCATGGAGAAAGCAGGGTTCCCACCTATGAAATAATTGAGGTCACACGTACGTATATGTATTTGCCACACAGCTACCTGACATGTGCAATGCACATGCTGTTGTCACACTTATATTTATACAGTAGTAAAAGCAAAACTCACAACACATTGACCAACAGTGTCACACACATAGAGCACACACATACACACGAAGTGCAGGAGTCAAACCCCTACCTAACTACTTTATGATAATAGAGCAGCACACATTTACATGACGTGCTATACACATTCCTGGAGGTTTTCCTTTCCACAGGTATATTTGTAGGATGGTGACATCATCAGACTTGACAAAGATAAATATACCACTTTTAAGGTGTTTTAGTACTCTCCGAAAAGGTTGCTCTTCTCCAAGGGGATCACACATGAACACACTTGTCAAGTGCAGAATTCAAACCCCTACCTAACTACTTTATGATACTAGAGGAGTACGCATTAATACGACGCGCTATACACATTACTGGGAGTTGTCTTTTCCACAGGTATAGTTGTAGCATGGTGACATCATCAGACTTGACAAAGATGAGTATACCACTTTTAAGGTGTTTTAGTAGTCTCCAAAAAGGTTGCGCCTCTCCAAGGAGATCACACACAAACACACACACTTGTCAAGTGCAGGATTCAAACCCCTATCTAACTACTTTATGATACTTGAGGAGTACACATTTACATGACACACTATACACATAAATGTGCACCCTCCTTTCCACAGGTATATTTGTAGGATGGTGACATCATCAGACTAGAAAATGTGGGTTACATTAGGTGACATTAGGTGGTCTACATAGAATGAATTTCTAAATACTTTGGCCGTGTGATCATCAAAGGAGAGTTTACTATTTACCTGGGTCCCCAGGGCCATAATTACTTTCTCCGTACATACTGGATTACCACCTATGTGGTAATTTGTGTGCACTTTGTTTTATCGAAAGGGAATGACTATGCATTCTTTGGCATTCTCTTGAGGGCATTGTTTTGACACCAGGTATCTGTCTCTGTAAGACCCTTCTGGAGGATGTCTGTGTCAGCTGTAGAGTCGATTATGGACCACAGTTAGCAGTCATCTGCAAACCTGTTCAGCCATACTCCTCCCGTGCTTGCCTGTACTCTGAGCAGTATCTACTGAACAGGTGGGGTTCCAGGACCAAGACCTTTGGGATGCCATTTGTGACTGGTTTAGAGTCGGACATGGCACCCGCAACTCTGAACTTGTGTGTTTGATCTGTGAGCCAGTTGCCCACCCATCCTGTGACATAGCTGTTAATGTTCAAGCTGGTAAGCTTGTCCATGATGACAGAGTGGGGAATGGTGTTGAAAGTCCTTAGTGAGGTCCAGGTGGGCTGTATGGACTACATTCACCTCCATCTATGTCCTTGGTAACTGTTTCAAATAAGTCAACTAGGTTTAGAAGGCAGGAACTGCCTTTAACAAAGCCAAGTTGGGTAGAGTCCAGTGTCTGGAGGGCCCCAATGTCTCTGTTCATGGGTTCCGTGATAATTTGTTTCATAGCTTTGCAGACCAGGCTGAGTAGACCTATAGGGCAATGGTTTCCAGGTTCTGTTGTGGCACCCCCTTTGTGGAGCTGGATGACTGTTCGTGTATGCCATTCTTTGGGTACATAGCCTGTGGTAAGGTTGAGTCTGGACAGTGAATGTAGCTGAGGGTGTAGTTCCTTTTGGGGCTGGTGCAAGAAGCAGCCTGGAACACAATCCAGTCCCATTGATGCTGTGTTATTAGTTTTGGAGAGGGATGTCTTTACCTGCATGTCCATGAAGTCTGGGGCTCTGCATTCTTCTGGGATGGGCACAGGCCCTTTTGGGGGTGATGGGGGGGGTTGCACTGAACCTGTCCCCCAGGATGTGGGCAATGTAAGTTGGTTCAGTGTATTTCTTGCCATTTTTCAGTAGCTGGCAGCATATTTGGAAGTTGCCACCTAAATGTTTGGTATAGCTAACGAAGGCTTTGTGGTTGTTATTCTTACATTCCTTGGCAATTTGTCTTTAGAAACTGGCCTTGGATTATTTTATGAGTGATCATTGTGTCTTCCTAATAATGGTCAGTGATGCCTTTCCCTTTGTGACATTTGCTCTATCATGTGTTCATTTCCTCCTTCTATTGGATAGCTTATTTATGGGCGACAACCACCAGATTGGTTTCTTATTTTTGGAGGAGTGCATCTTGGTTTTATTTGGGTTGTCTCTATCCATGCATCCCTGTAGATGCTCATAGAATGCACTTGTAAATGATTCGGCTGATTGTATAGCATTATCCTATAGCAAGGGGGCTTTGGAACTTTCCACTTTGGTCTTGGGAAGTGTGCAGTTTGCTGCTGAAAATGTCTTCACAGGGGTTTCCTTGACTGGTGGGGGGGGGTGGGATGTGGATGTCCCGTGTGATTACTTTATGATCTGATATTACCAGTGAGGGGTTTATCTCTGTCGTGGAACACTGGTACCCCATGTTGGTGATGATCAGGTCCAGTATGTTGTCACCTCTAGTGGGCATGGTGACCAGCTGTTCCAGGGCATTTGAGTTTTTAAACTCTAGGAAACATTGGGCAACGGATGTTTTACATGAGTAATTCTCCCACTCACTGTTTGGGTAGTTGCAATCTCCTCATATAATGGTGTTTGATAGGACCTTTATATTTTCCACTGTTCTCAGGAATACTGAGTGAGATTCCTGAGACAAGGTAGGTGATCTGTAGCAGGCTACAATCTGATATGCAGCTTTGCTCAATGTTAGTTGCACTTGCATGGCCCCCAAGGCCTCATGCTGTGCCACTAACCTGAAGGTGTGGTAAACGGATACACCCCTTCCTTTTGTATTTCACTCATGGTTTTGGGGCCGAAGATCAGAGGGATTGTGAGTGTTTTACGTGGAGCATGTCCAACAGCTCTATGTTTGACATAGCTTTGTATGTTAGACAGAGATCATCTCTGAGTAGGCGATATGCAAGAGAGTACAGCTGGAGCATTTTGAGATGGTCTGTGTATGGCATGTATTTCAGGCCGATAATGCTCTTTGTGAGGTATTGCTGAAGGCTTTCCAGTTGTTGTAGATGTCTTGTGAGGTACATAGCAAAAGGGGTGCTGTACTCTATTATGGATCTAGTGAGTGATGAGTAGAGGGGAACAATGTCCTCTTCTATTCTGCATGAGACACCTTTTTTGATGAGGTGTGCCACATAGAAGGATTTCCTGACTACTGTGGGGATGTGATTATCACAGGTGTGTCCACTGTCCACCTGTGACCCAAGGTCTCTTATCACACTTTCAGTGTTAGGTATACTACCGCCTATGTTGTAGTTCATGGCTACAGAGTTTTTACCAAAGGGGATGCAATGTACTTTTTGGCATTGAGCTTGAGCCCGTGGCTTTGAAACTAGCCATCTGTCTCAGTGATGCCCTTTTGTAGGATGTCCACATCTTTAGTATTTACAATTATGGCTCCTAGTTTGCAGTCATCTGGAAACTTCATTAGCCACAGACCTTCCATGTTAAAGTTTACTTCAGTAAAGTAGATACAAAACAGGACAGGACCCAGGACTGGACCCTGTGGTACTGCACTCGTCACTGGTCCAAAGTCATACTTGGAGTCTGATACTTTCACAGTGTGTGTTCTGTCAGTAAGCCAGTTGGCAACCCATCTTGTGACATAGCAATGTAGACCTAGTTTAGTGGGTTTATCTATAATTCCAAAGTGTAGGATGGTGTTGAAAGCCATGGCAAGATCTACATAGGCTGTGCAAACTACCTTACCCTTGTCTACGGTTCTGGTGACTGCTTCAATGTCATCTATCAGGTTTAGGAGACATTATCTGCATTTTACAAACCCAACATGGTTGTGGTCCAAAGTTTGGAGATTACCAATGTATTTTTTATAAGTTGTATGATGATACATTCCATGGCCTTGAAGAGCAGGCTCATTAGGCTAATGGGGTTCTAGTTCCTGGGGTCCGTGGTGTCTCCACCCTTGTGTAGTGGGATAACCGTCACTGTGCACCATTCAGCAGGCACAAAGACTGAGGTGAGGCTATGACTGAACATGGTACATCGGTGTGGTGCCTGTTCATTCTGTAATTTGTGCAGAACACAACCTGGGAAGTTATCTGGTCCCATGGATGCAGTGATACTGGCTTTGGAGAGTGTTTTTTATGTGTGCAGCCATGATGACAACAACTTTGCAGTCTTCCATTATAGAGATATGCTCTTTCATGGGTGAGAGGGGGGTAAAGTTAACACTGATCCTATCTTCCAGGGTGTTGGCAATATCAGTTGTGTCTGTATATTTAGTGCCATTTAGCTGTAACTCAAAGCAGATCTGAGTGTTGCCATGACATGGACCTGTCTGTTGGGCAGAGATCTCCTTAGTGGACCGTATGCAACAGACTACAGATTGAGTTAAATTCAGTCTTGTTGCATGGGGCAACTGTTTGAGGCCAGTAATCCTCTTGTTGAGGTACTTCATTGGTCTTTCCAGCTGCTGAAGATGGCTAGTCAGATTCATTGCAGGTGTGTTGTGATACTCTCTGATGGGTCTGATGACTGATGAGTAGAGAGAACCTCCTTTGACCTACATACATATATCTTGGCAGTTTGTGGGAACACATTGCATGTTTTTCTGACCACTTTGTGAATGTGTTTCTGGAAGTAGAGATGACTATCCACATTTGTCCATAGATCCCTTATTATCACCTCCATATTTGGCGTGTTGGCACCTATGTGGTATTTGTATGACTGTAGCTCGAGGACATAATTTTGACACCACATCTGTCTGACTGAGACCATTTTTAAGGATGTCTCTGTTGTCCCAAACATCAATTATGAGAACTTTTTGGCAGTCATCCACTAGCCCTTGTATGTTTGACTGTATTTTTGAAAAGTATACACCAGACAGGAGGGGTCCCAGGACTGAGCCATGGGGGACAGCAGTTGTTACCAGCTTGTACAGGAGAACACAATTCTTACCTTGTGTGATCTATCTGTGCCCCAGTTGGCAATCCATCAGATGACAGACATATTTATGCACAGGTTGTTGATTTTGTGGATAGGACATGTGTCTGGGATGTTGGCAAAGGGCTTTTCAAGGTCTATGTGGGATGTGTGTAGCTCATTTCATTAATGTATGTCCTGGGTGACTGCCTTGTAAACACTCTAGCAGGTTTGGGAACCATGATCTGCCCATGACCAAACCAAAATTGGTAGGGTTGAGTGTTTGTAGGCTCCCAATAGCTCTGTTTATGAGTTCCATCATGATGGACTCCATGGTCTTGCAGATCAGGCTTAATAGGCTTATAAGACAATAGTTCCCATGGTCTGTTGTGCACCAACACTTGTGCAGTGTGTCAAATGTTGCTGTAACATATTCAACAGTTTCATATCCTGTACAGAGGGTGAGTCTCAACAGACTGTTCAGGTGCAGCCTCTGTTTGTTCTGGAGCTCACTTATGACAGAGCTAGGGAAACAATGTAATCCCCTAGACACCGTGTTTTCAGGTTTGGAAGGAGCTGTTTACCCATTCTATATGTGATATCTGTGCTTTCACAATCTCCAGGTATGATGATAGGGCCTTTTGTCAGTGAGAGGGTGGTATGTATGTATGGGCCTGTCTGACAGGATGTTGGCAATGTCAGTCATTTACAGTTTGCACTGACTCAGGACATATATGAGTGTACATTGCTACTTATGACATTGAGCGTCATGGTTCTGTATGGACTCCTTCACAGATTCTTTTGCCAAAACATGGATTGGATAATATTTGGAGTGCACATTGTTTATTGATGATACTGATTGCAGGTTTATTGATCTTCTTTGCTTTTTCACTTTCTGTGAACAACTTAAGTACTTGTGGTACATAGTTTGATTATGACAGGGTTCCAGTATATTATATGTGTCTGTTTTCATATATCTGTGTGCACAAGGCAGGATTGGTGAATAGTGACAGATTCCTAGGGTGAAACATGCAACTGCCAGATATGTGTGGCCCACTGCTGTACTCAGACATGGCCTAAGTGTGTGAGCATGCCCAGTATGACCTTTCAGTGTGTTGCTGAATGAAATCCACTACATTTGTTGTAGTGTGTGAGCACGCCCGGTATACACATTTATACTATATGTGTGTGGAAAATCAAGTTGTATTTTTACTGCAGGGCTCACCTTTGTGTCATAACTCAACAAGGATCATGCTGTGCCTGCAGGGCTTCCATGAGACATTTTGCATAGACATCAACATTTCTACATACAGGGGGGACAGCTATTCTTTGTACATTTCTACCCGGGGGCACACCTGATTGTTACTGTGGGTGTACATAGGATGAGGGGTTCACCTGACACTTATACACATTTGCTAGGCCTGCACTGCTATCTAAGGTGCACCATTTCAGTCTGTACTGTTGCCTATCATACTGGCTTGAGGCATACTACTGTACTACAATATCACGTATATTAGATTGCGACTTCATAGCCTACCCAACCCACATCACACTGCCTGGCCTGCTATTCTCTGTCTGCATAGGCCTGTGGGGGAGGTTACCCATATGCCTCTTTAGGGTCATGATACAGCATTTCTTTGTGTTTGCATTAATGTACAATTGTCCTGCTGTGTCTGTGCCAGTGAAATGCTGTCATGGTTTAGTGGTTCAGTACTGTGACTATAGTGCATAGTATCCTGGGTTCGAGCCCTGTAACTGCTTTTTATTTTCATGCTGGGCAGACCGGACTACATAAGGAACAGTACAGCAATTATGAGCATGTTTACCTGACTTTGCTCAACTTTGCCCGACTTTGCCTGACCTTGCCCAACATTGCTCAATGTTGCCCGATGTTGCACTAGTTGGTGTGGGCAATTTTGTTTACATATACTAAATAGTGGTAAAAGCTGCTTAGCACTGCTTTATATTGCTTAAAACATGGCAATCATGCCTCAGGTGGTGCTGCAGGGCGGCCTATGTTGGATGCACATAATACACTCCCTATACATGTTTGAAAACAGGTAGTGTCAAGTTAGGCATTCCTTTTATTTTATATGTGAGACAGAGAGAGGTATCATTTCCAGGGTTCCTACTGAGCCAGTGTATGTGCTATGCATTGCCTCTCTGCCAAGGCCAAGGCATACTGGGCACACCTCCTTCTGCCTACTGGAGCAGGCTCAGGTTATTCCTCCTCCGAGTCACGGTCTGCCTGTGATGGCCTTGGCAATGGTTGGGGGCTGTTTGGCCCTACCCCATGCTGTTCCTGCTGCAGCTGTTTTCACAGGATCATATTGTGTAGCATGGCACATACCATGACAATTTGGGTACATGTAGTTAGTGAGTACTGCAAGGCTCCACCAGATGTGTCCAGGCACCGGAACCGTGACTTGAGCATCCCAAACACACGCTTGATTACATTTTGTGTTTGTGCATGTGCCTCATTATGGAGTTCTTGTTCAGCTGTGTGTGCATTTCTGATGGGTGTCATCAGCCATGGCTCCAGTGCGTATTCAGCAGCCCCCACTAGGTGACCATCAGGGATGTCCCCATTGGCAAATGTCTGGTACAGCTGCATCAGATGCCAGATATGGGAATTGTGGTAGCTTCCAGGGCAGCCAGCACACACATTCAGTATTATGCCCTGGGCATCGGACATGACCTGGCAGTTGATGGAGAAGACGCCTTTGCAGTTGATGTAGGTCCTACCCCGCTCACTGGCTGGTGCTTTGATGTGTATCTGCGTGCAGTCAATTGTACCCACTACCTCAGGGTATTACGCTATTTGCTGGAAGAGACGCATATTGCTGGCCAATGCCTCATGGGAATTGGGGAAATATACATGATCGCCAACATGTGCAGACATGGCTTCAGGATCTGGTGCAATACCCTGGATGCTGATGCCTGTGAAATCCCCATCATATCACCAGTTGGTCTCTGGAAGGTACCTGTTGCTAGTATTCTTAGGTCAACACATACCTTGGTTTCCACTGGGATGGGTTCCCCTCTTTTGGTTCTGTGTGTGAGGCATGGCCTGCACAGCTCAACAATTTGCTGCAGGAGGTCTCTGTCCACTCTATAGCGCTCCACTATCTCCAGCTCATGTAGCCCCTGGTGGGTTACCATGGGTCTGTACAGTCTTCTCTGTCTCCTCACTGTGGGTTGCTCAGCAGCATTCACAATGGCACCACCCTCAGCATCTTGCACATGTTGTCTTATAATAGTAATGGCAGCCCCTAACATTTTTTTGTCTGAGTTAAGCTTTTTATGTTTTCACTTCTCTTTGTATACTGCAGTGTTGCAGTGTTTTTGAGAAAAACATGGGGGAATGTTGTTTTGCAGAGTTTTAAGTGCTGGGCTGGGCTAGTGTACTGCCTGTGTAATTGGTTGATTCTGATTTATTTCACCTAGCAGCTCTTCTAGTTGTCCTTGGTTAACTCCCTACTACTTCTTTTCCTTCCTTTTCCCTTTCTGTTTCCACAGGGGGCAGCACTGCGCAAACAAGCGCAAACATGTGCACATGAGTGCACACGCGTGCACACAGGCTTACGCAGGCTTAGGCGGGTGCACATCCATGCACACAGGCTTAGACAGGCTTACACAGACTTAGACGGGTGCACACGTGCGCACACAGGCTTAGACAGGTTTACAGGCATGCACACATGCGCACACGGTGTAAGCACATTTGCAAGAAATTTCAGTCATATCCACGGCATACACCTTCGGTTTCTGGGTTTCAGCTAGGGCCACTGTAGACACGCCTCTTTCAATCCTGAGTAACTCACAGCAAACACAAGCCACTCTGCTCCAATAAGCTTACAGTCTTTCATAAATACCCCCTCATGATGTCACCTATCTTCTACTCTACTACTCCCCTACTCCTACACTTACATTCTAGGGACATGGCTCATATGCCAGGGAAAATTGGGATTCACTATCCTTATTCTGATTTGCATAGGATTGCCTACTAATGCTTGGTTACATCTCTCAAACTGAGCTTCCCTCCTTAGCAACTACTACTCAGTAGCCATGTTGTCTTCAACCTGCCATTCGTCTGCATGGCAGATTAATATTTTTAATAAGAATGCCTATTTTTGGCTTTTTTTTTATTTTCTGGTTTTTAAAGCGCCGCACGTTTGCACGGTGCTGCCCTACGCTTAAACATCGGAGATCGGGGGGAAAAAAAATTATGATTTTTATTAATTTTCAACAGATAAAACTGCCAATGGCCTTATATTTGGCCATTGGCATGCTTCCTCAACTGGATGTATCCTTTATTTGGAGCTGTCATAGCTCCGTTTTGCTATTTGCAGAATGATACTCCGTTACCAACAGAGTACATTTCTGCAAATAACTCTACTCTTCCACGGACAGGTTAGTGTTTCCTTGATCGCAAATTTACCTCATTTGCATAGCTTTCAGCAGCAAATGAGGTAATTTACATAACATAACACTGTCCGTGCAAGAGTAGTTTTAGGAGCTATCATGCACGCCCCTGCTGGCTGTTGCTGGATTGCTCGGCAGACATATTGGCTGTCTGCCGGCTTACTGTACTCTTAGACTCCGTGCAAGCCTTCATGAATCCGGCCCCATGTCTTCCCATTTTCTGAGTCCAATGTCCTATTTTCTAATCAATCTGCACTGAGAAGAAACCCATATAAAGCAAATGGAAATGGTTTAGTCCTGATACTAACTGCTGATAATTACTTTTAATTCACAGAATACAGATTATACAAATATCTCATAAATGTGGAAACTGTACTTAAAATAACAATGCTGGGAATCAATGTTTCTTTCACCATTTCCTTACAGTATCTACTACTGTGTATGTTTCTACTGCTTCTCCTTTCTGGACTGCATTTTTTAATTTTAGTGTATGATGCAAGAAAAAAGGCTAAATGAATTTAAAACAAAAAGATGAACTTGACAGCCATAGAAATCAAAGTTCATAGTATAGTAAACACCAAAACTTGTCCAACAGCAAAAACCAACCAAGTAGAATAAAAAGTTCCGTACTGACGTTCTGAAGAAGTCTGCTGTGTGCAGACGAAAGCGCTCATTTTATTGTTGGAACTGTGAATTAAAGACTTTTTTTGTCTGTTCAGTACGGAACTTTTTATTCTACTTCATAGTATAGTAATCAAGGCTGAAAGTAATCAATCTCCAATCACTCAAAGTACAAAGATTGAAAGTGAAAATTATACAATGCCTGGTAACATAATATCACCTTTCAAAGCATTGCACTGATCAATGTACTAGCAATTTTCTGCATTTTTGATATCCTTAAGATTCAGCTAACATTTCTTCAACATGCATTCTGTAGATATTTCTGAAAGGCAACATACAGCAACTGTATCAAAGGTACCCTATATTCTAAAAAGGTACCTCAATACAAGAGGTATCATGTCTAACATACATATTTGCAAATATATCTCTATTTTTCACGTGAAAGAAGACAAAAGCTGGATAAATGCCTGGTATACACCTCAAGCGAAAAAAAAAAAAAAAATGAAAAGACCAATGGTTCGACCACAGCTGAAGATAAAAATGGAATAATCCACGTCAGGAAATACATCACTTGCAGCTTCACAGCAGTGCCCTTTATAAAACCAAACGTTGTAATTGAGATGTAGTAGTTAAGGTAGGAAACGGTTCACTTGCAGTTTCACACCACTTTATTAAACAAGAGTAAGCGCTTTCGCGATCTAACTCAGCTGATCGCTTCTTCAGACTCATAAAAACAGTTAAAACATTGGTATTTAAAATATGGTTCAACCAATGAAAACACATATAGAACTATGACATAGACTAATTAAAATGCCATACATCAGTACATTAATTTGCCTTATATTCTGCATAAGATGAAATAAAATATATATATAACAGACACATTTTATGTAATAATCCATATTACTTAATGTTTTAGTGGTCTGGATTTTAAAAAAGGTTTCAAGGAAACAGCATTGTTCAATCCAGGAGACCTATCTGCCTGAAGTAATAAAATCCATCTTTGTTCTGCTTCCTCTACCTTATTCCTTATATCACCTCCCCTCTTACTTTTATTTATTATTTCTAAAACCATGAAATTAAAAATATGTTTCCTGTCTTCTTCTTCCACATGTTTTGCTAAAGCACTTGTGTCTTTTTTATTTCTTATATCTCTAAGGTGTTCAAGGATACGTTCCTTTAGACACCTATTGGTTTTGCCTATATAAAAGGCATGACAGACAGTGCAGAAGCTGAAATAAACCACATTTTGTGTTCTGCAGTCAGCATAAAAATCTATATCAATTATAAATCCTAGTGTAGGATGTTTTTATGTAGATTTATTATATAAATAGTCACATGCTGTACAATTTCAGCAAGGAAAAGTCCCCTGCCTATCAGATAGGATCATTCTTTCATTGTTTCTGGATTTATAACAGAGTTGCCTTTTTAAGGACCTCTTATTTCTAAAAGAAAAGCTGGGTCTATCTTCTAACAATTCTCTCAAGTCAGGATCCGACAATAAAACATTCCAATTCTTCTCAAAAATATTACAGAACCTTCTGATGTCACTTGAATAAGTTATAGGGAATCTAACTTTAAAATCATGACCTTTCTTGCTTTTAACATCTTCTATAGTATTTGAGAATCTCCCATCCCTATTTTCAATGGTATATTTAGAGCTTTCATTTATGTCTTTCTTACTATAACCTCTGTTTAAGAAGTCTTTCTCTAATATAGTCATTGTCTTCACAAAGCCTTCATCTGTATTATGTAAGCAGCTTATTCTCATATATTGTCCTTTCACTACATTTTTGTGTACAAATGTTGGATGCATACTAGTCTTATGTAATATACTATTTCTCCATGTAGATTTTCTATACATCCCTGTTGTAAGTTCATCTAACGCTGTCTTCTTAACCAAAACATCTAGGAACTCAATAGAGTCCCTGGAATGTTGACTAGTGAATCTTAAAAATTCAGTGGTACTATGTAAGTACTCCACCATCTCTTGCAACTCTTCACTTGTACCATCCCATAACAGGAAGACGTCATCTACAAAACATATATACCATACAATTTTGCCATAATATTTATTGCTAGCACTTAATACATGATCTTATTCCCATGCAGCCAATGCTAAGTTGGTGTAGCTGTTAGCACAAGCCGTGACCATTGCTACACCAACTTTCTGTAGATAAAACTTGTTATTGAATATAAAGGCATTATTTTCTAGGACAATATCAAGCAGCTCACATATCAAATTAATCTTAGTGCTTTGAAAAACTTGTTTCAAGGTCAGAATATCACGTATTTTCTCAATACCCCATTTATTCGGTATCACTGTGAACAGTGAAGTGACATCCATTGTCACAAACATATAATTTCTACTAATATTCCTGGTCTTATTATATAACAGTCGCATAAATGCCTTTGTATCCCTTAGTATAGTCTCACATGATTTTAAGACTATTTGCTAATGTGTGTGAGCATGAAGAGAGATGCATGCCAAAAATCTTCCACCTAGATTTTATAACTTGAGTAAATCAGAAACTGAAGCACTGTCAGAACTAA
>NC_056733.1:1195068330-1195238330 GCF_019279795.1 Protopterus annectens
CCTTTATAACCGGAAGTAGAAAGACATCATTTCCTGTCTCAAGAAGAAAATGTAATTGTTACAAAAATAAACATAAAAATAAAAATAGATATTGGTATACATGAAGTAATACAATTCAAAATGCATGTGCTTTACAGATATACATATTCTAACATCAATATTAAAGTCAAAAAGGAATAATGTTTGAATTATGATAATTTGTCATTAAGTCCAGGGGAAAACAAACTCCTTAATTTCACTATCCATCTTTTCTCTTTGTTGTTCAGAATATCATGCCATCCGGTTTTGAAAGCACGGTTGCCTATAATGTTATCAATGATAGTAAATGAAAACTTGGCAGTGGGATGATTCATAGTGTGTCTGTATAAGGCATTTATAATCCTACCATTTCTGATATCCCCCAGGTGTTCAGATATTCTAATTCTGAACGGTCTGGATGTCTGTCCAACATAAAAAGCTTGACATGTGCATGCTGCAAGATAGATAATCCAATCCGAACTACAGTTACCAAAAAAAACAATATCATATAAATGACCAGTGTTTTTACTAGTAAAAGTTTTTGTTTTAAATATGTAGCCACAAAAGCTGCAATGACCACAAGGGTATATTCCAACTAGTTTCTCACCTGTTTATGTCCTTTGGGATAAAGTTTCATCCCTAGAGTTAATTTTCTTATAATGTGAGAAATGAGATCCCAGTGTTTTCCCCTTTCTGTATGAAAATGTGCATTGCTCCCCCAAATAGTCCTCTAAGAGGGAATGAGACTTCAGTATGTTCCAATGTTTATCTATAATATTAATAAGATGTTTAGTATTTCTACCATAGGTTGTAACAAATCTGCAAGTTTCATGATTGGTCTGTTTTTGATGTTCTTTATATTCCATTAGTGAATCCCTAGATTGTTTTTTGCTCCATTGCATGGCAGAACTGATAGTATGTCTGGAGTATCCTCTAGTGAGAAACCTATTGGCTAAGTCATCATGATGTTGTTTTAAATCTTGCTGAGAGGAACATATCCTTTTGAGCAGCAAAAACTGTGATTTAGGAATGTTATTAATTGTATGTTTTGGATGTAGACTGTTGGCATGGAGCAAGGTGTTAAATTCGGGACATTTTCGATACACAGAAGTTTTTAGTGTATTGTCTGGTTGGCGCTGTAAAAAGACATCCAAGAAATGTATTTCCTTATGATGATAGTCCACTGTAAATTCTGTACCCCAAATGTTTCCATTAAGATGTTCAACAAATTCTTGAAGATAATCACTGCCACCTTTCTACACTAGCCAACAGTCGTCCAAATATCTTCTCCAGATATCAATCTCTGGTATGTATACATTGTGCAACTCATCATAGATGATGTGTTCCTCCACATAACCCATATAAAGGTCAGCATAAATGGGTGTAAATGAGGCACCCATTGCCGTACCCTGTATTTGCCAATAGCAATCTTGTTTGAAGTAAAAGACATTCTTGGTAAGGATGTGTTCAGCCATGCAAATAAGTAATGTATTAAATCCTGGGGAATAAATATTAGCTTTGTTTAACCAAAAATCCAAAGCTGCTAGTCCTGCCCAGTGTGGAATACTAGTATATAGAGACTTAACATCTAAGGTACAAATTAGCCAATCTGTCTCCAATTCTGATTCAAAGACAATTTGCAAAAATTCAGTAGTGTCTTGAAGTCTGGCTCTAATTAAAGATAGAAGGGGTTTCAGTTTTTCAGTTAAAAAAACAGAAAGTGCTTCTGTAAGTGATCCAATCCCAGACACAATAGGTCTGCCTGGCGATTTATGTAGAGATTTGTGGATTTTCGATAGTAGATATAGATATTGTTTAGCTGGATCTTTGACCATCAAATGTGATTTAATCTTATCAGAAATAATGCCAGCCTCCACAGCCTCCTGTAAAAAGTCATCTATTTCTCTTTTGAAGTTAGGTGTAGGGTCGGTACTCATTTTCATGTAATGATGATGGTTAGACAGCTGTCTATTTCCTTCATCCCAATAATAATCGGCATCCATGACTACAACCGCACCCTCCTTATCAGCAGAGAGAATGACTATATCAGTATTATTCTTAAGATGTGTTAGGGCAAGTTGTTCAGATTTGGATAAATTATGATTGATGTTGTAATCTGATCTCAAATGAAAATGTAAGTCTTTTATAACTGCCTGTTGAAAAATAGCCACATGTTTGTCCATTGGAGGATTAAATGTTGATTTATGAAACCAAAATTCAGAAGATCTTTGAGGAGGATCAGAATGATCCTGTTGTCTGAAAAATAAATTCAGGTTAATCTTTCTACAGAATGCAATAGTATCTGATACTAGAAAACTCTCATCAATAAAAAAGCCAGGAGTGAATCCAAGACCTTTATTGAGCAATGTATATTCATCTTGTGATAAAACATACTTTGAGATGTTGAGCACATTAGTACAAGGTAAATCTATTTCACTACTGAAATGAACAGATCCTCCAAACTTTTTACCCTTGTGTTTTCTGCCTCCCCTATGTTTTCTACCCCTAAAGGGTCATCTGATGTTCGTCCCCTCTTAACATTTGGTGAGTCACCAGTACCAAAGGATTCTGTGTCTGTTGTTGAGGACTCCTCACCAGAAGTAGTGTTACTGAAGCCTGCCTTTTTTAAAATAGACCTAGGCCTCGTTTTACGCACATAAGTCGGATTCTTTGTACCCTGGGCAAACCTTACCCCCCTGTGTGACTCAAACTGTCTTCCTCTATCATAATCCTCACTGTCTCTTGAGAATTTATGAAGTTTTTTAGTTTTAAGATTATTTTCAAGAGTCAACAGTTCCTTAGATAATTTGTTCAGGCCACCTTTGAAACTGGCCTGTTCTTCAAATTTTTTAAGATCATTACATGTCTTTTCAACTTCCAAAATATTGGTCTGAACAGTTCTTTCGTAAAAAGATGCCAATATATTCACAAATGACATGGCTGCCTCCTGCTATGTTAGCATTTTTTAATATTACATGATTATTTCTATACCTTATCATTGACAGAAATCTGAACAGTTTCCCTCTTTTGTTGGATGGGTTATTTCAGGGGGAACATTGATAAAAGCTAGTCACATGTAGGACTAATTTGACCTAAATATACTATATGAAAATATCATATCAGTATTATTGTTTAAATTGATATTACAACTAGAATTCTAGGTCACTTTGATAGCTAGGTCTAGCTTTATCTTTATTCTCGGTCATCTATGGGTTATATGCTTTTGTCCCTGTCTGACTCAAACTGACATAGATATACACATACATATATCTATTTTTGGGATAGTGATACTGTTCCTGTTTTTTTGCTCAGGCCACATTTTTGATTGGCTTTGATTTGCAAGCAATTAATATCATTCTCAGGCAACTTATTGTCATGGATCTACAGAAGTTATTATCCGGCCTATGTGCGGATAAAGATGATATACAGGTTTTTGGCATTGGCATGATGTCAATGGAAACGGTTAGTGGTCCAACATTAGATCCAGTTGATGGTTGCTCCCGCTTGTTTAACCAGTTAGGCAAGCAAATCAAAACACTACGGACAAACATTTGGCATCACAAATTGTTCAAGGCTTATCAGAACCAAAAAATATCCCCTAGGGGGTTAAGGTAAAAAATTCAACAATTGGTAGGAATACCAGATGATATTTTACTCAAAGATTGGCAGCTAGCACAGCAGAAGGCAGCCATGTCATTTGTGAATATATTGATATCTTTTTACGAAAGAACTGTTCAGACCAATATTTTGGAAGTTGAAAAGACATGTAATGATCTTAAAAAAATTGAAGAACAGGCCAGTTTCAAAGGTGGCCTGAGCAAATTATCTAAGGAACTGTTGACTCTTGAAAATAATCTTAAAACTAAAAAACTTCATAAATTCTCAAGAGACAGGGAGGATTATGATAGAGGAAGACAGTTTGAGTCACACAGGGGGGTAAGGTTTACCCAGGGTACAAAGAATCCGACTTATAAAAGAGGCCTAGGTCTATTTTAAAAAAGGCAGGCTTCAGTAACACTACTTCTGGTGAGGAGTCCTCAACAACAGACACAGAATCCTTTGGTACTGGTGACTCACCAAATGTTAAGAGGGGACGAACATCAGATGACCCTTTAGGGGTAGAAAACATAGGGGAGGCAGAAAACACAAGGGTAAAAAGTTTGGAGGATCTGTTCATGTCAGTAGTGAAATAGATTTACCTTGTACTAATGTGCTCAACATCTCAAAGTATGTTTTATCACAAGATGAATATACATTGCTCAATAAAGGTCTTGGATTCATTCCTGGCTTTTTTATTGATGAGAGTTTTCTAGTATCAGATACTATTGCATTCTGTAGAAAGATTAACCTGAATTTATTTTTCAGACAACAGGATCATTCTGATCCTCCTCAAAGATCTTCTGAATTTCGGTTTCATAAATCAACATTTAATCCTCCAATGGACAAACATGTGGCTTTTTTTCAACAGGCAGTTATCAAAGACTTACATTTTCATTTGAGATCAGATTACAACATCTGATAGAAAGATTAACCTGAATTTATTTTTCAGACAACAGGATCATTCTGATCCTCCTCAAAGATCTTCTGAATTTCGGTTTCATAAATCAACATTTAATCCTCCAATGGACAAACATGTGGCTTTTTTTCAACAGGCAGTTATCAAAGACTTACATTTTCATTTGAGATCAGATTACAACATCTGATAGAAAGATTAACCTGAATTTATTTTTCAGACAACAGGATCATTCTGATCCTCCTCAAAGATCTTCTGAATTTCGGTTTCATAAATCAACATTTAATCCTCCAATGGACAAACATGTGGCTTTTTTTCAACAGGCAGTTATCAAAGACTTACATTTTCATTTGAGATCAGATTACAACATCAAGCATAATTTATCCAAATCTGAACAACTTGCCCTAACACATCTTAAGAATAATACTGATATAGTCATTCTCTCTGCTGATAGGGGGGGGGGTGCGGTTGTAGTCATGGATGCTGATTATTATTGGGATGAAGGAAATAGAAAGCTGTCTAACCATCATCATTACATGAAAATGAGTACCGACCCTACACCTAACTTCAAAAGAGAAATAGATGACTTTTTACAGGAGGCTGTGGAGGCTGGCATTATTTCTGATAAGATTAAATCACATTTGATGGTCAAAGATCCAGCTAAACAATATCTATATCTACTACCGAAAATCCACACATCTCTACATAAACCGCCAGGCAGACCTATTGTGCCTGGGATTGGATCACTTACAGAACCACTTTCTTTTTTTTAACTGAAAAACTGAAACCCCTTCTATCTTTAATTAGAGCCAGACTTCAAGACACTACTGAATTTTTGCAAATTGTCTCTGAATCAGAATTGAAGCCAGATTGGCTAATGTGTACCTTAGATGTTAAGTCTCTATATACTAATATTCCACACTGGGCAGGACTAGCAGCTTTGGATTTTTGGTTAAATAAAGCTAATATTTATTCCCCAGGATTTAATACATTACTTATTTGCATGGTTGAACACATCCTTACCAAAAATGTCTTTTACTTCAAACAAGATTGCTATTGGCAAATATAGGGTATGGCAATGGGTGCCTCATTTGCACCCATTTATGCTGACCTTTATATGGGTTATGTGGAGGAACACATCATCTATGATGAGTTGCACAATGTATACATACCAGAGATTGATATCTGGAGAAGATATTTGGATGACTGTTGGCTAGTGTGGAAAGGTGGCAGTGATTATCTTCAAGAATTTGTTGAACATCTTAATGGAAACATTTGGGCTACAGAATTTACGGTGGACTATCGTCATAAGAAAATACATTTCTTGGATATCTTTTTACAGCGCCAACCAGACAATACACTAAAAACTTCTGTATATCGAAAATTTCCTGAATTTAACACCTTGCTCCATGCCAACAGTCTACATCCAAAACATACAATTAATAACATTCCTAAATCACAGTTTTTGCGGCTCAAAAGGATATGTTCCTCTGAGCAAGATTTAAAACAACATCATGATGACTTAGCCAATAGGTTTCTCACTAGAGGATACTCCAGACATACTATCAGTTCTGCCATGCAATGGAGCAAAAACCAATCTAGGGATTCACTACTGGAATATAAAGAACATCAAAAACAGACCAATCAATACTTGCAGATTTGTTACAACCTATGGTAGAAATACTAAACATCTTCTTAATATTATAGATAAACATTGGAACATACTGAAGTCTCATTCCCTCTTAGAGGACTATTTGGGGGAGCAATGCACATTTTCATACAGAAAGGGGAAAACACTGGGATCTCATTTCTCACATTATAAGAAAATTAACTCTAGGGATGAAACTTTATCCCAAAGGACATAAACAGGTGAGAAACTAGTTGGAATATACCCTTGTGGTCATTGCAGCTTTTGTGGCTACTTATTTAAAACAAAAACTTTTACTAGTAAAAACACTGGTCATTTATATGATATTGTTTTTTTTTGGTAACTGTAGTTCGGATTGGATTATCTATCTTGCAACATGCACATGTCAAGCTTTTTATGTTGGACAGACATCCAGACCGTTCAGAATTAGAATATCTGAACACCTGGGGGATATCAGAAATGGTAGGATTACAAAAGCCTTATACAGACACACTATGAATCATCCCACTGCCAAGTTTTCATTTACTATCATTGATAACATTATAGGCAACTGTGCTTTCAAAACTGGATGGCATGATATTCTAAATAACAAAGAGAAAAGATGGATAGTGAAATTAGGGAGTTTGTTTTCCCCTGGACTAAATGACAAATTATCATAATTCAAACATTGTTCCTTTTTGACTTTAATATTGATGTTAGCATATGTATATTTTCAAAGGACATGCATTTTGAATTGTATTACATTATGTATACCAATATCTATTTTTATTTTTATGTTTATTTTTGTAACAATTACAATTTCTTCTTGAGACAGGAAATGATGTCTTTCTACTTCCGGTTATAAAGGTATTTATAGCAGGACCTTCTCATTCTATGTGTAACAATCTACTGATGAAAGTCATGTGCTGAAACTGGTCTAGAATTTCAGCTTAAATAAAACTACTATTACTTAATTCATTCTTGGTGCTGGCATTTTTTCATTTGGTCTACTTAGAGGCGATCTCTGCTTGACTTACAAAGACATGTCTGACCCAGCTCTGTTAGAAATGCTACGTCTAAAGAAATCCCAATCCCTCCACACCACATGCTCCAGAAACCTCAACATTATTGCCACAATCAACAGAACATGCTGGAGGGACAGGTTCATCACCCAGAGACTGCCCATGCTCTGGAATAGACTTCCCATACATGTCAAGCAGAGCACATCACTGTCCCTGTTCAAGAGAAATCTTGATGAGTGGATGAGTAATAGAAAGTTCCCCCTGGGTATCACTGCAGTTGCACTACTTGATAGAGGCACTGGGAACTAATGTCGGGCAGCACGATGCCAGGGCATTTCTATGGGCTAGGCTTGTAAAGGCTCCAGGGCCATTAGCCTAGTACACACCTATGAACCTATGAACGTAGATTGCTATCATGCATTAAAACCTCAGAAAAAAAAAGAAAGAAAAAAATAATGATCAACTACAAATCACAGGTGCTCTTCAAAAAAACTTTAATATTGATCGAAAACAGATAAGGTGGTTTCATCACTCAAATCTTGTGTGACTTCATCAGGATCTAATAACACAAACAATTCCCTTCTGCTTTTAAACAATAACTGAATAACATGACTGTTAATTGAATTAAAGAAGCAGTGTTAAACTTATATACAGTTATATTACAGAAATTGTTTATCTCAAATTCTTTTAAATTTTATTTATTTATTTATTTATTTTTTTTATTTTACATTTGTTGACTGGGATAGTCCGACTAGATATATGTCCATTTTCAGTGGAGGCCCGGGGAGAAAAGCTCCAAAGCAAGTACAACAATTACATAGCAATTAAATTATAATATTTAAGAGATACAATTATTATCAGACATAAGTAAAAACATTTTAAAAACAGATCAAATTTTTTTTTTTTTACATATATAGGTTGTGTACTTTTTTAGTAGAACACAGAGAAGGATCAAAGCATCAGAAGGTTTATTAATATATTGGTTCCATGGGAAGAGAGCTTCTTCCATAGAATATATAGAGATAAAACAAAGCAACAGGAAGTAGGTGTAATAGACTTTAATGGAGGTCAGGCAAGAGGAGATAGTATCAGCCTGGATTAGTGCAATAGTATCAGTCTGGTTTGGTGCAAGTGCATAGCCATTGTGATTTTAGGAAAATTCTTAGTTGTTTCTTGAAAAGTGGGGGTGGATGAAAGGGATGTTAGTTCACTTGGAAGTTTGTTCTAAGTGTTACCAACAGAGTTAGTAAACAGGCAATCCTCAGATTTGTTGTTGGAAGGTGGATACTAGTACCCTATTGGCTGATCATAGGGTTGTAAGGTTTTTATATAGGCTGATGAAGTTGCAGAGTATGGGAGTATTTGTGGGATGATGCATGACCTTTTGAATGATAGTAAGTTGCTGGATAAGAAGCTGACTTTGCAATTCCAGCCATCCTAGTATTTTAAGATTTTGGCAGTGATGGGTTCTAAATGGGGCTCCAGTGGCAAATCTGGCTATGTTATTATAAGATGTTGCCAATTTATTGATATTGCTTTTGGAGAGGTTTGTAAAAATTGGGGAGGCATAGAGAAGGGTGGAGATTAAGTGAGTTTGGGCAATAGTAGTCCTAGCTGAAGCTGTGAGAAAGGGTTTAAGTCTATAAAGGAAACCAAGTTTTCTATTAACTGATTTAATAGATTGGTTTATATGTGTGTCAAAGTTGAGATTATGGTCGATTGTTACACCTAAAAGTTTGGCGGTCATGTCCAGAGCTATGTCAGTACCATTATTAGATATAACTGTGAAGTTACTAGCAGGGTACATCTGAGTGGGAGTGAACAATAGTAGTTTTTTTTTTTTTTTTTTTTAGGGTTAAGGGTTAAGGAGGAGACAGCATTGATGGAACCAGTTTTCAACTAAGGTAAATACTTTTTGGGTATTGCTTTGAAGTTCTGCGGGCGAGGAGGTGGTACATATTAATGTTGAGTCATTGGCATATTGTATGCAGGTGGTTTGTGGAAGGAATGTTTTCAGATCATTAATGAAAATAGTAAAGAGTAGAGGTCCCAGAATAGAGCCTTGTGGGACTCCAAGAGAGATAGGGAGCTGAGTGGATAATTTATTGTCCCAGAGGACTACTTGTTGTTTATTTCCCAGGAAGGACTTAAACCACTTGACTGTCTGGGAGTCTAATGATAGGGATTTAAGTATATCTAACAATAGTTTGTGATTCACCATGTCAAACGCCTTAGAGAGGCCAATAAAGAGGGCTGAGGACAGTAAGTTATTGTTACAGTTTTTATTAATGTAGTCTGGAAAGGATAGGAGTGCTGTTGTAGTACTGTGGAATGGCCTAAAGCCATGCTGGCTATCTGATAGTAGGAGTTTTGGAGGACATGATCAAGTAGTTGACGATGAATACATCTCTCCATGATTTTTTGCTAAAGGGGAAAGTAGGGCTATGGGGCGGAAGTTTGAGAGTTCATTTGAGTTACCTGCTTTATGGAGTGGAATAATGTGTGAAACTTTCTATAGATGTGGGATGTAACATTCAGTAATGGTTCTGTTAATTAAGATGGAAATAGAGTAGGCAAGTACTCCAGCTGCCATTTGCAGATATTCAGCTGGTAGGAGGTCAGCTGATAGAATGCAATGTTTAAGTTTAAGAAATAGGGTTGAAGTTTAAGAAGTAGGGTGCATATAAATGAGGTTGGCACAGGCTGCAGATGTCGTAGGGGGGGCAAATTGGTTGTCAAGGGTGACTCAGTGGTGGTAACAGGTGGTATCGGTGGTAAGGTGTTAGCTAAAGATTGGACAGTTTCAGAGAAAAAAATGTTGAAAGTGTCAGCAATTTGGCTTGGAGAATTTTGAGTCAAATTAAAGGGGGTGGGTGTTTTGGAGTGTCCAGGATGGAGCAATTTATTTATTTATGACTAGCATTTTTGTGGGATTAGATGTTGGGTTTGTGGAAATTTAAGGTAATAGTTTTTTTTATCAAGGAATATTGATTTATTTGCAGCATTTCTGAGCTGTCTAAAGTTTAAATGATCAGTAGGGTTTTTAGTAGTTCTCCATTTTTCCAGGTTTTATTTCTCAGTTGCATTTTTTGTCTTGTCTCATTTGAGAGCCAATGAGCAGGTTTGTTCCTAATTCTAACATTGTGAGAGGGGGCATGGTGCTCCAGAATTTCTAAGAATTTGTTGTTAAAGTAAGAGACTGCTTCATCAAGAGGTAGGTATTTTAGGGGTGACCAATTGCAGGCTTTAAGCTCTGCTTGAAAATTAAATGGGTTTAGATTTTTTTGTTCTGGGTAGTTCTGAAGTTAATTTGATTGGTAATGGAGGTCTTTTGTCTAGTTATAAAGGTAAGAGAATGGTCACTAATATCATCAGGAAGTAAGCCTGTTTTATATAATTGCGGATTACAGTTAAATAGTATCCATTCTAAGCTGGTTTGTTTGTTAATAGGTTTATGGGTTCTGGTAGGGTAGGTGATGGTTTGATAAAAGCCATAAAGGTTTATGTGAGTAGTTGGGTTGTCAGAAGTACAACATTTCCAGTCAATATTAAACTCACCAAGGAGTATGGCCTCTTGTGGGAAGGATGTGGAGAGCCAACTAAGGGTGTTTTCTATGGTATTAATATTGTTACCTGGGGGGATGTAACAGCAAATGATGTAAATAGATTTATTAGCATTAATGTGGAGCTTGGTCATTAAGATCTCGGCATTGCTAGGTGAGGGTGGTTGAATATCTAGTGAAGTGACCTGCAATTCTGATTTAAACAACATTGCCAACCCACCACTCTTTTTATTTAGACTGTCTAGTCTCAGGATGTTATAACCTGGTGGGATGATATCATTGTCCTTAGTAACTGGTTTGAGCCAGGTTTCTGTTAGACATATAATGTCAAAGGAATGTAAGTCTAGTAGGGCATGTAGCTGAGTGATTTTATTGTTTACGCTATGTATATTAAGGTGGGCTATGAGAAGAGAGTTTGAGGTTATAGTGCGGGTTTGAGAGATGAAGGGATGGGAAGATTGGGAATTAGTAAGGGTAATGCTGGGACCTGGGTTTGGGTGACTGTCATCATGTAGAAGTAGGTGCTGTTGGGGATTCTGTGAAAGTTTCATGAGTTTACATAAAATAGGGTCAGTACTTCTGGTTTGGAAATACTTAATATGGGTTAGTCTATGGAACTGTGGTAGAAGGTAGGATGATGAGGATGTTGTTACTGTGGGTTTGTAAAGCTAAATGAGAGAAAGGGGTTGTTTCTTTTGAGGGGTGTGTAAATTTGCAAAGGCTTAGGAATTCATAGCATGAGAGGCAGTGGGATAAAAGTAGAGCAGTAAGAACTATAGACAAGAGGAGAAAGTTAAGGTATATTTGTACACCAGGGATAGACATAGTAAGAGGAATGGGATCAATGAAACAAGGAGATAAGTGTTTCCAGAAGGCTAGATAAGGGTGGGTCAATTTAAAGAGAACGATTAGGTAGTTGGGAATCTGAGTAAATTGGGAGTAAAGTGATAAGTGAGTAACAAGATAGGGTGAGCTATTGGCTGAAGAGGGATAGAGGTGCAGTTACAGAAGTATAAGGCAAGGTGCACTGTGGGTGTGTGAGATTTAGGGGTAGGGTAGGGGAGCAGTGTGAGCCCATAGGGTGAACAGAGTGGGTAAGAGCAAAAGGTAAGCACAGCAGAAAAAAGTATCAGCAGTCTTTAAGGTATGGCTTACTAAAGAATAATTGAGAGTGAAATGGGGGGGGTGGAAAGTGTGTTATCTAATAAATGTTAATTATTAATGTAGGTGAGAGTGAGATTTCCCAAAAGTTTAGCAAGGGGAAAACAAATTATAGTTAGTCATTAGAAAATAGGTGTAGGTTCTTTAGATAACTAGTTAAATGCAGACATTTTATCTTTGGATAACTAGTTAAATGCAGATGTTTTAACTTGCTAGAATGCTGCCACCTAGTGGTCAGAGGGAAAAATAGCAATTAGGAGATGTAGGCAAGAAGCTTATAAGTAAAAGAAAAAAGGTTGGGGGTCTGTGGTAGACTGCTCAATCTCACACTGAAGAGTTAACAAGCAAATAAAGGCATTACATATGTTAAAGGTAAATCTAGGTATTAGCAACATATATGTACAATTACTTTAGAGTATAGGTGTTTTTGAAGCCTGGCAAGCAGTCAGCTTCTGGGGTACCTTCAAGTTTAGCAGCAGGGTTTCCATTTAGTTTTGTGGCGGGGGGGGGCACCTGGAACAATTTACGAGAGTCAAGACGAGCAGACCAACCACGGATCAAGTGCCAGGGAGACGTGGATGCTGTGGTGTAGAGTTTAAAAAATGAAAACAATATTCTGTTGTTAGATGTCACAGTTTATCCAGTCTAAACTTCAAGGCAATGGAAACTGATAAATATTCATTTAGACCCAGTTTCTAGATAATGAGCACTCAAACTGATCTATCAAACCATCTCATGCTTTTCTAATATATTCTCCCATGATCTCCCATGATCTCCTATGATCTCCCATGATCTACTCCTTTGATTCTTTTCTGCCTTTTAAATAAAAAAAATAGAAACTTTTTGAAGTTTTGACAATTTACTGAATAATTATACAAGGCATTTTGTTACATTTTTTTAATATCATAGTGATGTTCATATATTCTTATCCAAAGATGTCTCTTGTTTTTTCCTGTATAAAAACTATTACATGAAAGGCAGGGAGCAAGGTACAGTGCCCACCTGTTTCACAGTTAAAGTGGCCAGGACAAACAATCCTATTCAAAACTCACATCCGATATGAATTTACAATATCTGCAATGGCCACATTTTAACATGCACTTAATTTTAATCACTCATTGTTCATACATTTTATGTTTTTCCAACATTTTTTTTTGCATTCTTCCCTTTACTAAAACCAGTTCATAGGTTCATAGGTAGGTACTAGACTATTGGCCCTGGAGCCTATACAAGACAGCCAAATAGGTACCCTGGCTTTTGCCACCCAAGAAAATTATTTTCCTGTGCCACTGTCGAGCAGAGCCACAGAGGTGATCCCCGGGGTGAATTTCCTATTTCCCATCCAATCATCAAGATTTTTCTTGAAGAGTGCTAATGAGGAGCTTTGTTTGATATAGATAGGTAACTTATTCCAGAGTATGGGAAGTCTCTGGGACAGGAATCTATCCCTCCAGCATGTTCTGTTTATTGTGGTGACAAGGTTTAGGTTCCTAGAGCGTGTAGCTCAGAGGGATTGGGATTTTTTTAAATGGAGCATGTCCAACAGCTCTGGGTTTGACATAGCTTTGTATGTTAGGCAGAGATCACTTCTGAGTAGGCGATATGCGATGGAGTAAAACTGGAGTTTTTTTAGATGGTCTGCGTAGAGCATCTGTTTGAGGCCAGTAATCCTCTTTGTTAGGTATTTCTGTGGCCTTTCCAGTTGTTTTAGATGTCTTGTGAGGTACATACCAAAAGGGGCATTGTACTCTATAATGGGTCTAATGAGTGATGAGTAGAGGGAACAATGACCTCTTTTTTTCTGGATGAGAAACCTTTTGTGATGAGGTGTGCCACGTAGAAGGATTTCCCAACTACTGTGGTGATGTGATTATCAAAGGAAAGACTACTGTCCACCTGTGTCCCAAGGTCTCTTATCACACTTTCTGTGTTAATTATACTACCGCCTATGTTGTAGTTCATGGGTATAGAGTTTTTACAAAAAGGGATGATAATGCACTTTTTGGCATTGAGCTTGAGGCCATGGCTTTGACACCAGGCATCTGTCTCAGTGAGGCCCTTTTGTAGGATGTCCACATCATTAGGAGTTTTTATTATGGCTCCTAGTTTGCAGTCATCTGCGAACTTCGTTAGCCAAAGACCTTCTGTGTTAGCCTGTACTTCAGAGAAGTAAATACCAAACAGGAGAGGACCCAGGTTTAAACCCTGTGGTACTCCACTTGTCACTGGTCTGAAGTCGGATTTGGAGTCTTCTACTTTCACAGTGTGGGTTCTGTCAGAGAGCCAGTTGGCAACCCATCTTGTGACATAGGGATTTATACCTAGTTTAGTGAGTTTATCTATAATTCCAGAGTGGGGGATGGTGTCAAAAGCCTTGGCAAGATCTAGATAGGCTGTGTGAACCACCTTACCCTTGTCTATGGCTTTGGTGATTGCTTCAGAGAAGTGTATTAGGTTTAGAAGACATGACCTGCCTTTTACAAACCCGAACTGGGTGGGGTCTAGAGTTTGGAGATTACCAATGTCTTTTGTTATAAGTTCCATGATGATACGTTCCATGGCCTTGCAGACCAGGCTCATCAGGCTAATGGGGCAGTAGTTCCCGGGGTCTGTGGTGGCTCCCCCCTTGTGGAGTGGGATAACCATAGCTGTGAGCCATTCAGCAAGCACAAAGCCTGAGGTGAAGCTATGATTGAACATGGTACTTAGGTGGGGTGCCAGTTCATTCTGTAGTTCATGTAGAGCACAGCCTGGGATGTTGTCTGGTCCCATGGATGCTGTGTTCTTGGCATTGTAGAGTGTGGTTTTTACCTGTGCAGCCGTGATTACAGGAACTTTGCATTCTTCCAGTATAAAGATGGGCTGTTTAGGGGATGAGAGGGGGGAGTAAAGTTAGCACTGAACCTATCTGCCAGGATGTTGGCAATATCAGTTGGGTCTGTATATTTAGTGCCATTGTGCTGTAACTCAGAGCAGATCTGAGTGCTGCCATTGAGATTCTTGACATAGCTATAGAATGCTTTGTGGTTGTCTTTAAAATCAGTGGCGATTTTGTTTTCGTAACTAGCTTTGGAGGATTTTATCAGGGATCTCAGCTTCTTACTGAGGCTGACCAGGGAGCTCCTACACTCATGGGATTTTTCTCTCTTTTGCAACAGTTTCCTCCTTCTGTTGTACAGTTTGTTTATGGCAGGGGACCACCGGATTGGCTTCCTTTTTTTGGAGGATAGCGTCTTGGTTCTGTTTGGGATAGCATGATCCATGCACTCATGTAAGTGCTTATAAAGAGCAATTTGTAGGATTCAGTAGTTGTAACTGTATTGTCCATCTGCATGGGTGTCATGAAGTTCACCACTTCTGTCTTAAGACGCATGAAGTTGGCTTTGGAGAAAGTTTTTACCATGGTTTCCTTAATGGAAGGTGGGGGCAGGATGTGGATATCTATGGTAATTAGCTTATGGTCAGATCGGACCAATGAGATGTTGACTTCAGGTGTAGAACACAGGTCACTCATGTTGGTAATGACTAGGTCTAGGATATTGTTGCCCCTGGTGGGGGTGTGCATAAGTTGATCCAGGGCACTGGAGTTTATGAATTCCAGAAAGTGTTGAGCGAAGGAGTTGGTACATGAGTAGTTTTCTCAGTTAATGGTGGGTTAGTTGAAATCACCCATTATTAGGGTGTTTGGTTGAACCCTAATATTTTCCAGTACATCAAGAAAAGAGGAGTGGGAATCCTGGGGCATGGTGGGTGATCTGTAGCAAGCTACAATTTGGATTGCAGTTTTGCCCAGAGTTAGTTAACCGTAGATAACCTCGGCTGCATTATGCTGAGCAACTAGCCTGGAGGTGTGGATATCCTTAATGAATATGGACACACCTCCGCCTTTGGTGTTCCGGTCAAGGTTACATGGCCGAAATGTGTGGTATGAGTTATAGCCTGGCAGTGCAGGGTTGCTGGAGCCTTGAACCAGGTCTCAGTCACTGCACAGATATTGATGTTCTTCATTTTAAGGAGTGCCTCGAGTGAGTGCATTTTGAGATTTTAGACTTCTAGCATTGAGTAGCATCACCCTCAGTTTTTGTTTGCCTGCTCCTGTTATGGTGGTGAATTTGTCATTTGAACCTTGCCTAAAAAAGGCACTATAGGGGCGGCAAGAACCTTAGATAGTATCCAGAATCCTAGAGGTGACAGGTGCAGGCCATCTCTGGCAAAGCATCATGGTCTGTCGACCATATCATCCCAGGCAAACAGATACTGGATCCCTTTAGAATGGCACCAGACGCTTATCCAATTGTTGAAGTCAATCATTTTGTCCTTGTACTGTGGCATCATTCTGTGTGATGGCTGAATGCTACTCAGGGCTAGGGTCATACCTTCCTGGGCTACAAGATTGGAGAGCTCTTCCATGTCTCTTTTCATGTAGTCCAGGGAGGTACATCTCAGGTTGTTCACACCAACATGTACAATGACAGAGTCATATTTGTACTTGTGGAGTGACCTGAGTGCGCGGGTTATGTGCTGGATCCTGACACCCAACAGGCAGCTGACAGTAAACTTCTCCTTGTTTAGCCTGGTGAGTGGGACATCAGTGTGCCTGACTATAGAGTCACCACGATTAGTGTGTTGGATACGTTATTTTGCCTTATTGGCTGTGGTTGAGTGGCACACTGAGTCTGCTGGCTTTGTGTCATTTGGGGTGTGTTGGGGGTAGAGGCTGCTTGCATTTCTGCTTTGGAGGTCTCTGTTGCTTGAGCAGATTATTATTGAAAGCCTCTGCAAATGTTTTTGTGTTTCTATGTGTGGATTTTGGTGGTGTAGATTTAGTGAGACTATGTGATGAGTGTGGTGTGGTGCAAGTGTTTACCTTCTCCTCTTGACTGTCAAGTTCAGTCTTGATTGGAGAGAGCTTTACCTCTAGTTTGGCTAAATAAGTGCATCTCTCACAGGTTGTAGTGTTGGGTGGTAGGAGGACAGGGTTGTCTGTGTACATGAGGCAATTTCTACATTACCCCAAGATGCTCAGATTCATCAGATAGACAGGAGAGAACACTGGGAGCTGACCCTTGGACATGCCTGAATAATGGCAATAATGGCTTTTCACCACATTTTTCCTTCATTTCTTGATTTCATACCAAAATCCAGTTCCTTTTAACTGCTTGTCTAATCTGACTAGCTTTGTTAGTATATAGTAGAAACAAACCTCTAAATTTCTCATTGCTAGACTTGGAATATTTATTAACTGAAAAAATAATTCCATCCTTACATAAGAGAGATTTGTATTTTGTAGTGCTAGCAGATTTAATTTTATTATCAACCTTTTCAAGTAAGAGACAAAGATAACCACTATAACACAACATATCAATAATTTTTTCCATCTCATCTTGAAGCATAACATTGTCAGAAGTAATACAGGACAGCCTAATAAGTTGCCCTTTAACAATGCTATATTTTTTGAATTGGATGATTACTACTAATATGTATATCTGAATTACAAAATGTTTCTTTTCTATAAATAGGTGAAATAAACTTTGTTTTTTAAAAAATTTCTTAGTACAACGATATCTAAATAATTTATATAATTATAAGCAGAGGGTTGCAGCATGAATGAATGGTTCATGGAGAAATAAGCAAACTGTCCACATTAGCATCCAGAAAACCAACCAACAGCAAAGGAGTGGTACAAAAGATAAAACCACAATGAAATAGTTTATTAAGAACATTAGCACATTAGTAGTGATAAAACATCACTTCTTCAGAAATTAAAAGTACATAAAAAAACCAGAGTGTGTGTGTGTGTATATATATATATATATATATATATATATATTTATATATATATATATATATATATATATATATGCAAATCTATTAAGAAGGTAACCGATAAGACTATGGGCCAGATTCAGGAAGGCTTACACGGAGTTCAAGAGTAGTGTAAGCCTCCGTGTAAGCCTCCTGATTCAGGAACAGCCCAAATCTCCGTGTAAGAGACAGCTAACACGTCTCTTACATGGACTGGCGTGGAAATGCTCAATACCTCATTTGCAGCTCAAAGATATGCAAATGAGGTATTTGAGCGATCCACGGCAGAAACCAGTCCGTGTAACGGACGTGTTGCAGAAATGTACTCAGCTGACAACTGAGTACATTTCTGCAAATAAACGGAGCTATGTCAGCTCCAAATAAAGGGTGCATATGTTTAATTAAGCATGCCAATGGCCAAATATGTGGCCATTGGCAGGAAAAAGTGTTGCAAAATTAAGTTATATAACTTTTTTTTTTTCCACTGGATTTATGTGTTTAACTGCAGTGCACACCAGCAAACGGGTGCTACCTAAAACTGAAAACCGAAGCTTATAAACCCACAATTGTGGGATTTATGTATTACATGAAATGTCAATGGAGGGACTTGCAGACCAAAAACAATATGGCCTCCGTTTAGTGGTTGTCAAGGGGGGGAAGCTCCGTGTAAGACATGTAACTAGTCATTACTAGGCAATCCCATGTAAATGAGGGTTACAATACTGAATCACACTGCCACATAGGTAATGAGCACTTTCTGAGTAGTGTAAGACTTAGAGAAGGGGGAGGAACAGAGTAAGAGGTAGGTGACATCACGGGGGGGAAGGATAGAAAGAAATGTACCAGATTGGAGGGCAATGTAAGGTAACAGATGACAGACAGACATCAGGGAGGGAGGTGTGTCTCAACAGAACACTAGGAAAGTCAAGAAATTGAGGGTATACGCTATCCCTACACTCAAAGTTTCTTGATATACGTGCATGCGCTGTCTTGCAGCGTAAGGCAGGTTCAACATGTGGGAGCGTGTTGCAAACTGTTTACAATGGTTTGCGCGGGCGTGCACGTGTTGAAGGCAGTGTGCGCGCGTTTTAGCATGAATCAGCCTAGCTAACACCGTGTAAGGATGTGTGCGCGTGTGTAACACCGTGTAGGGATGTGTACGCGCGTTTAAGTGACTGTGAGCGTGTTTAAGCTGGTGTGCACATTGCTCCCCTTCAGGAAACAGAGAGGAAACAGGAAACAACCAAAATACAGGGAAACTGCCAGGGAATACTGCTGGAGTTAATTGGTGGAAACAATTGGAAGCAGGCAATTATGCAGACAGACTAGAAGCCCAACCCAGCACTTAAAATACTGCAAAGAGCAGTGCAGGCTGTTTCTCACAACAGATACTGCAAGAAAGTAAGCTATCAGAATTGAAAACTGAAAAAAGCTGAACTCAGAGCAGAAATGCTAGGGGCTGCCATAGCTGTTATAATCAGACATAGGCGAATTGCTGAGGGTGGTGATAATGCAGATGCTGACAGACAACCCAGAGTGAGGAGAAGGAGAAGAGTATACAGGCCCAGGGTCACCTACCATGGGTTACATGAGCTGGAGATAGTAGAGTGCTATAGAGTGGACAGAGAGCTCCTGCAGCAGATTGTTGAGCTGTGCAGGCCACGCCTCACACACAGAACCAACAGAGGGGAACCCATCCCAGTGGAAACCAAGGTATGTGTTGGCCTAAGAATACTAGCAACAGGTACCTTCCAGAGACCAACTGGCGATATGATGGGGATATCACAGGCATCAGCCTCCAGGGTACTGCACCAGTTCCTGGATGCCATGTCACCACATGTCAGTGATCATATATATGTCCCTAATGACCGTGAGGTTGTGGCCAGCAATATGCGTCTCTTCCAGCAAATAGCGGGATACCCTGAGGTGCTGGGTGCAATAGACTGCACGCACATACGCATCAAAGCACCAGCCGGTGAGCGGGGTAGAGTCTACATTAACCGCAAGGGATACCCCTCCATCAACTGCCAGGTCATGTGTGATGCCCAGGGCATAATAATGAATGTGTGTGCTGGCTGCCTGGGAGCTACCATGATTCCCACATCTGGCATCTGACGCAGCTGTACCAATCATTTGCCAATGGGGACTTCCCACATGGACACCTAGTGGGGGATGCAGGTTATGCACTTGAGCCGTGGCTGATGACACCCATCAGAAATGCACACACACCTGAACAGGAACGCCATAATGAGGCACACGCACAAACACGTAATATCATAGAGCGTGTGTTTGGGCTGCTCAAGTCACGGTTCCGTGTCTGGACACATCTGGTGGAGCTTTGCAGTACACACCAACTACATGTACCCAAATGATCATGATATGTGCTATGCTACATAATATGATCCTGCGGAAACAGCTGCAGCATGACCAGCACAGGGCTGGGCCAAACATCCCCCCACCATTGCCAAGGCCACCACAGGCAGGGGGTGACTCGGAGGAGGAACAACCTGACCTTGTCCCAGTAGGCAGAAGGAGGCGTGCCCAGTATGCCCTGGCCTTGGCAAAGAGGCAACGCATAGCACATACGCTTGGTCAGTAGGAACACTGGGACTGATACCCGCCTGACTCACCATACAGTAACAGGGATGCCTAACATGACACAACCTGCTTCCAAACGTACAGGAGTGTAGTATGTGTATCCGACAGAGGTGGCCCTGCAGCACCACCTGAGGCATGAATGCCATGTGTTAAGTAATGTAATATCATGTACAATATGCACACCTGAGGACCCCAACTAACATCCATATCCACGCATATGACCCTGCGGAAACAGCTGCATGTCATACAGTGATGTACATGTGCAAAAACATGGAACAAGATACAAAATGAGGGTGACTAGCAATAAATAGCATGGATAACCACACACCCATGTTTGTACCACAACAAGAAGCAACATGGAATAGCCATGGTCAAAAACCAATGGCTAAAACCGACTACTACTATATAGCCTGCTGCAGACCATTGTCCTAATAGCAGGAACTGCCCCAAGCCTATGTCCATAGGTTCATAGGTTCATACTAGGCTATCTGCCCTAGGGCATTAATAAGCCTAGCCCAGAGTTTTGTGGCTTCTGCCACCCCTGCAAGTTGATGGATAATATGCCCATTATTTTGCTGTGCCTCTGTCAAGCAGTGATACTGAGGTTATCCCTGGGGTATACCTGCAATCTCCCATCAATTGGTCAAGATCTCACTTGAACAAAGCCAGTGAGGTGCTCAGCCTCACATGTACCAGGATGTTGTTCCACAGCATATGGACTCTCTGGGTGATGAATCTGTCCCTCCAGCACATCCTATTAATATCTGTGTTGAGGTTTAGGTCTCCTGCCCTTGTAGTTCTGATGGATGTAGAGGTCTTGAGGTGAAGCATGTTCATTAATTCTGGGTTGGACATTGCCTTGTATGTCAGGCACAGGTCACCTCTGAGCAGTAAGTGTTGACTGAATACAGCTGGAATTCCTTCAGTCGGGCAGCATAAGAAATATGTTTGAGACCCTTTCACCTCCTGTCGAGGAATTTGTGGGCTCATCCAATCTGAATGGGGCATTGTATGCAATCATTGGTGTGATGAGTGATGAGTACAGGAACGATGACCTCCCTTGATCTAGATGTGAATCATTGCATGATGAGGTGGCCAATGTAGAAGGCCTTCCAAACTACCCTGGCAATGTGAGTGTCAAACAAAAGGTCACTGTCAACCTGGGTGCCCAGGTCCCCTGATAACCTACGTTGTGCTTAGAGGATTGCCACCTAGATTGGAAGTAGTGGTAACCTTGTTCTTCCTGAAGGGTATGGCTATGCATTGTTTAGTGTTTAATGTAAGGCCATGGCCGTGGCACCAGTTATCTGTGTCTATGAGACCCTTCTGAAGGATGTCTGTGTCAGATGGGTTTCCAACTATGCTTCCCAGTTTGCAGTCATCTTCAAACGTTGTCAGCCATAATCCTCCTGTGTTTGCTCGTACTTCTGAAAAGTAGATACTGAACAAATATGGGCCCAGGACTGAGCCCTGTGGGACACCACTTGTGACAGCTCTGAGTGTGAACTGGCACCAGCAACTTTGACCCTGTGTGTTCCGTCACTTAGGCAGTTTGCAACCCATGCTGTGATGTATGGGTTCACAATTAAGCTGGTGATGTTTTCAATGATACCTGAGTGGGGTATTGTGTCGAAAGCCTTTGCCAGGTCAAGGTAGGCTGTGTGGACTGCCTTGCCCACGTCAATGGCCTGGGTGAGTGTTTTGAAAAGTCAACCAAGTTTAAAGGCATGATCTGCCCTTGACAAAGCCAAACTGGATTGGATCCAATGTCTGCAAGTCCCCTATGTCTTCATTTAGAATTCCCATTATGATCCTCTCCATAGCTTAGCAGAACAGGCTTGTCAAGCTGATGGGATGGTAGTTTCTGGAGTTGGTGGAGGCACCTCCTTTGTGAAGTGGGTCCACCATTGCTGTATGCCACTCCTTGGGAACATATCCTGAGGTGAGGCTAAGATTAAACAGCTGCCCTAACTGCGGGTGTAATTACTCATTGAGTTCATGGAGCACACAACTGGGGACACCATCTGGTCCCATGGATAAAGTGTTTTCTGCCTTGGATTGAGCAGTTCCCACCCCAGCAGTGGAGATGTTTGGGGGCTACAATCCTCTGGTGTACATACCCCCCCAGTTGGGGGGAGGGTGGGGAGAAATCTGCACTGAACCTGTCAGCCAGTATGTTGCCAATGTCTGTAGGTGCAGTGATATCAACATCATTCTGAACTAAGTCTGAGCATATCTGGGAGTTTCCTCCCAGGTTTCAAACATAGGTAAAAAAGGCCTCACTGGTTGAATCCCCTCAACAGGAATCCTAATGAGTGGATGGGAGATGGGAGGTTTACCCTGGGTATCAATGTTATGTCACAGGTAGACAGAGGCACAGTATACTAAACAAGACATATGACATGGCAAACTACGCTTACGATGTGTTGATGGACAAACACATTCTCCGACTAGCATTAGGTCAAGATACCTGTTGAACACAGCCAGCAAGGTGCTCTGCCTCAAATGGACCAGGATTGCATTCCACAGCATAGGGAGTCTCCGAGTGATAACTCCATCCCTCCAACATGTCCAACATACATCCCTGCTAAGGTGTAAGTCACCTGCACTGGTGGTTCAGGTGGATCTTCTGAGTCTGAGGTGGAGCATGTCCATTAATCTCTGTTTGGACATGGCCTCGCATGTCAGGCACATGTCACCTCTAAGCAGCCGGTATGTGAGTGAATAGAGTGTGAGTGTCTTCAATCTGGCAGCATATGACAGCTGTTGGGGTTCCTAGATCTTTTAGGTGGGGGACAGTCAGGGTGTCTCCAATTGCTGCAGATGTTGGGTGAGATACAGCCAGAATAGGGCATTCGACTCGATCACCGGTCTGATAAGTGAAGAGTACAGGCGAACAATGACCCACTAGATCTGGATGTGAATCCCATCCTGATCAGGTGGGCAATGTAGAAGGTCTTCCTAGCCACTTTAGCAATGTGAGTCTCAGAAGAATGGCGACTGTCAACCTGGGTCCCCAGGTCCATGATAACCTCCTCTGTGCTTAGAGGATTGCCACCTATATGGTAGCTTGGGGTCACCTTGCTTTTCCTGAAGGGTATGTCTACACATGTTGTGCACTTTGACTTCAGGCCATGGCCCTGGCACCAGCTATCAGTTACTGTGAGTCCCTTCTGAAAGATATCTGTGTGTGATGCACTGTCCACTATGGTGCCCAGTGTGCAGTCATCTGCTAACATTGTCATCCAAAGTCCTCCCATGTTGGCCTGTACTTCTGGGAAGTACATGACAAACAATGGGGGCCAAGGACTGAGCCCTGGGTGACACCACCTGTGACCAGCCTGAGTCTAACATAGTGCCAGCAACTCTAACCCTGTGGGTCCTGTCCTTAAGCCAGTTTGCAACCCATCTTGTGACATATGGGTTTACATTTCAGCTGTTAGTTTTCCACAACACCTGAGTCGGCTATTGTGTTGAAAGTGTTTGCAAGGCCAAGGTAGGCTGTATGGACTGCCTTTCCCCAACAATGGCCTAAGTGACCAATTTGAAGATGTCAACCCAGTACAAAAGGCATGATCTGCCCCTGACCAAGCCAAAATGGGATGGGTACAATGTCTGCATGTCCCTATATCTTTGTTTATGAGCTCAATTATGATCCTCTCCATAGATTTGCAGACTACACTTGTTAAGCTTATGGGGCAGCAATTAACAGGGTCTGTAGAGGCACTGCCTTTGTGCAGATGTGCACAACTGGACCCTAACCAGGCTGTTGTGCACACTATGGAAATGTAAAGCAGTGATAGGACTAAAGCCCAGGATACTGACCACCACAGTGAAAGTACTGAAACACTACACTAGACAGTGCTACAGTGTTAGGGTCAGTATGAACGGATGTTGACAATTGTGTGCAAAGTATCCCATGCAAACCTGCAGGCACAGTATACTCCCTGTTTTGTTCACACAAAAAGCATTCCGACAGTAACTACACAACATGGCACAGAACACACAACCATAAACTGGAGGTATTTGTTGAAGGTCACACTCATCCCCAAATGTGATGGGCTGCAGAGTTCAACATATGTAAAGCCCACACTGGGCATGCTCACACACTTAGATAAATGAGACATCTTTCACACAACATGCCACGGGAAGGCTGAACTGGGCATGCTCACACACTTGGTCCAAATGTTACCCCTAGCAAATGTGAAAAAACACCAGAGGATGCTCATCCCCCTTTCTAGACACTGATCATGTAAGCACCCTATAAGTATATTGGAGAAAAGGATTCTCTCAGTAATCCGAATAGCGCACTGTAATGCGTCTGTCTGTAGTGTCATAACATAGTTAGGTAGAGGTTTGAATCCAGCAGGTGGCAAGTGTGTGTGAAGGGGGGTAAGTGTGTATGAAAGAAACATCCCTTTTGGCAACTGGGAAAACACACCAGACTTTCTAGACTCTGATGATGTCAGCACCCTATAAGTATATTGGAGAAAAGGATTCTCTCAGTAACCCGAATAGCACGCCGTGCTAATGCGTCCGTCTGTCGTGTCATAACATAGTTAGGTAGGGGTTTAAATCCAGCATGTGGCAAGTGTGTGTGAAGGGGGGTAAGTGTGTGTGTAAGTGTGTATGAAAGAAACATCCCTTCTGGCAACTGGGAAAACACACCAGAGGATGATCATTCCACTTTCTAGACGCTGATGATGTCAGCACCCTATAAGTATATTGGAGAAAAGGATTTTCTCAGTAATCCGAATAGCGCGCCGTGCTAATGTGTCTGTCTGTAGTGTCATAACATAGTTAGGTAGGGGTTTGATTCCAACAGGTGGCAAGTGTGTGTGAAGGGGGGTAAGTGTGTGTGTATGAAAGAAACATCCCTTTTGGCAACTGGGAAAACACACCAGAGGATGATCATTCCACTTTCTAGACTCTGATGATGTCAGCACTTATAAGTATATCAGGGAAAGGAAATCCCAGTAATGCTAATAGCGTACTGTGCTAATATGTCCGTCTCTAGTGTCACAACATAGTTAGGTAGGGGTTTGAATCCAGCAGGTGGCAAGTGTGTGAAGGGAGGTAAGTGTGTATGAAAGAAACATCCCTTTTGGCAACTGGGAAAACACACCACAGGATGATCATTCCACCTTCTAAACTCTGATGATGTCAGCACTTATAAGTATATCAGGGGAAAGGAAATCCCCCAGTAATGCGAATAACGCGCTGTGCTAATGCGTCCGTCTCTAGTGTCTTAACAAGGGTTTGAATCCAGCAGGTGGCAAGTGTGTGTGAAGGGGGGTAAGTATGTATGATTGATATATCCCTTTTGGCAACTGGGAAAACACACCACAGGATGCACATACCCTTTCTAAACGATATCACAATTATGTATGGCTTTTGATTACAGACATGCCATGTGTGTTGTGCACACACAGAATGCCCATGTGTGTGGGTTGTCCCTCACAATAATGCATGACATTGATTACACCGGTTATGGCAATGAACACATGATGTATGTGTGTGCCAAATACACATATGTACCTGTGACTTTCAATAGTTACCATGTGTGATGCCTGCCACAAAAAATTTCATGTAGTCCAGGGAGGTACATCTCAAGTTGTTCACACCAACATGTACAATGACAGAGTCATATTTGTACTTGTGGAGTGACCTGAGTCTTGTGTGGAGTTATGTGCTGGATCCTGACACCCAACAGGCAGCTGACAGTAAACTTCTCCTTGTTTAGCCTGGTGAGTGGGACATCAGTGTGCCTGACTATAGAGTCACCACGATTAGTGTGTTGGATACGTTATTTTGCCTTATTGGCTGTGGTTGAGTGGCACACTGAGTCTGCTGGCTTTGTGTCATTTGGGGGTGTGTTGGGGGTAGAGGCTGCTTGCATTTCTGCTTTGGAGGTCTCTGTTGCTTGAGCAGATTATTATTGAAAGCCTCTGCAAATGTTTTTGTGTTTCTATGTGTGGATTTTGGTGGTGTAGATTTAGTGAGACTATGTGATGAGTGTGGTGTGGTGCAAGTGTTTTACCTTCTCCTCTTGACTGTCAAGTTCAGTCTTGATTGGAGAGCTTTACCTCTAGTTTGGCTAAATAAGTGCATCTCTCACAGGTTGTAGTGTTGGGTGGTAGGAGGACAGGGTTGTCTGTGTACATGAGGCAATTTCTACATTACCCCAAGATGCTCAGATTCATCAGATAGACAGGAGAGAACACTGGGAGCTGACCCTTGGACATGCCTGAATAATGGCAATAATGGCTTTTCACCACATTTTTCCTTCATTTCTTGATTTCATACCAAAATCCAGTTCCTTTTAACTGCTTGTCTAATCTGACTAGCTTTGTTAGTATATAGTAGAAACAAACCTCTAAATTTCTCATTGCTAGACTTGGAATATTTATTAACTGAAAAAATAATTCCATCCTTACATAAGAGAGATTTGTATTTTGTAGTGCTAGCAGATTTAATTTTATTATCAACCTTTTCAAGTAAGAGACAAAGATAACCACTATAACACAACATATCAATAATTTTTTCCATCTCATCTTGAAGCATAACATTGTCAGAAGTAATACAGGACAGCCTAATAAGTTGCCCTTTAACAATGCTATATTTTTTGAATTGGATGATTACTACTAATATGTATATCTGAATTACAAAATGTTTCTTTTCTATAAATAGGTGAAATAAACTTTGTTTTTAAAAAATTTCTTAGTACAACGATATCTAAATAATTTATATAATTATAAGCAGAGGGTTGCAGCATGAATGAATGGTTCATGGAGAAATAAGCAAACTGTCCACATTAGCATCCAGAAAACCAACCAACAGCAAAGGAGTGGTACAAAAGATAAAACCACAATGAAATAGTTTATTAAGAACATTAGCACATTAGTAGTGATAAAACATCACTTCTTCAGAAATTAAAAGTACATAAAAAAACCAGAGTGTGTGTGTGTATATATATATATATATATATATATATTTATATATATATATATATATATATATATATATATATATATATGCAAATCTATTAAGAAGGTAACCGATAAGACTATGGGCCAGATTCAGGAAGGCTTACACGGAGTTCAAGAGTAGTGTAAGCCTCCGTGTAAGCCTCCTGATTCAGGAACAGCCCAAATCTCCGTGTAAGAGACAGCTAACACGTCTCTACATGGACTAAGGTGGAAATGCTCAATACCTCATTTGCAGCTCAAAGATATGCAAATGAGGTATTTGAGCCGATCCTGCTAAGCAGAAACCAGTCCGTAACGGACGTGTTAACTGCAGAAATGTACTCAGCTGACAACTGAGTACATTTCTGCAAAATAAAAGCGGAGCTATGTCAGCTCCAAATAAAGGGTGCATATGTTTAATTAAGCATGCCAATGGCCAAATATGTGGCCATTGGCAGGAAAAAGTGTTGCAAAATTAAGTTATATAACTTTTTTTTTTTCCACGGATTTATGTGTTTAACTGCAGCACACCCGCATAAACGGGTGCTACCTAAAAAATCGAAGCTTATAAACCCACAATTGTGGGATTTATGTATTACATGAAATGTCAATGGAGGGACTTGCAGACCAAAAACAATATGGCCTCCGTTTAGTGGTTGTCAAGGGGGGAAGCTCCGTGTAAGACATGTAACTAGTCATTACTAGGCAATCCCATGTAAATGAGGGTTACAATACTGAATCACACTGCCACATAGGTAATGAGCACTTTCTGAGTAGTGTAAGACTTAGAGAAGGGGGAGGAACAGAGTAAGAGGTAGGTGACATCACGGGGGGGAAGGATAGAAAGAAATGTACCAGATTGGAGGGCAATGTAAGGTAACAGATGACAGACAGACATCAGGGAGGGAGGTGTGTCTCAACAGAACACTAGGAAAGTCAAGAAATTGAGGGTATACGCTATCCCTACACTCAAAGTTTCTTGATATACGTGCATGCACGCGTGTGCTTGTGTGTAAGCAGGTTCAACATGTGGGAGCGTGTTGCAAACTGTTTACAATGGTTTGCGCGGGCGTGCATGTGTTGAAGGCAGTGTCGCGCGTTTTAGCATGAATCAGCCTAGCTAACACCGTGTAAGGATGTGTGCGTGTAACACACCGTGTAGGGATGTGTAGCGTTTAAGTGACTGTGAGCGTGTTTAAGCTGGTGTGCACATTGCTCCCCTTCAGGAAACAGAGAGGAAACAGGAAACAACCAAAATACAGGAAACTGCCAGGAATACTGCTGGAGTTAATTGGTGGAAACAATTGGAAGCAGGCAATTATGCAGACAGACTAGAAGCCCAACCCAGCACTTAAAACTGCAAAGAGCAGTGCAGGCTGTTTCTCACAGATACTGCCAGAAAATAAGCTATCAGAATTGAAAACTAAAAAAAAGCTGAACACAGAGCAGAAATGCTAGGGGCTGCCATAGCTGTTATAATCAGACATAGGCGGTGCTGAGGGTGGTGATAATGCAGATGCTGACAGACAACCCAGAGTGAGGAGAAGGAGAAGAGTATACAGGCCCAGGGTCACCTACCATGGGTTACATGAGCTGGAGATAGTAGAGTGCTATAGAGTGGACAGCGACCTCCTGCAGCAGATTGTTGGGCTGTGCAGGCCACGCCTCACACACAGGACCAACAGAGGGACCCCATCCCAGTGGAAACCAAGGTATGTGTTGGCCTAAGAATACTAGCAACAGGTACCTTCCAGAGACCAACTGGCGATATGATGGGGATATCACAGGCATCAGCCTCCAGAGTACTGCACCAGTTCCTGGATGCCATGTCACCACATGTCAGTGATCATATATATGTCCCTAATGACTGTGAGGTTGTGGCCAGCAATATGCGTCTCTTCCAGCAAATAGCGGGATACCCTGAGGTGCTGGGTGCAATAGACTGCGCACATGTATGCATCAAAGCACCAGCCAGTGAGCGGGGTAGAGTCTACATTAACCGCAAGGGATACCCCTCCATCAACTGCCAGGTCATGTGTGATGCCCAGGGCATAATAATGAATGTGTGTGCTGGCTGCCTGGGAGCTACCATGATTCCCACATCTGGCATCTGACGCAGCTGTACCAATCATTTGCCAATGGGGACTTCCCACACGGACACCTAGTAGGGGATGCAGGTTATGCACTTGAGCCGTGGCTGATGACACCCATCAGAAATGCACACACACCTGAACAGGAACGCCATAATGAGGCACACGCACAAACACGTAATATCATAGAGCGTGTGTTTGGGCTGCTCAAGTCACGGTTCCGGTGTCTGGACACATCTGGTGGAGCTTTGCAGTACACACCAACTACATGTACCCAAATGATCATGATATGTGCTATGCTACATAATATGATCCTGCGGAAACAGCTGCAGCATGACCAGCACAGGGCTGGGCCAAACATCCCCCCACCATTGCCAAGGCCACCACAGGCAGGGGGTGACTCGGAGGAGGAACAACCTGACCTTGTCCCAGTAGGCAGAAGGAGGCATGCCAGTATGCCCTGGCCTTGGCAAAGAGGCAACGCTTATAGCACATACGCTTGGTCAGTAGGAACACTGGGACTCATACACGCTCTGACTCACTCATACAGTAACAGGGATGCCTAACATGACACAACCTGCTTCCAAGCGTACAGGAGTGTAGTATGTGTATCCGACAGAGGTGGCCCTGCAGCACCACCTGAGGCATGAATGCCATGTGTTAAGTAATGTAATATCATGTACAATATGCACACCTGAGGACCCCAACTAACATCCATATCCATGCATATGACCCTGCGGAAACAGCTGCATGTCATACAGTGATGTACATGTGCAAAAACATGGAACAAGATACAAAATGAGGGTGACTAGCAATAAATAGCATGGATAACCACACACCCATGTTTGTACCACAACAAGAAGCAACATGGAATAGCCATGGTCAAAAACCAATGGCTAAAACCGACTACTACTATATAGCCTGCTGCAGACCATTGTCCTAATAGCAGGAACTGCCCCAGGCCTATGTCCATAGGTTCATAGGTTCATACTAGGCTATCTGCCCTAGGGCATTAATAAGCCTAGCCCAGAGTTTTGTGGCTTCTGCCACCCCTGCAAGTTGATGGATAATATGCCCATTATTTTGCTGTGCCTCTGTCAAGCAGTGATACTGAGGTTATCCCTGGGGTATACCTGCAATCTCCCATCAATTGGTCAAGATCTCACTTGAACAAAGCCAGTGAGGTGCTCAGCCTCACATGTACCAGGATGTTGTTCCACAGCATATGGACTCTCTGGGTGATGAATCTGTCCCTCCAGCACATCCTATTAATATCTGTGTTGAGGTTTAGGTCTCCTGCCCTTGTAGTTCTGATGGATGTAGAGGTCTTGAGGTGAAGCATGTTCATTAATTCTGGGTTGGACATTGCCTTGTATGTCAGGCACAGGTCACCTCTGAGCAGTAAGTAAGCGACTGAATACAGCTGGAATTCCTTCAGTCGGGCAGCATAAGAAATATGTTTGAGACCCTTTCACCTCCTGTCGAGGAATTTGTGGGCTCATCCAATCTGAATGGGGCATTGTATGCAATCATTGGTGTGATGAGTGATGAGTACAGGGGAACGATGACCTCCCTTGATCTAGATGTGAATCATTGCATGATGAGGTGGCCAATGTAGAAGGCCTTCCAAACTACCCTGGCAATGTGAGTGTCAAACAAAAGGTCACTGTCAACCTGGGTGCCCAGGTCCCTGATAACCTACGTTGTGCTTAGAGGATTGCCACCTAGATGGGAAGTAGTGGTAACCTTGTTCTTCCTGAAGGGTATGGCTATGCATTGTTTAGTGTTTAATGTAAGGCCATGGCCGTGGCACCAGTTATCTGTGTCTATGAGACCCTTCTGAAGGATGTCTGTGTCAGATGGGTTTCCAACTATGCTTCCCAGTTTGCAGTCATCTTCAAACGTTGTCAGCCATAATCCTCCTGTGTTTGCTCGTACTTCTGAAAAGTAGATACTGAACAAATATGGGCCCAGGACTGAGCCCTGTGGGACACCACTTGTGACAGCTCTGGAGTGTGAACTGGCACCAGCAACTTTGACCCTGTGTGTTCCGTCACTTAGGCAGTTTGCAACCCATGCTGTGATGTATGGGTTCACAATTAAGCTGGTGATGTTTTCAATGATACCTGAGTGGGGTATTGTGTCGAAAGCCTTTGCCAGGTCAAGGTAGGCTGTGTGGACTGCCTTGCCCACGTCAATGGCCTGGGTGAGTGTTTTGAAAAAGTCAACCAAGTTTAAAAGGCATGATCTGCCCTTGACAAAGCCAAACTGGATTGGACCCTATGTCTTCATTTAGAATTCCCATTATGATCCTCTCCATAGCTTAGCAGAACAGGCTTGTCAAGCTGATGGGATGGTAGTTTCTGGAGTTGGTGGAGGCACCTCCTTTGTGAAGTGGGTCCACCATTGCTGTATGCCACTCCTTGGGAACATATCCTGAGGTGAGGCTAAGATTAAACAGCTGCCCTAACTGCGGGTGTAATTACTCATTGAGTTCATGGAGCACACAACTGGGGACACCATCTGGTCCCATGGATAAAGTGTTTTCTGCCTTGGATTGAGCAGTTCCCACCCCAGCAGTGGAGATGTTTGGGGGGCTACATTCCTCTGGTGTACATACCCCCCAGTTGGGGGGATGGGGGGGAGAAATCTGCACTGAACCTGTCAGCCAGTATGTTGCCAATGTCTGTAGGTGCAGTGATATCAACATCATTCTGAACTAAGTCTGAGCATATCTGGGAGTTTCCTCCCAGGTTTCAAACATAGGTAAAAAAGGCCTCACTGGTTGAATCCCCTCAACAGGAATCCTAATGAGTGGATGGGAGATGGGAGGTTTACCCTGGGTATCAATGTTATGTCACAGGTAGACAGAGGCACAGTATACTAAACAAGACATATGACATGGCAAACTAAACTACGATGTGTTGATGGACAAACACATTCTCCGACTAGCATTAGGTCAAGATACCTGTTGAACACAGCCAGCAAGGTGCTCTGCCTCAAATGGACCAGGATTGCATTCCACAGCATAGGGAGTCTCCGAGTGATAACTCCATCCCTCCAACATGTCCAACATACATCCCTGCTAAGGTGTAAGTCACCTGCACTAGTGGTTCAGGTGGATCTTCTGAGTCTGAGGTGGAGCATGTCCATTAATCTCTGTTTGGACATGGCCTCGCATGTCAGGCACATGTCACCTCTAAGCAGGTATGTGAGTGAATAGAGTGTGAGTGTCTTCAATCTGGCAGCATATGACAGCTGTTGGGGTTCCTAGATCTTTTAGGTGGGGGACAGTCAGGGTGTCTCCAATTGCTGCAGATGTTGGGTGAGATACAGCCAGAATAGGGCATTCGACTCGATCACCGGTCTGATAAGTGAAGAGTACAGGGAACAATGACCCACTAGATCTGGATGTGAATCCCATCCTGATCAGGTGGGCAATGTAGAAGGTCTTCCTAGCCACTTTAGCAATGTGAGTCTCAGAAGAATGGCGACTGTCAACCTGGGTCCCCAGGTCCATGATAACCTCCTCTGTGCTTAGAGGATTGCCACCTATATGGTAGCTTGGGGTCACCTTGCTTTTCCTGAAGGGTATGTCTACACATGTTGTGCACTTTGACTTCAGGCCATGGCCCTGGCACCAGCTATCAGTTACTGTGAGTCCCTTCTGAAAGATATCTGTGTGTGATGCACTGTCCACTATGGTGCCCAGTGTGCAGTCATCTGCTAACATTGTCATCCAAAGTCCTCCCATGTTGGCCTGTACTTCTGGGAAGTACATGACAAACAATGGGGGCCAAGGACTGAGCCCTGGGTGACACCACCTGTGACCAGCCTGGAGTCTAACATAGTGCCAGCAACTCTAACCCTGTGGGTCCCGTCCTTAAGCCAGTTTGCAACCCATCTTGTGACATATGGGTTTACATTTCAGTTGTTAGGGTTTTCCACAATACCTGAGTGGGGTATTGTGTTGAAAGTGTTTGCAAGGCCAAGGTAGGCTGTATGGACTGCCTTTCCCCAACAATGGCCTAAGTGACCAATTTGAAGATGTCAACCCAGTACAAAAGGCATGATCTGCCCCTGACCAAGCCAAAATGGGATGGGTACAATGTCTGCATGTCCCTATATCTTTGTTTATGAGCTCAATTATGATCCTCTCCATAGATTTGCAGACTACACTTGTTAAGCTTATGGGGCAGCAATTAACAGGGTCTGTAGAGGCACTGCCTTTGTGCAGATGTGCACAACTGGACCCTAACCAGGCTGTTGTGCACACTATGGAAATGTAAAGCAGTGATAGGACTAAAGCCCAGGATACTGACCACCACAGTGAAAGTACTGAAACACTACACTAGACAGTGCTACAGTGTTAGGTCAGTATGAACGGATGTTGACAATTGTGTGCAAAGTATCCCATGCAAAACCTGCAGGCACAGTATACTCCCTGTTTTGTTCACAAAAAGCATTCGGACAGTAACTACACAACATGGCACAGAACACACAACCATAAACTGGAGGTATTTGTTGAAGGTCACACTCATCCCCAAATGTGATGGGCTGCAGAGTTCAACATATGTAAAGCCCACACTGGGCATGCTCACACACTTAGATAAATGAGACATCTTTCACACAACATGCCACAGGAAGGCTGAACTGGGCATGCTCACACACTTGGTCCAAATGTTACCCCTAGCAAATGTGAAAAAACACCAGAGGATGCTCATCCCCCTTTCTAGACACTGATCATGTAAGCACCCTATAAGTATATTGGAGAAAAGGATTCTCTCAGTAATCCGAATAGCGCACCGTGCTAATGCGTCTGTCTGTAGTGTCATAACATAGTTAGGTAGAGGTTTGAATCCAGCAGGTGGCAAGTGTGTGTGAAGGGGGGTAAGTGTGTATGAAAGAAACATCCCTTTTGGCAACTGGGAAAACACACCAGACTTTCTAGACTCTGATGATGTCAGCACCCTATAAGTATATTGGAGAAAAGGATTCTCTCAGTAACCCGAATAGCACGCCGTGCTAATGCGTCCGTCTGTCGTGTCATAACATAGTTAGGTAGGGGTTTAAATCCAGCATGTGGCAAGTGTGTGTGAAGGGGGGTAAGTGTGTGTGTAAGTGTGTATGAAAGAAACATCCCTTCTGGCAACTGGGAAAACACACCCAGGATGATCATTCCACTTTCTAGACGCTGATGATGTCAGCACCCTATAAGTATATTGGAGAAAAGGATTTTCTCAGTAATCCGAATAGCGCGCCGTGCTAATGTGTCTGTCTGTAGTGTCATAACATAGTTAGGTAGGGGTTTGATTCCAACAGGTGGCAAGTGTGTGTGAAGGGGGGTAAGTGTGTGTGTATGAAAGAAACATCCCTTTTGGCAACTGGGAAAACACACCAGAGGATGATCATTCCACTTTCTAGACTCTGATGATGTCAGCACCCTATAAGTATATCAGGGGAAAGGAAATCCCCCAGTAATGCGAATAGCGTGCTGTGCTAATATGTCCGTCTCTAGTGTCACAACATAGTTAGGTAGGGGTTTGAATCCAGCAGGTGGCAAGTGTGTGAAGGGAGGTAAGTGTGTATGAAAGAAACATCCCTTTTGGCAACTGGGAAAACACACCACAGGATGATCATTCCACCTTCTAAACTCTGATGATGTCAGCACCCTATAAGTATATCAGGGGAAAGGAAATCCCCCAGTAATGCGAATAACGCGCTGTGCTAATGCGTCCGTCTCTAGTGTCTTAACAAGGGTTTGAATCCAGCAGGTGGCAAGTGTGTGTGAAGGGGGGTAAGTATGTATGATTGATATATCCCTTTTGGCAACTGGGAAAACACACTACAGGATGCACATACCCCTTTCTAAACGATATCACAATTATGTATGGCTTTTGATTACAGACATGCCATGTGTGTTGTGCACACAGAATGCCCATGTGTGTGGGTTGTCCCTCACAATAATGCATGACATTGATTACACCGGTTATGGCAATGAACACATGATGTATGTGTGTGCCAAATACACATATGTACCTGTGACTTTCAATAGTTACCATGTGTGATGCCTGCCACATGTGAATACATGGTATTTGCACAGGGTAACATTATGACCGTGGTCTTCTGTGCAGATGCTGCATGTGGGATGTGTATATACAGTGTGAGATGTAGATGCTATCAGCCTAGTAGTGAGGGATGCACACCTGGTCTGGGGCATAAAGTCTACATGTTGTTAATGTACAGGAGCTGCATGTTCTCACCTGTTGTGGGAGTGGTAAGACAGTATTCCATAGCAATGCAGTGACTGCATGCTAAGAACCATTCAGCTAGGGTGTTGTAGCTACACTTATTCATTAGCATTCAGTAATTTGTTGGAATCCCTGGTGAGGGTCTGATGCCAACCAAGGTCAGGGTCTACCAGCCTGTGTCACTTGCTCAGTGATCCCTTCCATGTTCCCTATCATGTATCCCAGTGAGCGACATCCCACATCAGCTGTGGTGGCATGGACAATGACTGAGTCATATGTGTCCATGCATCTGACTGACTTGTATGTTGTTGTTACAGTTTGGCCATGTGTTTCCATCTCATACATGTGATGTACATCAATGGGTAGGGGATAGGGTTGACTGTGTACATGTGGCAACTGTGACATTACTACATGACACACATATTCCACAACTGTACCATAGAGGTGACTGACAACTGACCTTTGCACATGCTACCGGAGTATTGAGATTACATTGGTGATTGACAGCACATAGGGCCAATGGTGAAAAGAGACATAGGTCCATAGGTTCATACAGGGATATCTGCCCAGGGCATGTATCCACCTAGCCAGAATGTGCGTGCCTTTCAACATGCATTGTGAATCTGTCTTGCTATGCCCTTTTCCAAGGTTAGTATACTGTGCCTCTTTCTCACAGTGACACATAAGTGATACCCAGGGTAACCCTACAATGTCACATCCAGTCATTAATATCGCTCTTGAAGATAGTCACTGAGTCAGTCCACCTAACCTCTATTGGGATAATAATCAAGAATGAAGGGAGCCTCTGAGTTGTGAATGTGCCCCTCCACCATGTCCTATGTATATCACTCCTGAGGTTCAAGTATTTCCAGCGTGTATCCTGGTGGGATCTGGATATTCTGAGATGCAGCATGGCCATTACGTGAGGGTATGACCTGGCCTTCTATGTCAGGCACAGATTGCCTATGAAGAGGCAGTATGTCACTGAGTAGAGCTGCTGCTACTTTAACCAGTCAGTATGTGGCATCTGTTTGAGCACTTTGATCCCCTTGTCGAGGTACATATGTGGTAGCCCCAGTTGCTGCAGGTGTCTGGTAAGGTGCATGCCGACAGGTTCATCATAGTCAATTATGGGCATGATGAGGGATGAGTAAAGGGGCACAATGTCCTTCCCTGGCCTACATGTGGATCCCATGATGATGTGGCCCATATAACATGCTTACCTAACCACTTTGTCCATGTTGTTGTCAAGTGGTAGAATGCTATCAACCTGCGTACCCCGAGGTCCATAATTCCTTGGTCTGCACTTACTGGATTAACACATATGTGGTACATTGTGGTCACTTAGTGTTTGACAAAGGGGATGACTATACTCTTTCTGTCATTCACGTTGAGGCCATGGCTGTGGCACAAGTCGTGTGTTTGCAAGAGTCCCATTTGGAGGATGCGTGTTTTAGCTGTTGAGTTGATTATGGTGTTCGGTCTGCAGTCACCTGCGACTTGCTGAGCCACAGTACTTCCATGTTGGCCTGTACCTATGACAACTATATAATGAACATGACAGCTCCTAGGGCTGTGCCTTGTGGGACACCACTTGTACCAGGTTGGAGGCTGACATGGCTCCAGCAATTCTACCATGTGTGTTCTGCCCTTGAGCCACTGTGCAATACCCATAGTGACATAGGGGTTAATATGTACACTGGTGAGCTTCCCTAGAATGCACAAGTGGGGTATTGTATCCAAGGCTTATGCAAGGTCCAGGTAAGCTGTGTGGACCTCCTACCCCTTGACAGTGGCCTTGGTGACTGTTTCAAACAGCAACAGGTTTGATAGGCAGGATTTAAGTATTGACAAAAGCCAAACTGTGTATGGTGACATGTCTGTAGGTCCACAATATCTAGATATGTGAGGTTCATGATGATCCTTGCCATAGCTTTGCAGACAAAGCTAGTCAGACATATAGGGCGAGTAGTGTCCAGTATCCGTGACGGCACCACCTGCATGTTGAGGGACCACTGTTGCTGTATGCCACTCTCTGGCCACATATCGTGTATTAAGGCTGGGATTGAACAGTGGTGTTATGTCTGGGTGTAGCTCTTCTTGTGGTTCATGTAGGACACAGCCTGGGACACTGTCTGGTCCCATTGATGCAGTGTTTATTGCTTTGGGAAGGGCATCTCTTACCTGAGCATCTGTGATGTCAGGGGGGGAAGCACTGTGCTGCGAGACATATGTTCCCTTTTGGTGTGGTGGGGAGAGAAGGCAGCATTGAACCTGTCCACTAGGATGATGGCAATGTCTGTGTGTTTTATATTTTGTGTGACATATTGTATTACCTCTGAGCATATCTGGGTAGTACCACCCAGGTTACTAACATAACTACAGGCAGCCTTGTGATTATCCTCAGTGGCTTGTGGAATCCCCTCTCAAAGATGGCCTTAGACAATCATATGGGTGCCTGTAGTTGTCTTCCAATACTCATCAGTGGTGCCTTCACATTTTGGGAGGTTGTTGTATCATGTAGTGGCGTCATCCTTCTATTGTATAGTGTGTTTATGGCTGGTGTCCGGCGCCCAGGACATCTGCCTTTGGAGAATTGGGTCATGCTTTCATATGTGGCTTCATGATCCATGCATTCCTGAATGTGTCCACAGAATGCCTCTATACAGGTATCTGCAGTCTGGTCCATATTTTCAACAGGCCTTGGGCCTTTGAAGGTTTCCACATCATTTATGAGGGGTGTGCACTTGCTTGACATGAGCTGTTGACAGGCGTGCCGCCCTCCAGACAGAGCAAGGGGAGGGTCACAGTCAGCTACCTGTTGGGACGTACCTCCCTGGACCACATGGAAAGAGACACAGAGGAGCTCTTACAGCACCCTCTCAAACTCAGGTCTCCCACAGCCTTCATGCTGACACAGGAGAGTTTAGATTACTCTGCAAACACCATCATACTGGGTGATGCCAGCTACCCAAACATAGACTGTGAACATTACACAAGCCACAATACCCAAGCTCTAAGGTTCCCATCGATCAGACATTCTTTGGCTATGGAACAGGTAACCAACCTTCCCACAAGAGGGGCAGATATACTAGAGCTGTCCTTTACAAACATGAGTACAAACTGCTCACCACTGGGAGTATATCCCTCATTGTTGCAATCAAACCATATACTAATCACACTGGAGTTCTGGATCCCCCACATATGCAAACCTCCAACACATCGATGTGTGTGTGTGGGAAATGTCCCTATTAGCAACCGTGACAGTATCATACAGGATGTAGATCCCCCTTTTGAAACACTGATGATGTCAGGACTGTATAACTATATCACCTGCAGTAAAGTCCTCCAGTAATTTGCATAGCACGCTCTGCTAATGCGTCTTTCTTCAGTGTCATAACGTAGTTAGGTAGGGGTTTGAATCCTGCAAAGAGAATGTATGAGTGTGGTTTATGTGTGTGCACTATGCTGGGAGGGTTAACTGCCTTTTGCCAACTGGGAGAACACACTACAGGGTGCACATCCCTCCTCCTACACACAGATGATGTCAGCACCCTCTAAGTACAGAATTAGTAAAGATTTCTCCAACTACTGCAAATAGCACACTCTGCTAATGTGTCTGTTTCTACTGTCATTGCACAGTTAGGTATGGGTTTGAATCTTGCAAATGGAAAGTATGTGTTTTACTGTTGGTGGGGTTAGTGTGTGTGCAATGATGGGGTGGGATGTGGCTTTTGCCACATGGGTCTATGCACTGCAGGGTGGTCATTACCCTTAACAAGCAGTGATGTTGATAGCACCCTATACAAACAAAACTACAAAACAGAAGGTGGTGGTACTGATAACACATGTAAGGTAACACTTCTTCAAGTAATGTCCACAAAACGGAGTAGGATAATCAAACAATTCTTTTATTCTATACAGACAACATGACAACAGACAACTAACTGCCAGTACTCAGTATAGTGTTACATGCTACTGTAACACGCACATGTACCTGAATATACCTAGATAGTGTTCTGAAGCCTGAATGTGGCAAGTGTGTGGATGTGGGATGTGTCTGTGTGTGCATTTCCGTATGGGAAACATGTTTGCTGTGGCAATCAGGGTACTACAGTACCTGATGCACATTACATCTTCCAACTGATGAGGTTGCCTGCACCCTGTGAGTACAGGTAGAGAAGGGGATGCCAGTAGTAAACAACATAGTGCACTTCTGAAATGTGTACCTGTTATGTATCAACAGCTACTCATGTAGGGTGATAAATAATGGGAATGGCAGGTGGCGTGCATGTGTGTGGGTAGCAGGGTGTGTATAAATGCATGTGTGACAGAACAGATACATGTAGCTGAATCTACATAACAGCACAAGATGTGCATTGCCATAGTCAATGTTAGCATGTGATGGTGTGCAGCTGGTAAACTTTGTTAAGTAGTATGGGTGCAGATAACAATTGAGGACATTCATACAGTTACTGCAGCAAGACTGCTGGGATATACACACATTTATACTGCAACAGTCAACAGTTACCAACATGTTACTACTTATACACATCTATGTAGTCACCCTGTGCATCAGCAACGTGTTTACCTTTACCTGCACCGATGTTGTAGTATGCAGGAGGTGGCACAGTGTCATCATATGCACAGGGTGTGGGTTAGGTATGCCCAAGCCGCCACTGGTAACACCAATTGACATGTGTGTGTATGTGTGTTTGTGAGGGGCAGCAGTACAGGGTGGACCGTTGTTGGTGCAGTGTGTGTGTGTATGTGTTTGCCCTAGGTGTTAGGTGTCTGCATGTGTGTAAGCACGCACACAGTCCCACATAATGGCTGCCATGTACAGGGTTTTGTGGACAGCCACAGACTGCACCTGTCAGGTCATCCAGATCAGTGTCTGTGGGCACGGACACGGTACCTGTGCCTGGCAGGGTGCTACGGGCGTATCCGGTACTAACCCAGACTGGGTACTGTCATCGGAAGCAGGGGTGTGTTGACTGGACACAGTTCCCTGTTGGGACTGTCCAGAGCCACGTGCGTGGTCTCCTGGGCGTCTGGATGACAGCACAGACCCAGCATTGCTGGGGCTGGTGCTGGCACGCAGGCGCGAGTGGGCCGTTGTCGTCCGTGGCCACTGCCAGCTGGTGCTCGCTGGCATATGGCCGCGTCGACATCGCAACGCACACCATCGCCCTGGCCCATGGACATCTGGTTGTGGAGCAGCTGTTCTATGCCCCACAACGTCTGTCAACGACATCTGTGAAGTTACGGATAGCATCGCAACATCGTGCATGCCGTCTGTCATGGCTATGCGACATGCTCTCAGCTCCCTCAGACCCTGTCTGGTGTACCTTTCCATACGTGCCTGTGCCTGCATGACAGTTCTAAACATAGTGGAGGTTGACATACCTCCTTGGGCACGTCGGCCAGAGGCAGACGCCACGGATGCCCCCACGAGAACCCATGGGCGACTGTCTGCGTGGTACCATTGGAGGCCTCTGCACATGGCTGCCTTGTGAGGATGCATGTACCACAGGTACCACATTACCCTGATCTATGCCCACTGCTGACTGTCCATCACCTAGGGACAATGGTGACAAAGGATGTAACGGCAGGATGACTGTCGCGTGGCGGGGTTGAAAGCTGTGTACTGTCAATTGGCTGACCAATGGCGGACCCAGACACACCTTCCTGCACCATTACAGACATTTCATCATCATCAGTACCTGGGGCACAAGATTCAGGTTCCCTGCTGCAGGTCACCAGAGCAGCACCAGAACCTACGGGCGGAAAACATGCAACACAGATTACAGTCTCAATACATATTTGAAAGAGATGCACTTCAATACTAATGCACACATTCAGAAATGGACACATGCACTCATGGACACTAACACACATGCACACTTGGGCACAGGCACACTTGCACACATGCACACCCACAGTAAACACACACATCAGTACCGTGTTACACTACTCAATTTACTACCTGTCAATTACAGTTATTGTGAACACAGTCACCAGCATGTCTACTACAGAGTTACACTACTCTTCCTAGTTTTATAAATTGTTTTACAGATAATGTTAAAAAGACTCACCAGCATGTATGGCCTGCCTCATTGCTAGATGGGAGGGACCTGGAAGTGTGAAGAGATTAATGTCAGTGGGCACATGTGTGCCATTCGTTTTGCACATGATACAGTACAGTAGTACACTAGTTCCCTTATACACATCAGCGGCACATCATGTCTGTATATATATCATGATGACAGATACATACCACATGCACACCTTATGCATGCATGAAGTAACAGCGTACAGAACAGTCATATGTACATACCAGGAGTTAACTCTAATCTCACCCTTACCTCTCTTCAAACGTCAACTCAAACTGTACTTCCAAAACCACTGGCTTTGTTCTTCTTGGAGTCCAGGCTAACGTCCCTCTCCCTACCCTCTCTTCACCTTTAACCCCTCATTGTGCATAGAAACTAACTTCTACCCTGTTTCTTTCACCTTGATGTCCTTCTATGCTCTGACCTACTTCTTCCATCCCTCCCACCTCCTCTTGACTGTCTTCCTTCTTTTCCTCACTTCCCTTCTTGACTCCTGCCTCTTCCATATCATTGTATCTGTCATACTCCTTCTACTCCTCTACCCTTCTGAGCCCTAACTATTATGTATATGGCTTTTGCCTTATTGCATAACCATTATGCTTTAGGTAGGATTGCTTTGAAACCAACGGTACATTGTGTATGACTCTAAACTGTTTGACTTCCTTACATGTATGTTGATTTAATTAACAGGCTGGTGTACAATTCTATTATGTTGGCTGTCTGTATTGACAACTTGTCTGTCTGCCTTTATTACGTTATGTGTGGAGCTTTTCTCCACAGGCCTCTACTGAAAATGAACTTATATCCAGCTAGACTATCTGGGTCAACAAATGTAAAAGTAATAACAATAAATGAATATGGCATCTTACCTGCAGCTCGCTGTCTTGCTGCTGTGTGGATCAACCTCCATCAGGATGCATGCTTGTTGCTGTTGTTCTGGGGCTGGATCCACAACACTTAGCAGTAGCCCTCCTGTCTGGTGAGGGGGATGTGCCACCCCACCTGTGGCAACCTGTTGCCTGCTGATATCTGCAGCAGCTGGCGGACATTTCTTATCAAATCACTGCAGTGATGTCTCACCTGCTCATATGTCCTATCATGCATGCCAACATCATTTATCCTGCTAACTAGGTTTGCCACAGTGCAGACCTCTCCTGCTGATTCTGGGTGGTGCGTGAGAACAGGATGGCATAGTCACGCACCAGGCTCTGGTGGATCACGTCATCCTCTGCAGCAGAGTAGGCAGGATTCCTTTTGGTGCCATGTCTATCTGGAAAGGTACACAAACAGGTTATCAGCATAGTATCTCAACAATACATGGTACACATTCTATACAAGGGGTGTTAACTTCTACTTATTACTGATTGGTTAAAACCTGATTACAGTGTAGCTATCATTCTATGTCATTTGTACTAAGTACTTGGCCTTCAGACCAGTTGTTTTAAATTAGGAGGTTGGTGGCAAGCACTGTGGTGGCAGGACACATATCTTTCATCCATTGAAGTTGGGAACTGCTGATTGTGGGCCCAGTGTACAAGTGTATTACTTCTGGTATGGGCAGTTGGCCTTCAGGCCAGTTATTTAACATTAACGAGGTTTGTGGTCTGCACTCATGTGTGACAATAGGCTGTACTCTGCCATTCATAGCTGGGGACATCTGGTTTCAGGTTTATAGTGCCTGCATATCTGAGCTGTATCTTACTGACATTGCTACACCTTGTTTGTTGTAGCAAACACTACATCCAGGCCTCCTGGATCTACCTTTGTTTATATGCTTGTTATCTGTTAGCTTGTTATTTCACTGGTATGCTACTTCCACATAGTACACATCTTCTCAACACATCTGTGACTCACTACTGTTATCTGCATTGCTTACTGTACGTACTTCCATGTTACACATGACAGCAAGTGACTGCTTGTCATTGCTGCATTTACTTCATTGTGACACATTGCACTTAGGTTACCTGGCATTTGCTCACTGACACTTTTATATCAGTCAGCAGTTGTAGGTAATGTCAGTACACCCTCACTCCCCACTGGACCTTGTTTTCAATCATTAGTGATTACAGAGTTCACAATGGTATTCTAGCATGTCCAGAGGTCAGTTGTCAGTTCCCTCGCCACTCCAGCTGGTGAGTGTGGTACTCCAGAGACAATGTTAGAACAGATGCATGTACACAGACAACCCTCCTCCTAACAACAAATTCAAACTCATGTGAGTGATGCAACCATATACCAGACTGGAGGCTAGGCTCTGTCTACTCAATACCGCCATAACCAGTCACGTGGCAAAGGGGATCACTCACTACACTTCCAGTCTCATGTAGACCTACCACAACAGCGGACCTAACACATGATCACACATGATCATACTTGTAGGCTCAGACCACAGCTCTGCCTATGCAGCAGAGACCTCTAAGCAGACATCCAGGCAACCACTACCACATAAATGAACATGTGCAACACATATCACACAAAGCCAATGTGCTGAACACTCACAGCCATTAACAGTTAACAACACACCTCATACACCTGTACTAGGTGCCTCTATCATCAGGCACACTCACATCACGTTCACCAGGCTTAACGAGGTGAGGGTCATGGTGCAGCCTGTCAGGCACTATGACCTGCCACATAACAAAAACACTCAGGTAACCCCAAGGCAGGTACAGGTATGACTCAGTCAATGTCCATGCTGCTGTGAATGGCCTGACACATTCCTCCCTGGACTACATGACATGAGACATTACAGAGCTCTCTGAGCACGTAGCCTGAGACAGTTTGACCCTGACCTTGAGTAGCATCCTACCCTCACCTAGAACGATGCCACAATATCAAGGCACGATGATCCTTCCAACAATTGACTGACATACTGGTGTCATTCACAGGTGTGCCAATGCCTGCCATCTTGGGGTGGTATGCTTTGCTAGGGACAGCTTGCACCTGTCACCACAGTCCTATCGACATTTGGCGGAGCCTCCTGCTACACCCATAGTGCCTGTATTAGGCAAGGCTCATAAGGCAAACCCACATCCATTTGTATCACAAAGGATGAGGAAGTAAGTGATGCTACTCAACACTGGACGTCTAGACCCAAGGATGCGCACCCAAAACCCTACCTAGCATTCTGGACATCGATATCTGTGCAGTAACATGAACCTGTTTCAGGTTTCACAGGAGCACACCAGTACTACCACATTATAGCTGTTACCATTCTTGTCATTTAACACTTGAACAAGGGAGGGAGTATCAGTATTCAATGCAGATTCCCACGCCTCCACATTGGTGGCACAGTACAACATAGGTGTTAGGCCATTGAGTACAGAAGGCGTGGTTGGGGACCTGGGAAGAAACAAGGTAGCGGTCTGCCATTTGTCTACCACATGGCCACCGTGGATTGACAGACATGTTATATAGCCCAGCTAATCATGACTGATTCACATGTATGGCAGGGGAGGTCATTGTGCCTCTGTACTCATCCATCATCAGGCCTATAATTGTGTACAATGCACCTTTTGGGATGTACCTAACCAGACACCTACAGCAACTGGTACAGGACAACAGTACATCATCAAGGGGATGCAATGGCTCACACAGATGTCATATGCTGCCCAGGTAAAAGTGAATCCAGCTGGACTCAGTGGCATACTGCCTGTTCAGAGGCAATCTGTGCGTGCCATATACAGCCATGTCCTACCTAGCAGTAATGAACGTGATGCACCTCAGGCAGTCAAAGTCCCATACAGCCACATGCTCAGGAGAGCTGGACCTCAGCACTGACATACATGGACATGCTGGAGGGCATATTCCTAACCGAGGCTCCCTTCACTCTGTAATGAGCTCACACTACTGGTTAGGCAGAGTCCCTCATTGACTCTCTTCCATAGGAATCTGGATGAGTGGATGGAGATCATAGTTGTACCCCAGGTATCACTTCTATGTAAGCTGTTAGACAGAGGCACAGTATACTAAAGTCGGACAAGGGCATAGCAGCATAACTTGTGATTGGGTGGCAAAAGACAAACACATTCTACTAGGCTTACCAATGCCCTAGGGCAAATAGCCTAGTATGACCCTATGAACTGTTCATTCTCAACTGTTCGAGCTCATTACAGAGTGAAGGAGCCTCTGGGTTCTGAATTGGCCCCTCCAGCATGTCCATGTATGTTCTATTCAGTATTACCGCTTGCTCAGAGGTGACCTTTGCCTAACATACAAGGCCATGCCAAACCCAGATTTGATGAATATGCTTCACCTCAAAAATCTAGATCCATCAGAGCCACAAGGGGGAGACTTAAACCTCGACCACGGCTATTAATAGGACATGCTGGAGGGATAGATTCATCACCCAAAGACTCCTATGCTGTGGAACAAAATCCACGGTATATGTGAGGCAGAGCACCTCGCTGGCCTTGTTCAAGAGATCTTGACCAATGGATGGGAGATGCAGATATACCCAGGGATTATCTCAGTGTCACTGCTTTCGACAGAGGCACAGCAAAATAATGGGTATGGTTCCCCATACTAAAGGGGTGGTGTAAGCCACAAAACGATGGGCTAGGCTTGTAAATGCCCTCGGGCAGATATCCCAGTATGAACCTATGAACATGTGTGTACTGCTATAGTACTTCTGCCATATGTTGCATGTGTGTGTGTTGTGGGGGATGCACAGGTAATGGCCAGATCGTCTGCACAAGTGACACATCTGACACATTCTGGGTGTTCATCCATACATACTGGATGTGTGCTGACATCCAACCCTGTGATGTGGACACACATTACTCAGCCTGGATATACATATCGGAACAACACCACAAGAACAGTACACTACCTTGCTATGTATGCATGTTATTACACAGTTATTCAGTAGTTATGACAGTGATGCTATCCATGCAGCCCACTGGGCCAGTGGAAGCCACAACACACACCGCCAGCACCTTTGCATATGCTTACCACAGACATCCCACATACTGCATGTACTGTGCACACAGTTATCTAACCCAGAACAACTGCACACCACTTATTAATCCTGTCCAGTGGACTACAGATACAGGCATATTGTATAACAATAGTAGGAGGCTACTGCAGCACAGGGCAGATTCACATGATGGGAAGGCATCTGTTGTCTGCAGTGTTAAGATGCTTCACATTCACCAAATACACAGATATTGGCAACATTGTTGCAGACAGTTTAGGTGCAGGTACCCCCCCCCCCCTGTCCTACCCCCCTGTTATTAGTTATCCCAGATGACTGTAACCTCCCTATCCTCTCACATGTCCAGGTGAGAGCCACCCTCATCATTGCAGAACACATATCATCACTGTTACGAAATGGTATCCCTGGATGTGTGCTACATTCACCCCTGGAGGACATAGCACCACATGACAGACTGATATTAATCCCTGGCCATACTACAGGATATGTACCTGAACAGTGCCATACATACACAGTGGTCCCACACCAATGAGGAGGAACCTCTACTGACCCTGGGCACTACTGCATCATATGCACAACTGGCCTTGTGTTCTAAGCTATGGAAGTGTTAGTTATGGCCCACATGTACAACAATATTACATATGTTTATATTTCATGACTATGTACACATAACCTAACTCATGGACATACCTATAGATAGTGAACTATGATACATTTGGAGGTGTCACAGTATACAGGATTAACCTGCTACTTTGCATTACCTGTGTTTGTGGCAGCTGTTCCTGTGCCAGTGGTGCTGCTTGCTGCTTGCTCCTTGCTGCTTGCTGCTGATTTTGCTGCTGGCAGTCCTAATATTTGTTTTGTTGTTTGGTTGTTTTCTCTGTCTCTCTCTCTCTCTCTTTATCCGTAGTGTTTGTGCAATGAATGTATTGCATGAGTGTAGTGTGGGAACTCAATGCTTTTGTAGGTATCTGCATAGGTCCATGTGATGGCCTCTGCACCAATTGTAAGGCAGCATTTGCTAATTGCATGCAGCTGGGTGTGTACTGATTGCATGTCTCACTGTGATTTCAGGACACTGCTATAAAAGGGTATGTGAGATAGGCGTTGCCCTTTCAGATTGTAGGGCGTGGACCATGCTGGTATGCTGTTGACAGTGTTTTGTGAGTGTGAAGGTTAGTACATCTCCCATGCTTCATGCTGTGTTGTAGATTCAGGTTGCTGCATTTATCTTGCCTGTTCCCTGTAGTGAGTGTGTATGCATACTGACACCTACAACTATATGTCATATGTATTGCTATATAAATATATATATATATATCTGTGTACATATACATACTTTCATATATGTACATTAGCTGACATTATTGGGTACAAGCTAACAATTAGCAGGGCTGTTTCTGTTAACACTACACTAGTATGGGAATCCAGTAATTGGGACTATAAAAGTCTGCATGACATACTTTGGGTAGTAGACATACTATATTGCCTTTATCTTCATTCCTACTATTACATGTTCCACTTATTTAGCACTATATTCCTGTATGAGAGTCATGGCTTAGTGGTAGGTCATACAGACTAGTGTTACAATGGTCTTGTGGTAGGGCCTACTAGTATGCTCATATTCTGCTTTTGAGTTGAGTATAGGGCCTATCAATCAAAGTGCTGGAGGCACCTTTAAGCAGTTAAAGGGCTTAGTAGGTCTCACAGGAGCCAGGCTGTGTTGCAGATTCTGGTTGCTGCATATATCTTCACTGTTTCCTGTAGTGAGTGTGTATGGCTACTGAGACCTACAACTATATTTCATATGTATTAATATATATTTATATATATGTATGTGTAGATATACATACCTTCACATATGTACATTACCTTACGTTACTATGTACAAGCTAACAGGTAGCAGGGCTGTTTCTGTTCACACTGAACTAGTATGGGGATCCAGTAATTTGGCCATTAAAACTCTACCTGACATGCTTTGGATAGTACATCTCCTATATTGCCTTTATACTGATTCCTACTATTACATGTTATATTTATTTTAGCACTGTGTTCTTGTGAAGCAGGCATGGCTTAGTGGTAGGTCATACAGACTAATGTTACCAAGGTCCTGGGTTTGAGACTGACAGTGGGAATTTTTTTACTTTGCAAACTTTCAAACTGAGTACAGGACCTGTCAATCAAAGTGCTGAGGCCACCTTTAAGCAGTTAGAAGGGTAAGTAGGTCACACAGGGTCAGGCTGTGTTGCAGATTCAGGTTGCTGCAATTATGTTCACTGTTTCCTGTAGTGAGTGTGTATGGCTCTGAGACCTCTGACTATATTTCATATGTATTAATATATATTTATATATATGTATGTGTAGATATACATACCTTCACATATGTACATTACCTTACATTATTATGTACAAGCTAACAGGTAGCAGGGCTGTTTCTGTTCACACTGAACTAGTATGGGAATCCAGTAATTTGGCCATTAAAACTCTACCTGACATGCTTTGGATAGTACATCTCCTATATTGCCTTTATACTGATTCCTACTATTACATGTTATATTTATTTCAGCAGTGTGTTCTTGTAAAGCAGGCATGGCTTAGTGGTAGGTCATACAGACTAATATTACCAAGGTCCTGGGTTCGAGACTGACAGTGGGAATTTATTTTTCTTAGCAAACTTTCAAACTGAGTACAGGACCTGTCAATCAAAGTGCCATAAAGGCACTTTTAAGCACTAAACCAGGTCTCGCTCGTTGCGTGGAGCTCACGCATGCTTTACTGGCGGTGAGCTCCAGCTAACACAAAGCACACCAGCTAATTTCTTTGAAAGAAAGAAAAAGGGGTGACAGGAAAGTGGTGAAAAGGGGTCACAAAGAGGGTAAGACAGTAGGGAAACAAAGTGGGATTTGCAGGAGGGATATAGGTAAGGCCTATAGATGCCCATGTCTTTGGCAGCAACAGCTGTGCATTTCCATGTATTTTGGTGAGACATTGGAAACCTTTCACCCCTGAGAGAGGTGTCAGGACAACATTAATATTTGTTGTAGAGCCAATTGCAATTAACTGTTTCAATGTCAAACAGACATGTGTGCGACATGGACAGCTATGTATGGGGTAATTTTTTGTGGGTACAAAGTGCCTTTTTTTTTTCAGGTGAGAGTGGTATGTCAGGTGAAGGAAGTCGGTATAGCTGGGGAGGTAGGTTGGGTAGGTTAACAGACAAGACAGACAAGGCATACAGAGGCGGTGTATGACACGTGGGGTTACACAATTGACAGGGGCGGAGGTTGGGATTTCCAAGGTGCATGAGCCCACAGATGGCAACAGTGGAACTGATATCCCCACCCATAGGCAGTTGCCACTGTTCCTTCACAGCCCAGGGCGGGGCTGTGCTGGGGGCTGTGTGGCGAGGCAGCGGCGGGGCCGTTAGCTGTGCCACACGAGCCTCAAGCTGGCGTAGGGGCCCAAGTACAGTGTCTTGGATCTCCCTTAGCACCACAGACGGACACCGGAGGGTGAGTGGGCCGAACCCCTCCGGCCACACTTGCAGAGGGGGACCGCCCCATCCCCTGCAGCGCTTCCACCCGAAGGTGGCACAGGGCCACCGGAGGGGGGTCCGGCCTGGGCACTAGTGCCAGGTGCAGGCGCCAGCTGAGGTGGGAGAGGTGGGTCCGCTGGGACCTGCCTTCCAAAGCGTTCTAGGTTTGTGAGTTGTTATGTTAGTTTGGGTTATTGGCATTTTATTCCATTCAGATTAGTTGTAACAGCATGCATTGATATTCCCATCAAACAAACACCCAGATATTAACACCATTGAACAAGGGGCATATCAATATCACATGCATTATTTGAACAGAAATACACAGTCAAACAACATGCAGGGTTGATTAACGGCAACAGGCCATCAGATTTGCAGGTATGAACAGGGCACATGCACGAACAGACATGCATATATTTTTGAAACGGACAAATGTCCATGATTAATGAAATGTTCACATACCATTATTTAGTGGGTGTTGTTATATGGAATTATAGTTTTGGTCGGTGATAGAAAGTGATGACACATTCATATGTTACACATTGATTTACATTTGTATAAGGTACACAATTAAGTTGAGGCTGATGTTTCAAAATAAATTTTATTTGACTGTCAAGCTACACCTGTTACAAATACATCACTATCCTACTTATTTTGAATTTGATCAGATACATCATCCTGCTACACTTTGATGACAGGACAGGGGACAACTATGGCTGTTTAGTCTGTCAGATAATCATTCATTCTATCTGCAAATTGTTTACTGTGATCACCATATACAGCATTTGGCCTAGACATTCCAGATTCTGACACACTGAAATCAGTTTGGGATATTAAGTTGTACTTCCCACATGCATTTAGTTCTGTAGAAACACACTGGGGCTACTATATTCAGGGGTTATTACTACTTTATTTATTCATACATGACCCTTTCTGTCACTCTCACACATCCTGCAACTTCACAGTTCAGGTTGGTACTTCTAGGCTTTGTTCACATGTTAGACTGGTGGTGATTCAAACACTTTCCAACAGCCTCACTTCTGTCATGATTCAGCATTTCAACAGGGATATATCTCACATATGACTACCTCAGATTCTAAAGCTGTACTCTTGGGACTACTGCAGGTTACACTATATTTAATTCATGGTGGGACATCTGTATTACAGCACTGTTTAATTCTATCAATTATATTTCCAGTTACACTTGCATACTGATGAACTTGTTTGCAGCCATACCTGCAGACTTACAATTCCTGCTTGCACATTATATTACTTTTAATCAATACACTGCAGTGTTCTGATAAATGCTACAGTACAATATTTATTTACAAGTAATGGGTGGGGTTACTAACCTGAATGGTGGCGCAGCCACCAGCCTATGGGCATGCACCTAATTCATAGAGAGGACACCTGCAGCTGTCAAGAAAGAAGTAATATTGGACTACACATCTCCATGGTATCAGCTAGTTGAAATCCTTTACATACATAAGCAAAATGTAACTTACTCAGTAGTGGGGCGTTGGGCATATCGGGCCTCCTGGATCCATTCGGACAACTGGTCTTCCTTGCGTCGCTTCAGGTCCATGGTGGTGACGGACCTGCTCACCAGTGCGTGGAATGCCAGTAGCACTGGTCAGATCACGAGCCAACTGGTCCCATGCCTCTGCCCTATCGCTCCCCATGAGACCTGGCCCTGCATGAGTTGGGCCTCGTGATGATGGACAAGGAGCCAGACCATGTATCTGGACTCCTCAGCGCCCCAACGCTGTGCTCGAAGCAGCGTCCCTCACCTACTCCACTCATTCTAACTGCAGGTCTGTTCTACAATCGTTTCTGCTGTGTATTCCCGCCTATGGGGTTTATATATGCCGCTTTTCCGCACATTTCTCTGATTGGCGTTTTGGAATTGTATCTACTTCACTGAAAATGCTTTCTCATGCTCCATTCTGGATTTTATCCCATATATATGCTATTTCTGCATTTCATGGTATTGCTGTCATGGCTTAGTGGTGAAGTACCTTGACTCTAGTGCATGGTATCCTGGGTTCGACTCTGGCAACTGACCAGAAATGAGTTGAGGACCTGTCAATCAAACTTGCCAAAAGCACTTTTAAGCATTTAAAACCAGGTCTGCTTCGTTTGCGTGGAGGTAACGCTTATCGCACTGGCAGTTAGCGGGCGGCATAAGCGGTGTGCGCTGGGATAAACCTTAATTGGCTAGTGACACACATGTTCAGCTAAGCACAGCTAGTTGCAAACGGTTTCAGCCTATTAAACCGGTGCTTAGTAACGAGCATACAGTTTGCAGCTTTTTAAACACTACTCAGCTACGGGCATTCCGTCTCACAGCAGCTTAGCTATCAGTACATTTCTGACTATTTTATTATTGTGTTACTGGAATGTATGCTCCATTTCATTCCATTTTACAAAAGGGAATACATTTACATTTGTACAATACTGTCAGGGGGCTTTTTCGTGCTTATTTACAAAAAAAAAAAGTTGTTGTGGGGGCTCGAACCCTGCCTGCCTACTCTTAGGCCAGCAACTCTACCGCTAAGCTATTACTTCTTGGCTTACTTTGCATATTTATTTCTTATATCCTTTTCCACTGACTGCTAACTGTGATTAAGGCGCTTAGAACTGCTGATTGTGGGCCCAGTGTACAAGTGTATTACTTCTGGTATGGGCAGTTGGCCTTCAGGCCAGTTATTTAACATTAACGAGGTTTGTGGTCTGCACTCATGTGTGACAATAGGCTGTACTCTGCCATTCATAGCTGGGGACATCTGGTTTCAGGTTTATAGTGCCTGCATATCTGAGCTGTATCTTACTGACATTGCTACACCTTGTTTGTTGTAGCAAACACTACATCCAGGCCTCCTGGATCTACCTTTGTTTATATGCTTGTTATCTGTTAGCTTGTTATTTCACTGGTATGCTACTTCCACATAGTACACATCTTCTCAACACATCTGTGACTCACTACTGTTATCTGCATTGCTTACTGTACGTACTTCCATGTTACACATGACAGCAAGTGACTGCTTGTCATTGCTGCATTTACTTCATTGTGACACATTGCACTTAGGTTACCTGGCATTTGCTCACTGACACTTTTATATCAGTCAGCAGTTGTAGGTAATGTCAGTACACCCTCACTCCCCACTGGACCTTGTTTTCAATCATTAGTGATTACAGAGTTCACAATGGTATTCTAGCATGTCCAGAGGTCAGTTGTCAGTTCCCTCGCCACTCCAGCTGGTGAGTGTGGTACTCCAGAGACAATGTTAGAACAGATGCATGTACACAGACAACCCCCTCCTCCTAACAACAAATTCAAACTCATGTGAGTGATGCAACCATATACCAGACTGGAGGCTAGGCTCTGTCTACTCAATACCGCCATAACCAGTCACGTGGCAAAGGGGATCACTCACTACACTTCCAGTCTCATGTAGACCTACCACAACAGCGGACCTAACACATGATCACACATGATCATACTTGTAGGCTCAGACCACAGCTCTGCCTATGCAGCAGAGACCTCCTAAGCAGACATCCAGGCAACCACTACCACATAAATGAACATGTGCAACACATATCACACAAAGCCAATGTGCTGAACACTCACAGCCATTAACAGTTAACAACACACCTCATACACCTGTACTAGGTGCCTCTATCATCAGGCACACTCACATCACGTTCACCAGGCTTAACGAGGTGAGGGTCATGGTGTGCAGCCTGTCAGGCACTATGACCTGCCACATAACAAAAACACTCAGGTAACCCCAAGGCAGGTACAGGTATGACTCAGTCAATGTCCATGCTGCTGTGAATGGCCTGACACATTCCTCCCTGGACTACATGACATGAGACATTACAGAGCTCTCTGAGCACGTAGCCTGAGACAGTTTGACCCTGACCTTGAGTAGCATCCTACCCTCACCTAGAACGATGCCACAATATCAAGGCACGATGATCCCTTCCAACAATTGACTGACATACTGGTGTCATTCACAGGTGTGCCAATGCCTGCCATCTTGGGGTGGTATGCTTTGCTAGGGACAGCTTGCACCTGTCACCACAGTCCTATCGACATTTGGCGGAGCCTCCTGCTACACCCATAGTGCCTGTATTAGGCAAGGCTCATAAGGCAAACCCACATCCATTTGTATCACAAAGGATGAGGAAGTAAGAGTGATGCTACTCAACACTGGACGTCTAGACCCAAGGATGCACGCACCCAAAACCCTACCTAGCATTCTGGACATCGATATCTGTGCAGTAACATGAACCTGTTTCAGGTTTCACAGGAGCACACCAGTACTACCACATTATAGCTGTTACCATTCTTGTCGGCCCCAACACTTGAACAAGGGAGGGGGAGTATCAGTATTCAATGCAGATTCCCACGCCTCCACATTGGTGGCACAGTACAACATAGGTGTTAGGCCATTGAGTACAGAAGACGTAGTTGGGGACCTGGGGAAGAAACAAGGTAGCGGTCTGCCATTTGTCTACCACATGGCCAACGTGGATTGACAGACATGTTATATAGCCCAGCTAATCATGACTGATTCACATGTATGGCAGGGGAGGTCATTGTGCCTCTGTACTCATCCATCATCAGGCCTATAATTGTGTACAATGCACCTTTTGGGATGTACCTAACCAGACACCTACAGCAACTGGTACAGGACAACAGTACATCATCAAGGGGATGCAATGGCTCACACAGATGTCATATGCTGCCCAGGTAAAGTGAATCCAGCTGGACTCAGTGGCATACTGCCTGTTCAGAGGCAATCTGTGCGTGCCATATACAGCCATGTCCTACCTAGCAGTAATGAACGTGATGCACCTCAGGCAGTCAAAGTCCCATACAGCCACATGCTCAGGAGAGCTGGACCTCAGCACTGACATACATGGACATGCTGGAGGGGCATATTCCTAACCGAGAGGCTCCCTTCACTCTGTAATGAGCTCACACTACTGGTTAGGCAGAGTCCCTCATTGACTCTCTTCCATAGGAATCTGGATGAGTGGATGGAGATCATAGTTGTACCCCAGGTATCACTTCTATGTCGCTGTTAGACAGAGGCACAGTATACTAAAGTCGGACAAGGGCATAGCAGCATAACTTGTGATTGGGTGGCAAAAGACAAACACATTCTACTAGGCTTACCAATGCCCTAGGGCAAATAGCCTAGTATGACCCTATGAACTGTTCATTCTCAACTGTTCGAGCTCATTACAGAGTGAAGGGAGCCTCTGGGTTACGAATTGGCCCCTCCAGCATGTCCATGTATGTTCTATTCAGTCGCTTACCGCTTGCTCAGAGGTGACCTTTGCCTAACATACAAGGCCATGCCAAACCCAGATTTGATGAATATGCTTCACCTCAAAAAATCTAGATCCATCAGAGCCACAAGGGCGGGAGACTTAAACCTCGACACGGCTATTAATAGGACATGCTGGAGGGATAGATTCATCACCCAAAGACTCCCTATGCTGTGGAACAAAATCACGGTATATGTGAGGCAGAGCACCTCGCTGGCCTTGTTCAAGAGAGATCTTGACCAATGGATGGGAGATCGCAGATATACCCCAGGGATTATCTCAGTGTCACTGCTCGACAGAGGCACAGCAAAATAATGGGTATGGTTCCCCATACTAAAGGGGTGGTGTAAGCCACAAAACGATGGGCTAGGCTTGTAAATGCCCTCGGGCAGATATCCTAGTATGAACCTATGAACATGTGTGTACTGCTATAGTACTTCTGCCATATGTTGCATGTGTGTGTGTTGTGGGGGATGCACAGGTAATGGCCAGATCGTCTGCACAGGTGACACGTCTGACACATTCTGGGTGTTCATCCATACATACTGGATGTGTGCTGCCATCCAACCCTGTGATGTGGACACACATTACTCAGCCTGGATATACATATCCGAACAACACCACAAGAACAGTACACTACCTTGCTATGTATGCATGTTATTACACAGTTATTCAGTAGTTATGACAGTGATGCTATCCATGCAGCCCACTGGGCCAGTGGAAGCCACAACACACACCGCCAGCACCTTTGCATATGCTTACCACAGACATCCCACATACTGCATGTACTGTGCACACAGTTATCTAACCCAGAACAACTGCACACCACTTATTAATCCTGTCCAGTGGACTACAGATACAGGCATATTGTATAACAATAGTAGGAGGCTACTGCAGCACAGGGCAGATTCACATGATGGGAAGGCATCTGTTGTCTGCAGTGTTAAGATGCTTCACATTCACCAAATACACAGATATTGGCAACATTGTTGCAGACAGTTTAGGTGCAGGTACCCCCCCCCATTGTCCTACACACGTGTTATTAGTTCTCCCAGATGACTGTAACCTCCCTATCCTCTCACATGTCCAGGTGAGAGCCACCCTCATCATTGCAGAACACATATCATCACTGTTACGAAATGGTATCCCTGGATGTGTGCTACATTCACCCCTGGAGGACATAGCACCACATGACAGACTGATATTAATCCCTGGCCATACTACAGGATATGTACCTGAACAGTGCCATACATACACAGTGGTCCCACACCAATGAGGAGGAACCTCTACTGACCCTGGGCACTACTGCATCATATGCACAACTGGCCTTGTGTTCTAAGCTATGGAAGTGTTAGTTATGGCCCACATGTACAACAATATTACATATGTTTATATTTCATGACTATGTACACATAACCTAACTCATGGACATACCTATAGATAGTGAACTATGATACATTTGGAGGTGTCACAGTATACACAGGATTAACCTGCTACTTTGCATTACCTGTGTTTGTGGCAGCTGTTCCTGTGCCAGTGGTGCTGCTTGCTGCTTGCTCCTTGCTGCTTGCTGCTGATTTTGCTGCTGGCAGTCCTAATATTTGTTTTGTTGTTTGGTTGTTTTCTCTGTCTCTCTCTCTCTCTTTATCCGTAATGTTTGTGCAATGAATGTATTGCATGAGTGTAGTGTGGGAACTCAATGCTTTTGTAGGTATCTGCATAGGTCCATGTGATGGCCTCTGCACCAATTGTAAGGCAGCATTTGCTAATTGCATGCAGCTGGGTGTGTACTGATTGCATGTCTCACTGTGATTTCAGGACACTGCTATAAAAGGGTATGTGAGATAGGCGTTGCCCTTTCAGATTGTAGGGCGTGGACCATGCTGGTATGCTGTTGACAGTGTTTTGTGAGTGTGAAGGTTAGTACATCTCCCATGCTTCATGCTGTGTTGTAGATTCAGGTTGCTGCATTTATCTTGCCTGTTCCCTGTAGTGAGTGTGTATGCATACTGACACCTACAACTATATGTCATATGTATTGCTATATAAATATATATATATATATCTGTGTACATATACATACTTTCATATATGTACATTAGCTGACATTATTGGGTACAAGCTAACAATTAGCAGGGCTGTTTCTGTTAACACTACACTAGTATGGGAATCCAGTAATTGGGACTATAAAAGTCTGCATGACATACTTTGGGTAGTAGACATACTATATTGCCTTTATCTTCATTCCTACTATTACATGTTCCACTTATTTAGCACTATATTCCTGTATGAGAGTCATGGCTTAGTGGTAGGTCATACAGACTAGTGTTACAATGGTCTTGTGGTAGGGCCTACTAGTATGCTCATATTCTGCTTTTGAGTTGAGTATAGGGCCTATCAATCAAAGTGCTGGAGGCACCTTTAAGCAGTTAAAGGGCTTAGTAGGTCTCACAGGAGCCAGGCTGTGTTGCAGATTCTGGTTGCTGCATATATCTTCACTGTTTCCTGTAGTGAGTGTGTATGGCTACTGAGACCTACAACTATATTTCATATGTATTAATATATATTTATATATATGTATGTGTAGATATACATACCTTCACATATGTACATTACCTTACGTTACTATGTACAAGCTAACAGGTAGCAGGGCTGTTTCTGTTCACACTGAACTAGTATGGGGATCCAGTAATTTGGCCATTAAAACTCTACCTGACATGCTTTGGATAGTACATCTCCTATATTGCCTTTATACTGATTCCTACTATTACATGTTATATTTATTTTAGCACTGTGTTCTTGTGAAGCAGGCATGGCTTAGTGGTAGGTCATACAGACTAATGTTACCAAGGTCCTGGGTTTGAGACTGACAGTGGGAATTTTACTTTGCAAACTTTCAAACTGAGTACAGGACCTGTCAATCAAAGTGCTGAGGCCACCTTTAAGCAGTTAGAAGGGTAAGTAGGTCACACAGGGGTCAGGCTGTGTTGCAGATTCAGGTTGCTGCAATTATGTTCACTGTTTCCTGTAGTGAGTGTGTATGGCTCTGAGACCTACGACTATATTTCATATGTATTAATATATATTTATATATATGTATGTGTAGATATACATACCTTCACATATGTACATTACCTTACATTATTATGTACAAGCTAACAGGTAGCAGGGCTGTTTCTGTTCACACTGAACTAGTATGGGAATCCAGTAATTTGGCCATTAAAACTCTACCTGACATGCTTTGGATAGTACATCTCCTATATTGCCTTTATACTGATTCCTACTATTACATGTTATATTTATTTCAGCAGTGTGTTCTTGTAAAGCAGGCATGGCTTAGTGGTAGGTCATACAGACTAATATTACCAAGGTCCTGGGTTCGAGACTGACAGTGGGAATTTATTTTTCTTAGCAAACTTTCAAACTGAGTACAGGACCTGTCAATCAAAGTGCCATAAAGGCACTTTTAAGCACTTTAAACCAGGTCTGCGCTCGTTTGCGTGGAGCTCACGCATGCGCACTGGCGGTGAGCTCCGCTAACACAAGCGCACACCCGCGCTAATTTCTTTGAAAGAAAAGAAAAAGGGGTGACAGGAAAGTGGTGAAAAAGGGGTCACAAAGAGGGTAAGACAGTAGGGAAACAAGCGTGGGATTTGCAGGAGGGATATAGGTAAGGCCTATAGATGCCCATGTCTTTGGCAGCAACAGCTGTGCATTTCCATGTATTTTGGTGAGACATTGGAAACCTTTCACCCCTGAGAGAGGTGTCAGGACAACATTAATATTTGTTGTAGAGCCAATTGTAATTAACTGTTTCAATGTCAAACAGACATGTGTGCGACATGGACAGCTATGTATGGGGCGTAATTTTTTTGTGGGTACAAAGTGCCTTTTTTTTTTTTTCCAGGTGAGAGTGGTATGTCAGGTGAAGGAAGTCGGTATAGCTGGGGAGGTAGGTTGGGTAGGTTAACAGACAAGACAGACAAGACGCATACAGGGGCGGTGTATGACACACGTGGGGGGTTACACAATTGACAGGGACGGAGGTTGGGATTTCCAAGGTGCATGAGCCCACAGATGGCAACAGTGGAACTGATATCCCCACCCATAGGCAGTTGCCACTGTTCCTTCACAGCCCAGGACGGGGCTGTGCTGGGGGCTGTGTAGGCGAGGCAACGGCCGGGGCCGTTAGCTGTGCCACACGAGCCTCAAGCTGGCGTAGGGGCCCAAGTACAGTGTCTTGGATCTCCCTTCGCACCACAGACCGGACACCGCGGAGGGTGAGTGGACGAACCCCTCCGGCCACACTTGCAGAGGGGGGACCGGCCCCATCCCCTGCAGCGCTTCCACCCGAAGGTGGCACAGGGCCACCGGAGGGGGGTCCGGCCTGGGCACTAGTGCCAGGTGCAGGCGCCAGCTGAGGTGGGAGAGGTGGGTCCGCTGGGACCTGCCTTCCAAAGCGTTCTAGGTTTGTGAGTTGTTATGTTAGTTTGGGTTATTGGCATTTTATTCCATTCAGATTAGTTGTAACAGCATGCATTGATATTCCCATCAAACAAACACCCAGATATTAACACCATTGAACAAGGGGCATATCAATATCACATGCATTATTTGAACAGAAATACACAGTCAAACAACATGCAGGGTTGATTAACGGCAACAGGCCATCAGATTTGCAGGTATGAACAGGGCACATGCACGAACAGACATGCATATATTTTTGAAACGGACAAATGTCCATGATTAATGAAATGTTCACATACCATTATTTAGTGGGTGTTGTTATATGGAATTATAGGTTTGGGCGGAGATAGAAAGTGATGACACATTCATATGTTACACATTGATTTACATTTGTATAAGGTACACAATTAAGTTGAGGCTGATGTTTCAAAATAAATTTTATTTGACTGTCAAGCTACACCTGTTACAAATACATCACTATCCTACTTATTTTGAATTTGATCAGATACATCATCCTGCTACACTTTGATGACAGGACAGGGGACAACTATGGCTGTTTAGTCTGTCAGATAATCATTCATTCTATCTGCAAATTGTTTACTGTGATCACCATATACAGCATTTGGCCTAGACATTCCAGATTCTGACACACTGAAATCAGTTTGGGATATTAAGTTGTACTTCCCACATGCATTTAGTTCTGTAGAAACACACTGGGGCTACTATATTCAGGGGTTATTACTACTTTATTTATTCATACATGACCCTTTCTGTCACTCTCACACATCCTGCAACTTCACAGTTCAGGTTGGTACTTCTAGGCTTTGTTCACATGTTAGACTGGTGGTGATTCAAACACTTTCCAACAGCCTCACTTCTGTCATGATTCAGCATTTCAACAGGGATATATCTCACATATGACTACCTCAGATTCTAAAGCTGTACTCTTGGGACTACTGCAGGTTACACTATATTTAATTCATGGTGGGACATCTGTATTACAGCACTGTTTAATTCTATCAATTATATTTCCAGTTACACTTGCATACTGATGAACTTGTTGCAGCCATACCTGCAGACTTACAATTCCTGCTTGCACATTATATTACTTTTAATCAATACACTGCAGTGTTCTGATAAATGCTACAGTACAATATTTATTTACAAGTAATGGGTGGGGTTACTAACCTGCATGGTGGCGCAGCCGCACCAGCCTATGGGCATGCACCTCGCAATTCATAGAGAGGACACCTGCAGCTGTAATACGAAAGAAGTAATATTGGACTACACATCTCCATGGTATCAGCTAGTTGAAATCCTTACATACATAAGCAAAATGTAACTTACTCAGTAGTGGGGCGTTGGGCATATCCCGGGCCTCCTGGATCCATTCGGACAACTGGTCTTCCTTGCGTCGCTTCAGGTCCGCATGGTGGTGACGGACCTGCTCACCAGTGCGTGGAATGCCAGTAGCACTGGTCAGATCACGAGCCAACTGGTCCCATGCCTCTGCCCTATACGCTCCCCATGAGACCTGGCCCTGCATGAGTTGGGCCTCGTGATGATGGACAAGGAGCCAGACCATGTATCTGGACTCCTCAACGCCCCAACGCTGTGCTCGAAAGCAACGTCCCTCACCTACTCCACTCATTCTAACTGCAGGTCTGTTCTACAATCGTTTCTGCTGTGTATTCCCGCCTATGAGGTTTATATATGCCGCTTTTCCCGCACATTTCTCTGATTGGCCGTTTTGGAATTGTATCTACTTCACTGAAAATGCTTTCTCATGCTCCATTCTGGATTTTATCCCATATATATGCTATTTCTGCATTTCATGGTATTGCTGTCATGGCTTAGTGGTGAAGTACCTTGACTCTAGTGCATGGTATCCTGGGTTCGACTCTGGCAACTGACCAGAAATGAGTTGAGGACCTGTCAATCAAACTTGCCAAAAGCACTTTTAAGCATTTAAAACCAGGTCTGCGCTCGTTTGCGTGGAGGTAACGCATGCGCACTGGCAGTTAGCTTGTGGGAGCGGCGCAAACGGTGTGCGCTGGGATAAACCTTAATTGGCTAGTGACACACATGTTCAGCTAAGCACAGCTAGTTGCAAACGGTTTCAGCCTATTAAACCGGTGCTTAGTAACGAGCATACAGTTTGCAGCTTTTTAAACACTACTCAGCTACGGGCATTCCGTCTCACAGCAGCTTAGCTATCAGTACATTTCTGACTATTTTTATTATTGTGTTACTTCGGAATGTATGCTCCATTTCATTCCATTTTACAAAAGGGAATACATTTACATTTGTACAATACTGTCAGGGGGCTTTTTCGTGCTTATTTACAAAAAAAAAAGTTGTTGTGGGGGCTCGAACCCTGCCTGCCTACTCTTAGGCCAGCAACTCTACCGCTAAGCTATTACTTCTTGGCTTACTTTGCATATTTATTTCTTATATCCTTTTCCACTGACTGCTAACTGTGATTGCGCTAGTAGCACACGAGCGCACACAGTAGCAAACATTTACGGGGTTTAAAAAAAAAAAAAAAGGTTTTAATTTAATTTTATAACATCTCTTCACTTTATACAGTGATGGTCTATCGGGGTATGTGTTGTGTAGTGTGTTTATTCACATTTCCATGGCCTCTCTCGTGGCTGTTTACTTTCAGCCATTCTAGTCTTCCAGGGGCGTGTACGCTTGCAAGGCTTAGCCTACAGACATGCCCCCTACTCTCTTACACGGACCGTGTAAGAGTTACTAGTGTGATTCAGCATGCCTCATGCACCTCATGCATATGCATGACATGCCTCATGCACCTCATGCATATGCATGACATGCTGACATCACACAGTTTCACTGCAGCCTCCGTGTAAGAGTTATAACTCTTACACGGAGGCTTCCTGAATCTGGCCATATATATATACATATATGCAAATCTATTAAGAAGGTAACCGATAAGACTAAATTTCCTAATCATTAAACACAAATTAACTATCTTAAAGAAACATGGCTGCTTTCACATATACTGTATACTAAGCACTGAATTACATTAATATTATAATATAACTATCATAAAATAGTAATCAAGCTTATAAAAGGAAATTAAAAAAAGTGAATGCATTCCTAACTTATCAGTACAAAACTTTCTATGAAAAACAAAACTATTTAAAAAGTGTTCCATTCTTGAGAAGAGGGTTAAGTGTGACTCTGCCACTGAGTCCTTTTCTCATGACTGCTCTAAGTCTTATGATTCATCTAGTTTCTGCTGTTTCTGTATTATGAATTGTCACCTCCTTGATGTTACTTAAAAAATGAGTCGGGAAACTGTCTGAGTACCAAAATTTATAGGAAGGAGTGTCATAGGAATGTGTTGCTTCATAGGACAAGCATGCACCCTACGCATGTTTTTAGGAACATTGTGAAGGGTCGGGGGCTAAGAGTCTTGAGATTAACAATAGATGAGACAGTTTTCCATACTGAATTGTTGGATTTGAGGGCCATATCTGCTGAAAGGGGAAATAGTGATAGTACTTCAGAGAACATTGTCAGTGAGGTACCAGACTGGAGAATGGAGACAGCCAAACCATATTTTTCACATAACAGCAGTATTCCTTCAAAGGGGAAGAATATGGGAAGTAGGCTCATATGTGCCCCCACTCAATTTTCTAGTAATGTCAATTTGATAAGATGTAGTGAAGAAACACTGGTCAATTGTAACATATAATCCTGCTATTAAAACTATAGTAGGGGACAGGCCTAATTAAAAAAAAAAAACAAGAAGTCTCTTAGACGGTTATTGTGCTATCCTAAAGATAATCCTGTTGTTTCCACTGAGAAGGTCAGATATGGTACCTTCCCCTGTAATAAACGCAACTACTGCAGATTTGTAGATACCACAGGTAGATTTTTGCATCCAGATAATGGAACCTTGTTTAAGTCAATACACTGGCCAACTGAGATTCACTGAATGTGATTTCCTTAGCTGTGTGCTGTGTATGTTCAGATTTTTATATTGGGACAACCAACAGGAAGTTTAAGTTCAGGATTAGAGAACACTTACAGAATATTAGGAATTCAGTTCTAACCAATTCTCTGGGGAGACACATCTCCATTCACAGTCAGTCTCATTCATTTAAGTTTCTGATGATAGAGATTATTAGAGAGAATGAATGTGGAGGTATTTAATTAAGAATACAGACACCACAGAAACTAGATGGATCATAAGACTTACAGAAGACATGGGAAAAGGGCTGAATGATAGAGTCCCACTTCTCAAGAATAGAACGCTTTTTAAATAGTTTTATTTTTCATGGAAAGTTTTGTATTGATAAGTTAGGAATACATTCACTTTTTTAATTTCCTTTTATAAGCTTAATTACTGCTTTAACATACAGTTTTTTATATTGTAATATTAATGTCATTCAATGCTTAGTATATAGTATATGTGAAAGAGGGTCTATATTATATCACATGCTCAGAAGAGCAAATGACACATAATCGACCACATGTAAGTGAAATTTTACAACACCGAAACCTCAGAACAGCAATTTTTTTCCAAGAGAAAAAAATCATTGCTCCGAGATTAAAAAAAAAAAAACTATAAAATATTACATAATGCCCTCCACACCCCCCTACTTAAATATACCAATTCTGAGATCACACTACAGTGCCAAAAATGGCAAAGTAGCAAAAGCGGCCAAGCAAATTCTTTCCCAGGGAAAGAATTAGTTGAAAAGCCGCTTCGCTATTTTTGCCTTTTTGCGCTTTTCAGTTCGACAAAGACACATTCAACAACCTGCATCTGTGACAGTGTAATAGGAACCATGAAAGCAGTCATGTTTCTTTAAGATAGTTCATTTGTGTTTAATGATTAGGTAAATTTTATCTTATTGGTTACCTTCTTAATAGATTTGCATATATATATATATATATATATATATATATATATATATATATATATATATATATATACACATGGTTCCCATTCAGAAGCCTGAAACATCATAAGCCTGAAAATCAAAATCCTGAAACCAAAAGCCTGAAAATTCAGAATCCTGAAAGCCCAAAATCCTGAAAGACCAAAATCCTGAAACTCAAAATCCTGAAAACACAAAATAGACATACTGATGTCATTGTGGCTTTGCTATTGTTAGCCCTGTGGTGTTAGGTCATGCATTGGGGTCAGGTAAGTGTGCGGTTGGTTTTATGTTAGGGTTAGGGGCGGTTTAAGTGAGTTAGGGTTAGGGCGCAGGTTAGGCATGTATGCAATAGTGACAAATATTGGGGTTAGGGGCGGTTTAAGTGAGTTAGGGTTAGGGCGCGGGTCAGGTGAGTGTGCGATAGTGACAGACCTTAGGGTTAGGGTTAGGGTCAGGGTCAGTTGGTAGATATTAGTGTCTTTATAGTGACATATTAGCATTATTTGTGTTTTCAGGATTTTGGTCTTTCAGGATTTTGGGCTTTCAGGATTTTGAGTTTTCAGGATTCTGAATTTTCAGGCTTTGGGTTTCAGGATTTTGATTTTCAGGCTTATGATATTTCAGGCTTCTGAATGGGAACCATACACATATATACTCTGGCTTGTATGTACTTTTATTGTCTGAGGAAGTGGTGTTTTATCTCTAAGAAAGCACTAACCTTCTTAATAAACTAGTTCATTGTGGTTTTATAGTTTGTACCACTCCTTTGCTGTTGGTTGGTTTGGTGGATGCATGTGGACAATTTATATAATTATAATCAAATTTTGTGTAAATAGTAGTGCCTCAGTGGTGCAGCGGTTAGCGTTGTTGCCTCACAGCAAAAGGTTCTCCTGTTTGATTTTTGGCTGGAGCACTTTCTGTGTGGAGTCTGCATGTCCTCCCTGCGGCTGAGTGATGTTAAAGACATCCAGGTAGGTGCATGCATGAATGGGTGTGCCTTCCTTGAAGGTTGAGCATTATGCTGGCAACTCGGCACCATAAAAATCCACTGCCAATCATTAACAGACTGGAGTTCCACTGTGGCGACCCCTAACCAGGAAAAGCTCAAAGACATTACTATAATCAAATTTTGTGTAAATGTTAAAATGCTTGTGGTATTAGAAATATAATTAATAAATTCATTCAACTCATCTGTGTTACTTCACCAAAAAAAATATTATTTAAAAATTGTTGCTTGTCACTATATTCTTTATCAAAACAGTCTTAAAAACATATTTTTCCACACAGCAAGAACAATATTCATGGCGTGCAAGCAGTGTCCATTGCAACACTACTTTTTAATGGAAAAATCCAGCCTTAAAAAAGAAGAAATTATTTTTAAAACTATTTCCATAAATAGTATAAATTCATAATTCTCTTAACAATGTTGCAGTGTAGGTTAAGATATTTAAAAAAAATCACCCTAAACCAATTCAATGAGAAATTACCATAAATATATTTACAGTGTATATGGCAACTATTATTAAATTACCATCAAAGTCAACATTTTTTAAATTAACTAAAAATCTGACAATAAGCTTACAAAATACATGCCTTTCCTTCAAAGATGTCCTTTAACTTCTTGTCAATATAAATTACCATGGATTCAGTTTTAGAACCTCCTGCAAAAATAATTGGCCTTAATTGTGAATTTTCTGAATTTTTATGTATTTTGGGATATCAAAAAATTGAAGGAATATATGGATGCTGGACTCTAAAAAAAATTGTAATCAAAATTTGAAATGTTGCCTTGCATTAGACAGTCAAATAAAAATAGATCAATTCTAGAATAAGCAGTGAACTCTTCATTTTCAGATACATTTTCTTAAGCAGAATTGTTCGATAATAATATTTGCATTCTGCCAACATAAAAAAATGGAGTCCGTTTACGTCCATTAACACCATTCCACCTCTCTTACTGGGTTTCATAACCCTGATGTCATTATTATTAGATAAGTCTTTTAGCATTTTTCTCTCAGCATGAGACAACTTATAGCAATGAACCTGGTGTTTTTGTTTCACAATGTTACAAACATTTTCTTCACAGTTTCTTTTTTAAAAACTAAAATCAACTGATGTAAAGGAAGGTTAATTGTGCTTTTTCTTCTAAAATAGAATTGCCCACTAATAATGCTAAATTCTGCTTTCTAGTAAACAGCTTCAATTCAATAATGGAATCAGAAATGTTAATTTTATGAGCTGGTATAAATGTGAAACCTTTCTTAAAAAGTTCAAAATAAGTTTAATCAGTTGTCAAACTATTGAAATGTTATACTTTGAAAGTGTGTGTCTTATTTCCTGGGTTTGGTCTCAATTAAGGGAAATTATTTCCCCCATGCTCGACTCCACCCCCTTCATCTGTTGTGAGATACAAATGGTCAATTGTTGTAAGTTCCCATGGTGTCTTCTATCTTCCATCTGTGGCAGATTTTCTCTGTCTGATGCCCTTGGTCCTAGGAACTTAAAAAAAAATTCAGGAGATGGTTGAGGTCATACACAAGGTTTGTATCCATAAAATTTGCATTCTAAACATCCTAAAAAGATAAAATAAAAAGTAACTCCACAGGTGAAAAACACTCAGTCCAGGAATCACGAATATTATACAACCAGAAATAAGTTAAAAAGTTGAATAACTTTAATAAATAAATAAGAAACAAAAAAATTGATCAAGCGCTTTCGCCTGGTTCCTACCAGGCTTTATCAAGATACTAAACAGTCGAAAATAAAGCCATTTTATATCATCATACATAAATCATGTGACCACTTAATTCACCACTCCTAACATTAATTGTAATAATTAGTTAAAAATTTTAAAATACTTGTGTTCTCTACAAACCAATATTACTATAAAACTTGTTATTTTAAAATCTATCTAGATGCCTTAGTAAATTCATATGCATCAAAAATAAATCATGTAAGAAAAAATATATGTAACTACTTTGTGTAAACAGCTAATAATTAGTATAATCTGTTAAAAAACCATGCTTTAAAATACAAATGTTAAAAAAATGTATGTATGTTTTGAGTGTACTTAATGTGAATCCTTATAGTGTAAGCATTTCTGGTTAAAAATTAATGTCATCAAATAGTTATGAACAAATAAAATACTGTTTTGAAGACACTAGGTGGTTAACATGCAGCTAGCTAGTGAAGAATTTTTATTTTATGACATTAATTTTTGAAAATGCATAACACAAATAAACAAAATGTAGTGATGCTATTTCCAAGGAAGTCTGCCTTATTTATAAGACTGAAGAGGACATGCAGAAGAATCATACATTGACTTTCTGAAAGTCAATGTTTCAAAAGAAAAAAAAACTGCCCAAAAAACAAAAGTGCAAAAAAAAAATTCTGATATGCTAACTCGACAATTGCACCAGCTTGAAGAAGAGAGAAATCTCCATAAAAAGTGAATTGTTGCTGGTGCTGGTGCTGGTGCTGGTGCTGGTGCTGGTGCTAAGATAAAAATTGCACTGGCATGTGAGAAAAGCATTTGGCCTTATGCCATTCATCATCTTTTTCTGTGAGTTGCTCTGGAAATTTCTCCTTGAGATTGTGTAGGGAAGCTGGATCATATATTTAGGTGTGTCATACATTTTAGCAGCTGCAGTCAGTTTATATTTTTACTGAGGATACCTAGATTTAGATTTAATTGATCTGAAATGCTTTCATTTAATGTGTTTGTTACAAAGTTTTTTTGTAAGACTATCACAGCATCTGGAATATTTGAAATGTGTAATTTTTGATTTAATGTTCATTATAAGTTGTTAACATATTTAACTAAACCTCTGAAATAGTTTCTGTACTGAAGAAACAGGATAACTACTGAAATGAAATTCTGTTTATATAGATTCAAGGTATCTAATGTTTCCACAATAGTTAAAGAATTTGACTGTAGGTTATGTTGTTTCACATCAACTAGTCGAATGTCATTTTGCATTAAGTTGTTCAAAGAGATCTTAACCAGTAATATAAAGTAGATTTGTCATGGGTAAAAAGCTGTCAGAACAAATAGGCAGTAACATATTACTTTATATTATAAACTATGCATTGGGTTAGCAGCAGCAGACACCAAGGTGGAAAGAAATCGGTTGCATCAACACTTACTTTACTCTACAGTTGCTGAAATATTTCTGTTCTCTAACACAACAGCAGCAATAATACTATCTCAGGCAAATCAGTGAAACTGGCTTCCACTATGAATGGATGAAATTGAATGTATCTAAGACTGGAATTCCCGATCTGTATTGGCCAAACAAATTTTGCCAAAAAATACTTTTTAAAGTGCTTTTGCATGGGGAAGGGTAGCCCCCTGCAATGTCCTGCACCCCCTGTACTCTAAATCCACAAACTTGTATATACCAATGCCATGATTATACCAATGTAAAGAAGGGGAAAATTCCCCCCAAAAGTCAATAACTTCTGGCCCAACTCACCCACAGTGATTTCCTGTGGGGGAACTTTGATCATCGGTGAGTTGAACCTCCGGCAGTTGAAGCTCAAGTATTCGATCTTCTTCCATCGCTAAGCTACTAAGTTGTCAGTGAAAATGAATGCAATCCTTCAGATGAAAAAGCTTGGTAAGTCTCAACAATTAGAAAACATTGCTGTTCTTATATATTCACAAGGTACATGCATAATTTCCTAGTTATTATTTTTAATTCTTTTTGAATGTTTAAATTAGCTTATCCTGATGGTAAGTAAACAGGCAGGCATGTCATTATGCTACTGTGTGAGACCTCACTATGAGGTGCTGCAAGTACCTTAGCATAATGGTGCTGGCATGCAGATAGACCGACTGCACCAGCATCCTCAACATGAAGGTGTCCATTGACTGGTACCAGTTTATTTGATTTACATGGGTGGACAGCAAACTTGGATAAAGGGGAAGAGAAGACAAAGGAAGGACAACAAGATGGCAAAAAGAAGGTTGAGCAGTAGGAGGTGGGATGTGAGGTTCATTTAGGGAAGGCTTGTAGATTAGGACAACATAGAGCAAGACAAGACAAACATGAGTAGGAGGATATGCAATAGGCAGGGTTTAAAAAGTGAGAGGAAGACACAGACAGAAAGACTGACAGAGAACAGTCACTTGGTGATAGTGCAGGTTGTAAGACAATGCATGGTGGGTGAATATGAAACAACAGGGTAAGTACACAGATGATGGGAACAGGATAGGAGACATGGGAACAGATGGACTGCTAAACCAGTCTGGATCCTGCTAATTAGAGTGCCAAGAAGAACAATCCCTTTTGTCAAGGGTAGAGATCTCTGCTGGATCTGTGTTTAAAGCCTGATGATTCAGCAAGTCTTATACTCATTGCAAGAGGTGCTGTTTTGGGTCCCACTATCGCTCCAGCATCCTTTAAACTACAGCCTGTACTACTACCTGCAGGCTGGACTTTAATGATAGGAAGCATGCCTGGAGTTTCCCATAGGAGAAGAGCAAGTCCAGCAAGTCATTCTTTGGATGCATAGCAGTTAGAAATCATTCTTGTGCAGTGTCTGGCTGCAACCAAGGTGCCCCAGACAATGCTGGTCCGACAGCGGGAGACAAACATGAGAAAAAGCAAATATTAACATAACTGAAATGATAAATAACGGTAAGTAAATAAAAATCTTAGGAAGCAAAGCAGAGACACTTAACAGTTTAGGGGACCAGACATGCTATCCTCTAGTGGAAAGTATGCCTACAAAACACAATGTCTTCCCAAACTGCGAAATAAAAGTGGAAGAGAAAAAGGGTTTTGTTAGCACAATAGGCTTTGTTAATTAAGTTTAAAGAATAACGGTATGCTCACCAGCTTTGAAACTGTACTATAATAGCTAAAGGGTGTTCAGTGGAATTAATTTTATGGGCTACCTCCTGAATTTAAAATCCTGACAGTATGTAAGCAAATACCTTATAGATCTACAGCAGCCAACTGATCAACTGGCCAGTACTTGAAATTAAAAACTGCTAGGCAGCAATGGCTTTTTAACTGTATGTTTATAGGTTGCTACTTGCTAGATTATTAATCTGTAAGGATTTTAAGAACCGTAACCCCAAATTCCTGTGGTAATTATTAGCCCTTATATTCTGCAATATGAATCACCAAAGATGGATTGCGTGAGTATATGTTAGCTACTTCCATTTTCTCCCCATCCTGTGATGGCCACTGGTACTAAACCAGGGGTGAATTTGGGGTTACCCAACCATTCATCCAAGTTCTATTTGAATACAGTAAGAGAAGTATTCTGCTTTACATAGAGGGGAATCTGTTTCCATAGATGTGGTATTCTCTGTGACACATACAAAGAGGGAGCCGGTTCCATAGACGTAGTATTCTCTGTGACACATACAAAGGGGGAGCCAGTTCTATAGATGTGGTATTCTCTGTGGCAATAAATAGGGGAAGCCGGTTCCATAGACGTGGTATCCTCTGTGACACATACCTGTCCCTCTAGCTCAGTCTGTTAATCTTTCAAAAGCAATTAAAGTCCCTTGAGAGTGTGTTTCTGATACTATTGGACTTTCAAATGTGTAGTAGGTCTAACAGAAGAGGGTCTTTTGAGTCTCATTGTGTGAGGCAGGGTAGTCTATATGATACTGTGACAAGACAGACAAGGATTTGAGGTGGTCTGCATAGTTTTTTATGATTTAAACTCTTGTTTTTTTTTTTTATTTATTTTTTTTTTTATTTTTTTATTTATTTTTTTTTTTAAGTGAGGAAAGATTGTAATAATTTCTGCTTGGATAGGTACATACCAAAAGGGGCATTATACTCAATGACTGGCCTAATGAGTGCCGTGTACAAAGGAACAATTATGTCCCAGGATCTAGATTCCATACCCTTAAATATAAGCTGTATGATGAAAAAGAACTCACATACAATAGTGGATACTCCCCCTGGCTATAGCATTTTATGGCGGGAGCGTCTAAACAAAAAGGGTGGTGGAGTTGCTTTACTTTATAAATCTGAACTACAGGTGTCCTCTATTGACTCCCTGCCTCCCTCCCCTGCCAATGCTGAAATACTCTGCAGCAAATTCCACGTAAATAAAAGCAAAGCCATATATATAATATCTTCCTATATCCCTCCTGGCAACAACTTAAATACACTTGAAAACATTCTTAGCTGGCTCTCCTGTAGCTTTCCTCAGGAAACCATACTCTTAGGAGACTTCAATATTGATTGGAACTCCTGCATATCCCCCAAACCCACCTATCACCTCAACCTCTTTAATTTTCAACAAACCATAAACTCCCCAACTAGGATTCACAAATCTACCAATAAATAAGCCATCTTAGACTGGATACTGGTCAACAATAATCCCCTCTCATATAAAACTGGTATACTCCCTGACAATATCAGCGACCATCTTCTCACCTACATCACTAAACAAAAAAATAACAATCTCAATCAGGCCAGCTATCGTACTATACGTAACAAAAACAACTTTAACCTTCCTATTTTCCTCAATGAACTCAAACAATGTAACTGGTCAGCTCTAAAACACCTTCCACTTGAGGAAGCAGTTGCCGATTTCAACAACACATTCCTCTAAATTCTTGAGCATCACACCCCCTCATGCTTAATTAGAACAGGATCCCAGCTGCCCCTTGGCTTTCTAAAGAAATCAAGCAAATAATGCTATTAAGAAATAAACTATGGACAAAATGGAGAACTACTAAAAACCCAACTGACCATCAAAACTTCAAACACCTTAGAAATACCACAAAAAACTTACCCATCTTGATAAAAAAAATTATTACCTTCAATATCAAGAAAATCAAAATCATAACCCAAATAATTCTGGTCAGGAATCATTAAACTGCTCCATCCAGGGAATACCAAAACACCTACTCCAGCTAACTTAGCACAGACCCCACCCAACTTAATAGCCAATACATTCAACAACTTCTTCTCTGAAACAGTCACCTCTCTAGCAAAGAACATGACTCCCCACACTTCCCTTAAAAACACATCTCCTCAAAATAACACCCCCACTCTAACATTTAGTACAGTCTCCACAACCTATATACACAAGTTACTCTCAAAACGTAAACCACGCACTCCTTCAGCCGACCAACTACCAGCTGAATATCTGCAGCTAGCAGCAGCAGAACTAGCATACCCAGTCTCCATCTTAATTAACAGAACAATAACTGAATCTACTATCCCTTCCCTCTGGAAAGTCTCCCATATCATTCCTCTGCATAAAGGAGGAAACACTAATGAACTTTCTAATTTCCGTCCTATAGCCTTATTATCACCACTATCTAAAATTATGGAGCGTTGTATACACCAACAACTTTTACATCATCGTTTACATAATAGCCTACTTTCAGACTCCCAACATGGGTTTAGACCTTTCCATAGCACTTCTACTGCTCTTCTCTCCTTCACAGACACTATCAACAAAAATCGCAATAACAACCTATACTCTTCTGCTTTATTTCTTGACCTCTCTAAAGACTTTGATATGGTCAACCATCAACTTTTGCTAGACACTTTGAAATCTCTCTCACTTGAATCTTCGGCATTGCACTGGTTTGACTCTTATCTGAAAGATAGACAACAAGCAGTCCTTTGGGACAGCCATCTATCCTCTCAGCTCCCAGTCACTATCGGTGTCCCTCAAGGATCCATCTTAGGACCCCTTCTCTTCTCCATATTTATAAATAACCTGTCTACTTCACTCCCAACATCCACATGTATTCAGTATGCAGATGATTCAACTCTCATCTGTTCTGCTGTATCTCCAGCTGAACTTCATTCTTCCACCCAAAAAGTCTTTACAGCAGCAGAAAAATGGTTCCAAGATATCTGTCTTCTCCTTAATCCCAAAAAAAAAAAAAAAACAAATTATTACTTTTCTCTCCAACCCTTAAATCTGCCCCTCTCTTCTTTCTATTGTGCTGACAATGGCACTATCATTACACCTGATTGTTCCACTAAACTACTAGGCGTTACAATAGATAATCAACTAAACTATGATTACCACATTGACCTAAACATCAAAGCTGTTAATAAAAAGATAGGTGCCCTCTATAGACTTAAGCCCTTTCTAACAGCAACTACCAGGGTGTCTCTAGCCCAAACTCATCTTATCTCTACATTATTGTATGCCTCCCCATCTTTTATAAACCTTTCAAAATCTAACCTTCAGAAACTTGCCACAGCCTACCACAGCATTGCCAGGTTTGCCACAGGTTCCCCATTTCACACCCATCATTGTGTTAATCTCAAAATGCTTGACTGGCTTGAACTTCAAAATCTTATTCTCCTACATCAATTAGTTATCACCTATAAAATTCTCCATTACCCTTCTAATACACCCATACTAAATAACCTTGTTGTCCTTTACAGGAATCTTACTTCCCTTCGCTCAGCTAACAAACTACTAGTAGCCACTCTCAAAACACACAACAAAGCTGGGGACTCCCTGTTTACAAATGCCATTGGCTCATACTGGAATAAACTTCCCATAGAACTGACCACTCTAGGCTCATCACAACTTTTCAAGAAACAACTAAGGAACTATTTTAAATCTCACTGGCTATGCCCTTGCTCGAATCCTGACTGACCTCAGCATCCAACTCTCTTTTCAGCTCTCTCCATTACTCTTCTACTTGTCCTTATCACTAGTACTACCCCTCCTCTGTAGCTCACCTACCATCCACATGGATATTACTTTTTCCTATAAATTAAACTTCTCTTTATTCTTGTCATATTACTGCAACCTTTATACTTGTTATATTACTGCAGCCTGTCATCTCAACTTGTATCTAAATCTACATGTTACTCCCAGCTGTAGAAATCTGCTTCTTAAAACTAGTGCCCTGGCACAAAACGTTTATCGAAATTGTTAATACTGTAAATAGTTGAATAGAGTCTTGTGTGAGTTACTACTTTATTTCTTTTTTAATTGTACTATTCCTACTCTTGCAAAGAATTTGGAATAGAAATCCTCACTCTAGGTTATAGTTTTGCTAAATTGCTTTTGCACTGTTACTATGCTACATGGGAATAGTTCTCTACATGCTTATAATTTGTATCTTATTGTGCTATTTTTTGTTATTATTATTTACTAGTATATAGTGGAGCTTTTCTCCTCGGGCCTCTGCTGAAAATGGACATGTATCCAGTCAGACTAGCCTGGTCAACAAATGTAAAATAAATAAAATAAATAAATATGCTGATTAAAGGACAGCTCATGTCAGCATAGATTCTCAGTTTCTAAGGAAGTCACGCTTGACAAAAGATATGATTATACATTTCTTGGTATTTACCTTCCATCCATGGTTTTGGCATCAAGTATTTCTTTGGGACAGACCCTCTTGTAGGATCATGGTATCCCATGTGGAGTTTATGATGGCACTAAGTTTCCATTCATCTGCAAATTTGGATAGTCACAGTCCCTTAACATTGACTTTGATCTCTGTGAAGTAAATGCCAAACAAAACTGGCCCATGAACTGAACCCCACTCCTCTGTGAAAGGTGTTTTGGAGGAGGTATAGCTGCCCACCTTTACTTCCTATATTCTATTTGAAAGCCAGTTTGCTATCCAATGAGGGGGAGCTGATTCCTTAAACATAGGGTTTAACATTTACCCGAGAGAGTTTATCTATGATTCCTGAGTGTGGGATGGTGTCAAAAACCTTTGCAAGGTCAGGATAGGCAGTGTGCACTGATTTGTCCTCAATGATTACCTCAATTACTTTTTTGAAGAGGTCATTCAGATTAAGAAGGCAGTCCCTGCCATTGATGAATCTTGGCTGAGTATGGTTGAGAGTCTGTAGGTCACCTATATTTCTATTTGCAAGTTCCATAATGACCTTTTCCATAGCACTACAGATGTGATTGGTCAGGCTTATGGGTCTGCAGTTTCCAGGGTCTGTAGTAGACCCAACCTTGTGGAAGATAATTACTGTTTTTGTCTGCTTTCGTCAGGCACAAAGCTTCCTTACATCATAGCCTCCATAGTGGGTGTGCAAATTCATGTTTCAGAATAGCCAGTAAGCAGTCTGGCAAATTATCTAACCCTATATACATAGTGTTCTTGGCCTTAGTGCTGAAAACTTGTTTTTGAGAGACTTTGGGGGGTAAATTTAAGTATTTGCTCTGAGAAAATTGGAGAGATGGGGGACCCAAATGATGTGAACATCCTACAGAAGGGCCTCTCTGAGACAGATGCCTGGTGTCAGAGCCATGGCCTCAAGCTCAATGCCAAAAAGTGCAGTGTCATCCCCTTTGGTAAAAACTCTGTACCCATGAACTACCACATAGGCAGCAATCTACTTAACACAGAATGCTTGATAAGAGACCGTGGGACCCAGGTGTACAGTAGTCTCTCCTTTGATAGTCACATCGCCACAGTAGTCAGGAAGTCCTTCTACATGGCACACCTCATCATAAAAGGGTTCTCATCCAGGAAAAAAGAGGTCATCGTTCCCCTCTACTCGACACTCATTAGACCCACTATAGAGTACAATGCCCCTTTTGGAATGCACCTCACAAGACATCTGCAGCAGCTGGAAAGGCCACAGAGGTACCTCACAAAGAGGATTACTGGACTCAAACAAATGCCCTACACTGACCGCCTCAAAAAACTCCAGCTTTACTCCATAGCATATTGCCTACTCAGAGGTGATCTCTGCCTAACTTATAAAGCTATGTCAAACCCAGAGCTGTTGGACATGCTACACCTAAAGAAATCCCAATCCCTCCAAGCTACACACTGTAGGGACCTAAACCTTGTCACCACAATAAACAGGACATGCTGGAGGGATAGATTCCTGTCCCAGAGACTTCCCATACTCTGGAACAGGCTACCCATCTATGTCAAGCAAAGTTCTTCATTATCACTCTTCAAGAAAAATCTTGATGAGTGGATGGGAAATAGGAAATACACCCCAGGGATCACTTCTGTGTCTCTGCTTGACAGTGGCACAGGAAAATAACTTTCTTGGGTGGCGTAAGCCAGGGAACTTTGTTGGCTAGGCTTACGTAGGCCCTTGGGCCGATAGCTTAGTACCTACCTATGAACCTATGAACCTATGAAATTGTCAGTTAATGTGTCCAGTAGAAGACTGGCTATGTCCACTAGATCCAAGTATGTGGTATTTTCTTGTTAGCTCTGAACAGTGCTGGTCATTGTTTCTGAGATTTTTAGTATAGTCATAGATGACTCAGTGGTTATCTATCACCTGGGTGGCTGTTTTTATCTGATACCTGGCTTTGCTTCATTTGACCAGGATTTAGAGTTTATTGTTTAGTTTAGCAAGAACATTTTTGGATTCCTGTGAATTAGATGTAATTCAGCATGCAACAAGTTTCTTTTTTTCTTTTATTATGAAGACTCTTTATATTAGTGTTCCACTATAGGAGTTTATTTTTGAATTTTGCATTGTACTGATTTCTGAGAAGGTCGCATGCATCTATGCAATTATTTGCATGCACATAGAACTCAGCATTAAAATATTCTCCATAAGCAGTGAGATCATCAAAGTGGAAAGGGCTGCTGAATTCAGCCAGGTCATTACTCACTTTTTGTAGATTAGCCTTGGTATAATCTCTCAATACCAAGGCACTGGAAGATGCTTAAAGCTTCAATTGCACATGACGGATTTGTGGCCAGATTTGACCAGTGAAGAAGTTACAACTGATGGGAATCAAAGCTACCCCATACTGGTGAAAACCAAATCTTGAATTTTATCACCCATGGTTCGGGTACAGGATAACTGGCCCAAAGAGCCTGTATGCATGAAGTCCACATATTTCTTGGTTTACATGTTTGAGTGCATGTATGTTACCCAGTTAATGGAGGGGGTAGTTTCAGTATCCTAGGAAAAAGTTATTTGACTTATTGTTGAGAAGCTAGTTTGATAGGAACAGTGGGCTGAGGGGAACATAGATGGGGTCTTGTAGTTAACTATGACATGACAATGGGTTTTGTTAATAGTAAGTTGGACATGGAAGAGTTCCAGGTCATTGTCTAGTCTAGCTAGTGGGTGCCCCCTTTAGTGCTTTCCTTTAATGCGGTGGGCCTGAACACATGGTAAGCATTAGAATTCTGCACTGATGGAGGCCTCTCACTGTTCATAAACCAGGCTTATGTAACAATGCATCTATCAGTTTTTCCATGATAAAGAGTGCTTGTAGGAGTGGATTTTTTTTTCAGAGCTCCTAGCACTAACCAGCAATACCATTTGTTTTGTCTGGATTTTTTTTTATGTTTGAAACCTTGACCATCATGTGTGCCCCGCCCATACTATTGTCTGTCATGGGCTGCCACTAGCCTGACAAATGAGCATAAAATGGAGTACTAAATATAAAAGTATATCCTGCTGTGTGCAGTCACATGTAGAGTGACCAGATTTAGAAAACCAACAACAAAAAAAAAATCCAGCTTTAAATGCATTTGCTGTACCGTCTTTACTGACAGCCATTGCTTGAAACAGTGTCAACAGATAAGATATTCAATTGCATACTATACCTTTAGGAAGAGGATAGCATCAAAGAAGAATGATAGCTGTCTTATGAGTGCAATACTGACAGCAACTGTAAAGGTACTTACTGAAGGACTCTGGACGTTACCTCTCCACTTCTATCATCCTCTGGACAAGCTGTTATTGTTGTTTCCTGTGCAGGTCATTGTACGTGTGGAAACGTTGCTCTCTAGGTACACCTATTTTCTGAGTTAGATGGTCTGCCAGGTCTGTCTACACATTAATTTTGTGATAAAGCTCACTTTGTACAACCTCTGTGCTGACTCTGTAACTTGTGTTAAAGAGGTAGAGTAACATTTTTGTCACCTTCATACACCAGCTTAGGGTACTGCCATGGGTTCTCATAAAAAACACCCTCACTATTTAAACGGAAAAATGAAATGGTGGCAGATCTCAGAACAGTTTGACTAATAGGGTGCAAACCACACTTGCTGTACTGTGACTATAGGTGAAAAGATTACCCTGGAGCTGTAAGAGTTATATTCACCAAGTCTAAGCTTAACAAAACAATGGGATTAAAGGAGGAGGATGGATCACAGTATAGAAGCCCATAGTTGATTACGTGGTCATGCCTGGAGCAAAGTTATATTAGTCCTTACAGCTCAATTCTCAAAGTATCAAATGTCAGTAAAAATATATAACAAAAACTCTGTTTGCTGTTATAGTCCTTGTAATGTAAAATTTTATTCCGGTTCTCATTCATTTAGGCAGATGCGCACTGTATGTGTGCCTTGCAGGTTCCTGTCTGGTCTTTGCTAGGCTTGTTATATTTTTGCCTGATCACAGGATACATGTAATTTACTGACTTTGGTGATTACAGAAGACTCAGGTAGCTGTCAGGTTATGCATCACTGCACAAAGCACAGTCATGCTCATGCACAATTTAGGCAAAAAGGGATGCTTACACCTCACAATGCTCACTCTTCTTGTGCTGTTTAATACAAACAGTAATGGATTCTTACACTTTGCAATGCTCGCTCATCACATGCCTACATAATTTAGGAAGTAAGGGATGCTTACACTTCGCAACATTCACTCATCACATTGCCTGTATAATTTAGACAGTAAGGGATGACTACACTTCACAATGCATGCTCATATCTGTGCAAATTTGCATATGATAACAAAGAGTTCTGCATATGTTGACAATAATGTAATTCATGCAGCTCTTTGCCAAAAGGTCTCATTTGAATAAGGACTTTATAAAGTAACCTGAGTCAGTTGAAATGTTAAACATGCCACCATTTTGGTTGCTCCTATTTGCTACATTTCCTGTGAAGATCATTGGAATGTCAAAATAAAGGCAAGAAATATATTGAAAGCTAAATTACAGCAATGTAAGGATACACATGTTCAGAAGATTGATTTTATGACAAAAAGAATAGGATGGAAAGTACATGTACAGTACAGGTAAGGTGTTTGCTGTAACACTACTACCAACTATCGTTCATTCGGTAATGTGAACTATACACCTAGGAATTGTTTTATTATATGTACCCATGTGTGAACCTGTCTCAGGTGGGGGAAGGGGGCTCAGCCATTGCTGAGGTTGCTGGCATCTGGCTGCCTTCACTATTTTCATTGGTCCAAGTTCCGAGTGGAGGAAACTGTATGAACAGCTAGGGGTCCCAATGATGGCAGTTGCAACAACATTCCAGACCGATGCAGAATCATACTGTAGCTTTCCATATCAGGGATCAGTGAGCACATTCTAAAATACAAGACAGTCCTTATTGGAAATGTAGCACATATGTAGTCATTTATACATACCTGTTAACTGTCCAGATTTTTGCAGAATGTCTAGATTTTTTCTTCATATTTTTTGTCTCATCCCCATAAAATTTGTGGTTTTCTGGAAAATCATTGAGGATGGAAGTCACTATATTATGAGAGACATTTGAATTTCAGACTTCATGCCCTTCAGAAAATGTATGCTAACACAACACCTTTTATTCCAACAACTTTCTAAATTTGTAAGAGCAGTATTTAAAATTTGTCCCTATTTTTGGGCATTTGTCCCACCATTATTTTTGGTTCTGTCCAGATTTCTTGTGCCAAGAGGTTGAGAGGTATGCATTTATAAAAGTCAGTGCAGCGTGTCATATTCTTAACTGTCTCCATGCAGTCACCTGAGTTTTGTGTTTACTTTTTAATGTTTTCATGGCTAACTATCTTTTTTATGTTAATGTTCACATGGTCTAGTCAAAATATGCACTTTGACATAATTTTCATGTTTCTGTGCATATAGTAGAAAAACAGTTCTTTACACACAGTACATGCCCTTTCATACATTTTACAATAGAAAGGAATTATATTCCTCTTCTGGTTGCTATGGTTGTTTGATTTTATTCTGATTTTTTCCACAACTAGGTCATTTGAGAATTTTATAAAGAAACAGCTTGTTATCCTATTTTGGGTAGGAAGCAAAACTGATGAACATTTGTTATGTCCAGCTGTGTTCAACTAAATATAACTATCAGAAATTTGTGTTTCTCTGACAGTCATAATATCCTACGTTCTAATGCTGTTGTAAAGAAGCCCACCCCATGCCTAACAACGCAGAAAACACTGCCACTCTCTTTAATATGTACTTCATAAAATCAGTCACATTCCAGACCAAACCCCACACCCCACCCATCAGCATCTCTATACCCATCAACACCAGTGACTCTGCCCCCTCTGATTGCAACCAGTTCCCAATTTAACCATTAAAAAATAGCTCTTAAAACTTAACCCGAGCACACTATCACTAGGCAGTCTCCCTGTTGAATATCTACAAATGGACTGTCTGAGAACTGGGAACAAAACAGATGGTTTTCATGGAATTTGATGGTGTTGACCAGATAATTAATCCACTATAAAATGCATCTTATGGTGGATTCATTCTCTGGTGAAAACTATCAAAAAACTAATTTATTATAAATAATATTGTCAGTTTGCATTATTGGATGTTCGGTGCTTACAATATATTTAAATTTCAATATATATATATATATATATATATATATATATATATATATATATATACACACACATATATATGTATATATATATTATAAATTTACTGTAACATGTATTTTCATATATATATATATATATATATATATATATATATATATATATATATACTGTGGTGGTGGTGGTGCGGTAGCGTTGTCACCTCACAGTAAGACGTCCTGTTCGATTCTCAGCTAGAGTGTCTTCGTTGTGGAGACATGCATGAATGGGCATACCTTCGTTGAAGGTTGTGCATCAGGGCTGGCAACTCGGCACATAAAAATCTACTGCCAATCATTAGCGGACAGGAGTTCCGCTGTGGCGACCCCTAACCGGGAAAAGCCGAAAGACACAACTATATACATATAGATATATATATATATATATATATATATATATATATATATATATATATAGACATATTTGTTTTCTCCCCGGGCCTCCACTGAAAAAGGGCTTTGTCCCAGTTGGACTATCCTGGTTAACAATTGTCAAATAAATAAATAAATAAAATATTTTGATGCAAGAGGAAATTATAATGTAAACAGCATAATGCCCAGAAATTATATTTAAAAATCACAGGTATATTTTCCCTCTATTATCTCATGAAAATGGAATTTTATTTTTTTGAAAAACAAACAAAACAAAAAAAAAAAAAAAAAAAAAAAAAAAAAAAACAGTGCCACTGGCTATAGCTTAACCCATTCCCACACTCATAAATAGCTCTATTACAGAATCATATGTACCAACACTGCAGAAAATGACTTATATCCTATGACTACATAAAGGAGGAAACAATACTGAACTTAGTAACTACTGCCCTATCACTATCCTGCCCTTTTATCTAAAATTCTTGATAAATGTGTTCAGTCCCAGCATTCCAACAACTCACCAAAATTAACCTCCTTTTCTCCTCCTAATATGGCTTCCACCCCAATCATACCACTACTACAGCCTCCCTACATTTCATTACTACTACTGTAAATACCCATAGCAATGAAGGAAGGCTAGTATCTGCCCTCTTTTTAGACCTTTCCAAAGCCTTTGACACAGTCTCAGACCCTAACCTCCTAAGAAAAAACTCTCAACTCTAGGATTTGATGAAACCTCTACCACACAGTTTAGCAATTATCTTGTTAACAGATCACAGGCCATAAAATGGCACAATGACTTCTCTCCTTTCCTTCCAGTCTCACCAGGTGTCCCCCAAGCATTCATTCTTGGTACCATTCTTTTCAACATCTTCATTAATAATAACCTCCTGGATACCTTCAAATCAGCCACAGTAATTCAATATGCCAATGACTCCACCATCGTATATAACACCCAAAACTTTAACAACCTGTAATAAATCACTCACGCATCCTTTTTATCCATTGAAGCCAACTTGTGATTACTTATGACCTCATCTATAAATCTACAAACTGTCCATCTCTGTCAACTCTAATCCAGCCATACAAACCGAAAAGACCCACTTGGTTGACGGAAATGCTGTTCCCCCATCACTAAATCCAGCAATACAGCTGGTGACAGTCTGTTCTCAAATTATGTCAACAAAGCATAGGGCACCACACCTCATTCTACCTCTAAAAACAAAACTATATCTCAAACATTTTAAATGGAAGCTAACGTCACTCCTGCAGAATCACTGGCTCTGCCCCCTGAACTAACCCAGGATATGTGTTCTGAGACTGACTGAACTAACCCAGGATATGTGTTCCGAGACTGACTGAACTAACCCAGGATATGTGTTCCGACACTGACTGAACTAACCCAGGATATGTGTTCCGACACTGACTGAACTAACCCAGGATATGTGTTCCGACACTGACTGAACTAACCCAGGATATGTGTTCTGAGACTGACTGAACTAACCCAGGATATGTGTTCCGAGACTGACTGAACTAACCCAGGATATGTGTTCCGACACTGACTGAACTAACCCAGGATATGTGTTCCGACACTGACTGAACTAACCCAGGATATGTGTTCCGACACTGACTGAACTAACCCAGGATATGTGTTCTGAGACTGACTGAACTAACCCAGGATATGTGTTCCGAGACTGACTGAACTAACCCAGGATATGTGTTCCGACACTGACTGAACTAACCCAGGATATGTGTTCCGACACTGACTGAACTAACCCAGGATATGTGTTCCGACACTGACTGAACTAACCCAGGATATGTGTTCCGACACTGACTGAACTAACCCAGGATATGTGTTCCGACACTGACTGAACTAACCCAGGATATGTGTTCCGACACTGACTGAACTAACCCAGGATATGTGTTCCGACACTGACTGAACTAACCCAGGATATGTGTTCCGACACTGACTGAACTAACCCAGGATATGTGTTCCGACACTGACTGAACTAACCCAGGATATGTGTTCCGACACTGACTGAACTAACCCAGGATATGTGTTCCGACACTGACTGAACTAACCCAGGATATGTGTTCCGACACTGACTGAACTAACCCAGGATATGTGTTCCGACACTGACTGAACTAACCCAGGATATGTGTTCCGACACTGACTGAACTAACCCAGGATATGTGTTCCGACACTGACTGAACTAACCCAGGATATGTGTTCCGACACTGACTGAACTAACCCAGGATATGTGTTCCGACACTGACTGAACTAACCCAGGATATGTGTTCCGACACTGACTGAACTAACCCAGGATATGTGTTCTGAGACTGACTGAACTAACCCAGGATATGTGTTCCGACACTGACTGAACTAACCCAGGATATGTGTTCCGACACTGACTGAACTAACCCAGGATATGTGTTCCGAGACTGACTGAACTAACCCAGGATATGTGTTTCAAGACTGAACCACAATCCAGCACTTACTCCTAACCTTCAGCTTCTTCCCTTTTATCTCCTTCCCACAATCCTTTTTCTCTGTATTCTCACCCACTTGCCATGGTTGGCTACTACCCTCTACCCACTTTCTCACTTGCCTCATCTTTCTTACATTCACCTACACGATCTACTTTTCCCCTCTGTCTCCGTCTTCTTCATGTTTACAATCCCTTCCAGTACTTCTCCTTGTTCAATCAGTCTTTAGTGAACTACACCAGCTGCTGACCAGCAAAAATTAGGAAAAAAACTAAAGCATAATAGGAGGCTGCTTTTATGCAATGTCATTTTTATGTCTTTGTTATGAAACTGCTTACCAAAGTATGCAACACCACTAGTCCACTGAAATTTATGTCAGTATATTGAATTATGTTCATTGTTTTCCTTTACTGAAAGCAATGATCTTTAGCCATGCCTTATTGTACTATCTGCAATTACTCCATTACTATGCAGACTTTTTCAAGATACTATTGAATGGCTTTTCTGTACTATATATAACGTTTTGCAAGATGTCTTTATTCACTGTACTATGTTTACACTTGTAAAATGCTGTCTTTTTCTACACTTTCTATAAATCTTGGAACTTTTCTCCCTGGGCCTATGCTGTAAAGGGGACCCTGTGCCAAGTTGAACTTTGTAGCTTAAAAATGGAAGAAAAAATAAACAAACAAATGAACAAACAAATAAATAAACAAACAAATCAATAAATAAAGTATATGTGGCAGTTTACGGAAAATACAAAATTGTTTTCAATGCCAACTAAAACTTTGACTGGATTTTTAGTGTCGGACTTTCCTAGTCAACGTATGCAATTAATAACTCACCTTCCATCAGTCTCTGGCAGCAGTTCCACTGAGTTTTGAAATTATAGCACTGATAATCTTCCAAATGAAGATTGATCTAGAAGCTCTGTGTTCCATGAAGGTGGATCTAGAAGCTCTGTGTTCCACCAGAAAAGTCAGGAAACACATCATTACTATATCTATGGCCTCCATGTTCTTTCAGATACCAGATAACACATCAGAGATAAATACTATTCTGAATTACAGTTGATTTTACCTGAATAATACTGTTACATATTTATTGACTGACCATGGGTGTTGCCTGCATGTCAGTGGCAACCTTTGAAAAGTGACAGTGTTGGATACTCCTGTAAGACTGAAAATGGTGGGAATGCCAACTTTAAAGACAATGTGCAAATCCAATGCTGAAAATGGAGCATCACTGGAGCTAACAGTACTTTCTCTGCCACTGGGGAAGGTAAGGACTCAAGCTGCACAACATTGTGTTCTTCTTTGGGTAGGATCACTCATTTGGCCTGTATTGAGTATGGATGCACTATGAGGATACGAGCAGAGCCACTGTGTAATAAGACTGCCATGCAAGTATCTATGTCTCATCATTATCATCATCACCTGTTTTAGCACAGGTACCAAAATCAGCCCATTTTTGTGCTCCATTCTCTACAGACATCTGCATTACTATATTCTTCCCAGTGAGTACACAATAATAAACAATAACAAACATGTCAGATCAGCATGGGTACCTGTGCTAATTTCATGCACCTGGGACATGCATGCTAAGGATGTTTATGCAAAATTCACCATACAACTCCATCCTACCTCTGCCTCTATCCTCAAATGACTGCATAACTGGCAATTGTACTGGTGAGCCTACATTAGCCATTAGCTGAGTACAATAATCTGGAGTATGAGATAAAAACCTGGTGCATCATTCAACAAGACAAATAGAGGAGTGTGTTCTGTCATATTAGTTTCCACTCTTCTGGGAATATTTCAGGATTTGGGTACCCCTACATGCACACCAAAATCTTTTCTGTCACAGGCAGCCTGTATTTCCATGTGTTGACTCATTCCCGCCCTCTTTATTGCCATGGAATACACATTTGCCTTGGCACCAGTGTAGCATATTGGTGGTAAAATTACAACCCTGCTGTAATGTCCTGTTGTGTCTACTCATGGCAGTTATGTCATGAGCCTTTGCCTGACGCACTTACTCACATAAAGGTAGAACAGCACCCTGTCTCCCTGGCACATGCTTCCCGTTTATCATAAGTGCTTGTAACAGGGCAGCATTGTCAGTAGGGTTGAAACTATCTGACATATGTGGTCTAGCTCATCCTGCAGATCTGCAGACACCTGTGTACACATGGCACAGAACTATGTGATTATTTAAAACTGGAACTGGTATATGGACATCTGCAGACAAATGACTAACTAACATAGAAGACACATTAGTCAATGGACACCTGAGAGGGTTTGCCATATGACAGCTGCAGAGAAAACCATGGGAATGTATACAGTAGATGTATATACAAACACATATGTATAGGGTAAAACAGGCCTTCTTGTTGCCAACATTTGATTTCACCTTGTAAACTGCCAGAGATATGACTTTACTTTTTAATTTCTCCAAGTCTTTTAGGTTTCTAATACCATGATGGGAATGGACCCCATTCTAGTATGATTAAAGTTCCTAAAATTAGCATTGTTTCAGTCTCTGATGTTAGCCAGAAGTGCTCTTTACAGCACCCACAATGTGCTTAGTATTGACTCTTTCTGCAATTCATATGGCGTTACATGTATCAGTAAATATCTAAGCCTGATTGTAAATTCATTTCTATAAGATCATTTCTCCTACTACTACTGGAACTGTCTGGGTATCCTTCTTCCACATTGCCCTCATTTCTGCCTGCAAATCCTGGCATTTTATGACTTTGTGTCTCTATGTACATAAGACGCTGTAGTCACTGGGTGTAGCAATTTCATTGATCAATTCTACATTTGTCTTCATTTCATGTTTTTATCACATCTATTTTTTTTTTCATATCTATTTTTTGAACTGTTGGTAATGGATGATCCCATGAGATATAAACTTCATCATTTTCTATAATGCTTTGCGGCTCAGGTTTCCATTGTTTTTCAGCTACTTCAATTTTATGTTTTCACAATCCCCAGTGCAACAGTCTTGCCACATTATTATGGCTTTCAATATGCAGTCCTTCTGCCATTATTATATTACAGCCAGCAACAAGATGTGTGACTGTTTCCATTTCTGTTTTACAAAACCTACATCGGTCTGCTTGTCCCACATGTTCAATGGACTTTGTAAACCAAAGTGCATATAGACCACTTTCTTGGAAAGCCAGTATTAACCTTTCATCTTTTGGTTTAAATTCACCCCTTCTTAACCATTCATATGTTCAATCTTGATCAACACATAGTTGTTCCAATAGTTTTCCATACTTGCAACTATATTTATAAATTTTACACAACTTGCTATTTTTCAAATAAAGTCACTGAAGGGAAATTCCCTTTCTCTAGCTGAAAAGTAGCTTTATAACCAATTATACTGATTAATGGGCAGAGGAGGTAAAGCCACGTTCAAGAGTTGCATAATGTCAAAAGTCAGTTACTAAAATGAGTGTTCACAAAACATTTAATTTATGTAATTTTATGACTTTGGCATTGGTAGAGGAGTGGAGGTACTGCCAGTTAACTGTTACATACTTAAACCAATTGACATTCTTCATTCCTAGCCACCATTTTATCTGTTTAAAGCTAGTACCTTGGATGTTGGGTTCCCCCAGAAAAGCATTACTGTATGACAGTTTGCAGTCTGGGCACAGGGAATTAAATACACAGCCTCATGCATTACCCATGACGCTTGTTAGTGCTACACTTTTGTTTCTTTTTTAAACTTTTTTAAACCTGTCTGCCTGCTGAACATCAGTCCCTATGACCTATGCAGCCCATTCATTTCTCACAAGGGTAAGAGCTATCACTTGTCTATACATTCCCCCATGACATGAGAGCTGATTGTGAAGCCATCATTTCAGCAAATATAAGAGTCTGTCCCACTCAGTCCCACCTTGACAGCAATTCCATCTGTCCCAGACTCCTTGGGGTGCACCACAGTAAACTCCCAATAGATGTCACACTCTCCCCCCAGGATTAGTGAGACATATGCCATTCACTCTTATCCTTCTACCCTGCTCCCACGTCGACTAATCAAATGTATCTCTTCTGTATCACCATTAGGGATTTGTTCCTCTGCTGAGACATGTGAAGTAATGTAACCAACAGAGAAACATGTCCATGCTGTGCCAAATGAATAGACCACATTTACAGATTTATATTCCTCTTATAGTAGTATATGTCTTGATCACAAATTGTAAGCTTAAAGTCTTGAAGTAGTAGCTCTGCCATGTTTCTAGTCCTATTATACTCCTCTGTAGTTGTTATACTGCTTATGCCAAGTAATCTGTAAGTTAGTTTAACTATCTAACCAAACAAAACCATCTGAGATGACAGTATAAATAAAAGTGATGAGAATAAAGATTTGTGTGTCATTAGTCATAATGCTGTCTTCAAAGTATAATAAGTAGGCTGAGAGATGCTTCAAAAAAATAAGAGTACCCGACTAGAAAAAAAAAATAGCTCTAGAAGTTAAGTGAAAAAAGTATATAAAAAAGTGAAAATGAAAGACAAAAGTAAAAAAGGGCTAAACTATACCTATGAAAATGCACAGAAAAAATATCAAATACAGCTTTTTTAAAAACGAATTTACCACACATTCATTTAGATCTCGATTTTATATTGACTAAGTCCACACTTGCATATGTGATTTGTAGTGTTAACCAACCAAATAAAACAAACAAAAGGTCTTACTCCTACGTATGACATGAAAACATACCAATAAGTGAAGCAAGCACACAGACAGCAGTACATTACAAGATGAGCAACAGAGACCTCCAAAGCAGACATCCAAGCAACCGCTACCCCACAACAACTTTCACGTATCCAATACTTCACAAAGTCAGTGTGCCACGCATTCACAGCCCCTAAGGCTAAATAACACACCTAATACACTAGTAATTGGACACTCTATTGTCAGGCACACTGACGTCCCACTCAGCAGACTGAGCAAGGAGAAGGTCACTTTAAGCTGCCTGTCAGGTGCCAGGATCCGCCACATAACACAAGCACTCAGGTCACTCCACAGCAGGTACAAATATGAATCTGTCATTGTCCATGTTGGCGTGAACGACCTGAGACGTACCTCCCTGGACTACATGAAAAGAGACATAGAAGAGCTCTCTGATCATGTAGCCCAGGCCGGTATGACCCTGACCCTGAGTAGCATCTTGCCCTCACCAAGAATGATGCCACAGTATAAAGACAAAATGATCAATTTTAACAATTGGCTAAGCTATTGGTGTCATTCAAAGGGGATGCAGTGTTTGTCAGCCTGGAGTGACATGCCCGACAAGCCATGTTGCTTCGCCAGAGAAGGCTTGCACCTGTCACCCTTAGGCTTTCGAATTCTGGCTAAGGGTCTTGCCTCCCCCATAGTGCCTTTTTTAGGCAAGGCTCAAAAGACAAACCCACCTCCATAGACAATACCAGAAACAAAAAACTAAGGGTAATGCTACTCAAAACCAGAAGTCTAAACCTCAAAATGCACGTACTCGAGGCACTCCTCAGTACGGAGAAAATCAATATCTGTGCAGTAACAGAAACCTGGTTCAAGGCCCCAGAGAGCACCCCAGCACTACCAGGATTCAACTCATACCATTCTTTTTGGCCCCAGAACTCAGACCGAAATACTAAAGGTGGGGGAGTATCCATTTTCATCAAGGATACACACACCTCCAGGTTAGTGGCACTGCACGAAGCAGCGGAAACCATCCATGTGCAACTAACAGTAGGTAAAACTGCTTTTCAGTTTGTAGCCTGCTACAGATCACCTACCTTCTCTCAGGACCCCCACTCGGCTTTCCTGAGAACATTGGAGAATACAAAAGTCTCACCAAACACCATGATATTGGGGAGTTTCAACTACCCAAACATTGACTGGGAAAACTACTCAAGTCCCAACTCTTTTGCCCAATGGTTCCTGGAGTTTATAAACTCAAATGCCATGGAACAACTGGTCACCACTCCCACAAGAGGGGACAACATATTGGACTTGGTCATCACCAACATGGGGGCTCAATGTTCCACACCAGAGGTAAACCCCTCATTGGTAAGATCAGACCATAAAGTAATCACAATGGACATCCACATCCCGACTCCTCCCCCAGCCAAGGAAACCACTGTGAAAAATTACTCAAAAGCAAACTTCACACTTCTCAAGACCAAGGTGTAAAGTTTCAAAGCCCCCGGGCTAATGGAAAATGCTACCCAAACCACACAATCCTTTACAAATGCACTCTATAAGCACCTACAGGAATGCATGGATTGTGCCATCCCAAGTAAAACCAAGACTCACTCCTCCAAAAACAGGAGTCCAGTATGGTGGACCCCGGCCATAAATAAACTATACAACAAAAGGAGGAAACTATTACATGATAAGGCAAAATCCCAAAAAGGGAAGGCATCCCTGATCAGTACTAGCAAGAAACTTCGATCCCTCATAAAATCATCAAAGGCTAGCTTTGAAAGAAAAATCGCCAAAGACTCTAAAGATAATCACAAGGCATTCTTTAGCTACATCAAGAATCTGAGTGGCAACTCTCAGATCTGCTCTGAGCAGGTGCAAAATGGCACAAAATACACTGAAACCACTGACATTGCCAGCATCCTGGCGGACAGGTTCAGTGCAAACTTTACCCCCCCCCCCAAAAGAGCCAGTGTCTATCCCAGAAGAATGCAGTCCCCCAGGCATCACAGGCACACAGGTGAAAGCAGCCCTCTCCAAAGTAAAAAAACACAGCATCAATGGGACCGGATGGTATCCCGGGCTGCGTCTTACACGAGCTCCAAAATGAACTAAACCCTCACACAAACTCTCTGTTCCAACTCAGCCTTACCACAGGTTATGTACCCAAAGAATGGCGTACAGCAACAGAGATCCCGCTCCACAAAGGTGGCGACATAACGGATCCTGGGAACTATCACCCTATAAGCTTGACTAGCCTGCAAGGCTATGGAGCGCATCATCATGGATCTCATGAACAAAGACATTGAGAACCTCCAAACACTGGACCCTACCCAATTTGGCTTTGTTAAGGGCAGATCTTGCCTCTTAAACCTAGTTGACTTCTTCAAAATAGTAACCAAAGCCATAGATGAGGGAAAGGTAGTCCACACAGCCTACCTGGACCTCGCAAAGGCCTTCGACACAATACCCCACTCTGGCATCATAAATAAGCTTACCAGCTTAAATATTAACCCATATGTCACAAGATGAGTTGCAAACTGGCTCAGGGATAGAACTCACATAGTCAGAGTCGCGGGTGCCATGTCCGACTCTAAACCGGTTACAAGTGGCGTCCCACAGGGCTCAGTCCTGGGATCCCTCTTGTTCAGTATATACTTCTCTGAGGTACAGGCAAACACTGGAGAACTATGGCTTACCAAGTTCACAGATGATTGCAAACTGTGAGCCATAATTGATTTGCTGGCTGACACAAGCGTCCTCCAGAAGGGCCTTACGGAGACAGATACCTGGTGTCAGAACCATGGCCTCAAGCTAAATGCCAAAAAGTGCATAGTCATCCCCTTTGGGAAAAACAAAGTACCCACAAACTACCACATAGGAGGTAATCCACTAAGTATGGAAGAAGTAATTAGGGATCTGGGGACCCAAGTAGATAGTAACCTCTCCTTCTACAATCACATTGCCAAAGTGGTTAGAAAAACCTTCTGTATAGCTCACCTAATCACAAAAGGGTTCACATCTAGATCAAGAGAGGTCATTGTGCCCCTCTACTCATTGCTCATCAGGCCCATAATTGAGTATAATGCCCCATTTGGGATGCACCTTACCCGACACCTGCAACAGCTGGAGAGACCTCAAAAATATGTCACCAAGATGATCATGGGCCTCAAACAGATGCCCTATGCAGCTCGACTAAAGAAACTCCAGCTCTACTCAGTTGCTTACCGCCTACTCAGAGGCGATCTCTGCCTGACGTACAAGGCCATGTCTAACCCAGAATTGTTGGACATGCTCCACCTCAAGAAAACCAAATCCATTAGAGCTACATGCTCCAGGGATTTAAACCTTAGCACAGCAGTAGATAGGACATGCTGGAGGGATAGATTCATATCCCAGAGGCTTCCCTCGCTCTGGAATAGAATCCCAGTCCATGTTAGGCAGAGCCCCTCGCTGACCCTCTTCAAGAGAAGTCTTGATGAGTGGATGGGAAGTTGTAAGTTTACTCCTGGGATCACTTCTGTGACCGTGCTGGACAGAGGCTCAGGAATCTAGTCTAAAAGGGAGGCAAAAGCCAACACATTCTGGCTAGGCTTATAAATGCCCTAGGGCAGATAGCCTAGTACCTACCTATGAACCTATGAACCTATGACAACATACATCCTGCAAAAGAAAAAAATACAACCCAACATTATAAAATGTAGATACAATATCAAGTGTTGGATGAATCAACAGACATCACTTCAAGTGTAAAGGGCCTTAGAAAGTTATAGCTTTACTGCATTATAGGGAAAGATTAAAACACAAGTAAAACAGAAATACGAGTCAGAAAACATCAATTGAAAAGCATTTCCAGAGACAGAAAAACAGCACTAGAAAGCCAAATTATTCAATTTCACCAGAAATATGTAATTGAGAAGCTGTAAGAGTAGAAGGCATCAAAAGAAGATGTGTTGTTGAGATGCAATGTAGCAGTATAGGTGCAATTCAAACTGACATATACAGAAAACACAATACTTCAATAAAAGAGGCTCAAATTGAAACAATGTAATAAGTTATGTATATAAATAGTTTTTGGGAAGTTACCCTAGAAAGGAGACTGCCCTGCAATAAATAAGCCAAGCATGTACCTTTGACAAAAATGCAAAATTGCCTTACTGTAAGTATACAATGGAATTTATTTAAAACTAACCTCAGGAAAAAAGGGATGTTAGAAAATGAGAAGAAAATATTAAAGCATAAATAGGCAATTCAGAAGAGGGCTTGGCATGTCACAAATATAGTTATGATTCTCTATGCATAAGTACAGAAAAAGAAGTAACAGATGATGCCAATTGAAAAGTAACTGTAGCAAAACAGGGCAGAAGAGCAAAAATATTACATGCTGTAAGTCAGTGGAAACATTGATCTAACACACTTTCAACAAATGAAGACCAAATGCAGTGCTGATTATGTCATCATAAAAGATATTTGCATAGAAATCAAAATAACTATTTCCATAGAAATGTACAGAAAACTGAACAACAGGCATGGGGAGGAGGTATATAAAGTGAGTAGGAAATGGTGTTACTCAGATTCTGATGAAGTTTCCTGTTTGTGGATCCGAATGTGCTAAATCCTTGAATAAACAGTTATGTGCTTTAAGCTACTTGGCGTACGTTTACTGAGAGTGCCTTTATTGGGACCTGGTGGCCTAATTGGAGTGTTTCCTGTGGTTCATGGTTTTATATCCTCCATTAGTCCCGTTTTTGAGGTTATTGTTTTTTTTCATGGGATGGCAGCACCGGATAATCAAAGAATATCTCAGTTGTAAGGGAGAGTGAGCAGTTTTATCAGAGAACTTACCAGGCTAGTTCAAATGTGTTTGCAGCCTGAGAGTAGTGAATCAGTGTTAGACACTTCAGTTCCATGTGGTCAACGTAATCCAGAAGGCAGTCTCTCAATCCAGCAAGAATACCATGAGAGACAGGCCTCAGAGCCAATGAGGGATTAAAACTAATGTTACAACGTAAGTAGTGGTCTGTTAACCTCCACACAGTCTGCACGAGTGGAAATTCATTTTGTAACTGCTGGTATGGAACAATATATCAATATGGATTTTAAACAGTGGTTGCAACAAACTGCATCTACAATGGAAGATAATCAGCGTGGGAATTCGGTGTTGATGTATGTGCAACAAACTGAAAGAAAAAACTTTAATATCCAAAAAGCAGGAGACCAGAATCCAATCCACACAAACAGCGTTTATTGAGCGCTTTTGTCTCTTGAATAGAAACTTCTTCAGAATAACACAGCATATTACCCAACAGCCTTATATATGCTATTCCAACAAATTAGTCACCATCATTAACTAATTAATAAAATAATGTCCTGAAAGGACATAGAAACATTTAAAGGGCAACACACATCTATATATTCCACTCACAGTAAAAAAGAAAAAAATGTGATTAAAAACATATAAAAGATACTTGACAATTAAATATGTCCCATAATAAGTTAAAAATAATCAAAGCAACAGATGTCAATATTTATGCATATGAAAGTATATATGTATTTCTTGTTTATTAGCATCCTACCCTAATAGTGGGTATCGATAAATTATCATATAAGAAATTGTGCCTTGAGCCTGAAAGCAGAGCTGATGGATACTGCACTATTAAGACCCGGTGCTTCAGATGCATTTGTCCTAGTTTGACATCTAAGCTCAGCTATTTCTAGATAATTGTTGAGTTGCCTACCTCTTTCACCCATTTTAACCTGCTCAATAATAAGGAATCTGAACCCATGTCCTTCATTGGTTACTATATGTCCTGCTAATGCATTTTTAACATCTTTCCTACTGATGTCATAGTAGTGTTGATAAATTCTACTTCTAAATGCATTTTTAGTTTTAGCAATGTAAAAACTCGGACTTTGGGTACATAGGGCAAGGTACACCACTCCTTTACTGCTGCAGGAGACTTTCCCTTGTATAGTGTGTCTCTCATAATTGGGAATACAAATCTCATTGGCTTCAATGATATATTGGCATTGTAGGCAATAGCAGCATTTAACCATCCATGTCCCTATATCAGGATTAGATTTCTGCCTTTCCAACATATTTTTGATGCTACATTCCTTTTTATAAACAATGTTGGGTACAGGGCCTAACAACTGTGCCTGTTCTGCATCAAGTCTAAAAATGTTTCAGTTATGCTCAATAATATTTCTGATGCCGTAAAAATGCTGATTAAACTTGAAAATAGCGGATTTTTATGGAAAGAGTCTCTTGATTTTACTTGTTTGATAACCATTCCCCTGTACCAAGAAGGGGGAAAAAATAGCCACTAGCTCTCTTATTTAATACCTCCTGAATGATGTTGTTTAAATAATTATCTGGATAACCTCTATGTAGTAACATCCCTTTAAGGGTCTCAATTTGCTCTATAAATTGATCATATTCAGATATCATCCTGGCAAGAAGTACCCCCTGTCCTTTTACTTAAGCCTTCTTTTGGTGCAGAGGGTGGTAACTATCAAAATGTGGAGGCTTTTAGAATAGTTGGGCTTGCAGAAAATAGTGTAGGTGAAATGTTTATTGACCACATCTTTCTTGATGGTAATGTCTAAGTAATTCACCTCTGTAACACTTCACAAAAACAAGCAGCAAAACCAGTCCTATAGCTTGAGGCCAAAGAGCTCACAATCAGGCAAAGGTATTCCACAAACCAGTTTATTAACGTGCAAAACTCCAGCAAATGGCAACACACACGTTTTCGTCTCTTCAGGAAGACTTCATCAGATACTTTAATTTCCTGTTTGCAGGCAGGTTAAATACTCAATTCCCAAACCACTAATTGATTAATTAATCCATTTAACAAGGGCAAATCAAAAAAACAGGTTTCAGAATAGGTTTTTTTAAAAAGGTGTGTGAATGCACAAGTACAAATAACTTTTAAAACATGAATCAAAATTCCACAACTTAAAATAAAAAAATAAAATTAATAAAAATTTTATAAAAACAAAACAGGTCAACTTGCATATTAATGCTATATATACAAATGTATTTAGGTATAAAAAATTGTATGTATTTAAAAATACATTCTAAAATTAATACACTTTAGGAGGGTATTACTTAATATACTGTGCCTTAATTTTCAAATATGGGGCAATTGAGATGGATTCATTGAGGCCAGGGGCTTTGTTGGCTTCTAACAAAATCTGCCAGTATGTTTCTTTGTGGGCTAGCCGAGCCTCCCATGGGCCCCCCCTAATGTCCTTTGGAACTACTTCCAGGACAAAAAACAAGAATTTTGCATTTACACACGAGATGGTGTGCTTGTATAAGGCACTAGTATTTTTACACTTAGAGATATCATATGTATGCTCATATATACGTCTATGAAAAAGCCTTTCGGTTTTTCCAACGTAAAACGCTGGACATATTTGGCATACAGCCAAATAAACCAAACCACCTGTCTTACAATTGTAGTGACCCCTTGCCTTGATGTCCCTACTTCTGCTTTCCAAAAAAACATGACTAGCTTGTAAAATGTACTTGCAGGATGAGCAATGGCCACACTTAAAGGTCCCTACATTGGTTCTAGGGTTTACCTTGGAAGAATCTAATTGTTCAAGTGTCTTTTTAATATTAATACCCTTCCTAAATACAGTTTTCATATCTCTATCTTTAAAAACATCTAAGTCAGTCAATTCCCTGAACATGTCCCATTCTTTTTCAATGATATTCCTAACGTGGGACGCGTTACCACTAAACTCTGTAATGAAGGTAAGACTACCAAAAAACTGGTCTGTCCTATTACATATAGAAACCTTTTCAGTATTAGCTTCAATTTTACCCAAAATAGGGGCAAATCTGGATGTCCTAGCCAGTGTTACTTCCTCTTGAACCATTTTAATCAATGATACAGGGTAACCCCTTTCCAAAAATAAATGTTGCAAAGTGCAACATTCATGTTGGTAATCTTCATCAAGGGAAGTCATCTGTGAAATACGAACGTATTGTCCCTTGAGGATTCCCTTTTTTTGAAAACTAGGGTGAGAACTCTGGTAATGCAGGTAACCATTTGAAAATGTAGGTTTACGATAAACGTTAGATTTAAATCCGTTTTCACCCACAGTAAGTGTCACGTCCAGATAATTGACACTATTTTGGGAAATATGATGTGTGAACTTTAAAAAAATTGGTGGTAGTGTTTATATACTCGATAAATTTCCCTATACCATCCAGTGGTCCTGTCCAAAAAATACAAATATCATCGAGGAATCTACAGTAGAAATTCCAAAATTTTGAAAAGGGGCTGTCCAAGATGAACTTCTTTTCCCAAATGTACATGATAATATCAGCATACGTAGGTGCACAGTTGGCCCCCATAGAAACACCAGTCACTTGGTGAAAATATTCGCCCATAAAGAACACAAAATTGTTCGTTAACACAAGACCCATCAATTCAGTAATAGCATGCACATCACTGTTTGTAATATGGGGACATTTCCAAAGAGCTTCTTCTAACCATTCAAGTCCCAATTCATGGGGAATGACAGAAAAAAGATCCACTACGTCAATGGTTAAGAATACCATATTAGTTACCAGCAGATCTGGAGTAATACTCCTCAAAAAAGCCCATGAATCTTTGAGAATATGTTCCTCTCTACCCCATAGCTCTTTCATTCTCCAATCCAAATACTTAGAAATGGGGTGGGTCTTTGAACCCTGTGATGCTACTATGGGTCTTAATGGTGGATCAAGGGGGTCTTTGTGCACCTTAGGTATCCCGAAAATAGATGGTATCCTGGGATCAGTGTTTGAGAGAAAAGTATAAATTTGGAAGTCAATGACCTCCTGATCAAATAAATCTTGCACAACCAAATCTATCTTATGATAAGATATATTGATTTCATTCAAAGAGGCTGAAGTGTATTTTTGATGGTCGTGAAGTATCTCATACATTTTACCCTGGTAAACAAGACAATCCATAATGACCGTCCCCCCACCCTTATCTGGTTCCATGACCCTAAGGGTGGGATCACCTTTAAGTTGGTCAAGGAGTTGTCTTTCCTGGCATGTTAAATTGGCCACCAAGTGATCCAACCCCAACTCCTTCCTAAACCTACCCTCCACCCTTTTCTCAAAATTTTTTATTTGTGGATGGAGGGGGGGGGGGGTTAAAGGTGCTAGATTTTTTCAAAAGAAAACCAGGAGCACCGTTGGAATTCCCCATCAGGTATTCCAGATTGAGTTTACGTGTAAACAACTTAAGATCCAAAATGGCATGAATTAAATTACTCTGTTTTTTAGGGACATACTTAAACCCCTTAGTAAACAACTGGAAACAATGTTCAGAAATCACAAAATTACTGTAATTGTAAATATGGTAGTTGTTACAGATATGTAAAGTATATGGTCCCAAAGCTGTAACAACATGCTCAAAGTTATTTACCATTTCTGCCTCTGATTTTTCCTCCACCCCCGAGTGTACCCCCCTCCCCCCCCCTCTTTGTGCCAGCGGGGCTTGACCTAAAGGGTGACAATTGTTGGGGGGTTGCTGCCCTTGTTGGCGTATACGCTCTGACCTACGTGGGGCCTGCTCCCCATCACCAAATACTTCATCCCCTTCACCGTTTAAAAATTCAATGTTCATCTGTTCTATAGGAGCCTCGGTAAAAGTACTGTTAGGGGGAAATTCTTGCTCAGGGTCATGATGGTAAAATTGTTGTTTGAAAGGAGGTGGATTGGGATACTGACGCCCCTGTTCATATTCTACCAAATCCCTTCTTAGTTTTTTATATTTGCGGTTTAGTACTATTTCACAGTGCGAGTCAACATCCCTTCTAATCTCATAACATTTACTAGAATCAAATTGTAAATCATCAGACATACGTTTGTAATACACAGAAATGTCCTGCTGTAAAATAACAAGTTCCTCATTATTCTTTTTAATGATGGCTTTAACAATACTGCGCCCACATTGGTCAAAAGCCTCAATGAGGTCCTTGTGAAAAGGGCTACCCGATATAACTTGATTCGGGTATTTGTATACCCTCAAACCCTTTGGTACAGTACCTTTATTCAAATTCTCCATAAGATATAGATTGTCCAACTCTAGGGTCTTGTAGCGATACAGGGCGTTCTCAAAACGCCGTTGGAGTTCAGAATAAGTAACGCCACTAGTACCCCGGCCCTGGTAATGCTCCTCGTATTCAAACTTAGGTTTGGACAGAAACCATTCATTAAAGGATGAAGCAGGACGATGGTTAGATTCCACATTACCGACCGGCTGTGCCGCTGGAATAGGTGGAGAACTAGTGTTACGTAAAGCTGCTGGTGTACAATTGAAATCCGTAGTAGGAACAAAAGCGTGATTAACGTTCCCCCTTGCTCGGACTGTACCATCGTTAAAGACATCAGCGGGTACATTTCTCTGAGTGGGAACAACCAATTTAGAAAGATTCCGTTGTTCGTGAAGCAATGTTTGGATTCCCATTCCAATGGGAGTCAAGAGATTAATCAAAGAAGTCAACTGGCCCGTGAGCTGAGTAAATCCGTCCGATTTGGACCTGGATGGATCCACAGGGGGACCCCCCCTGTTGTTCCTGCCCCAAAGAAGCCGTCGGACTAGCAGCCATCACAAACAAACCCAAAAGTAAAAGCAATGCTGCAAAATTACCGAACTTCACAAAAACAAGCAGCAAAACCAGTCCTATAGCTTGAGGCCAAAGAGCTCACAATCAGGCAAAGGTATTCCACAAACCAGTTTATTAACGTGCAAAACTCCAGCAAATGGCAACACACACGTTTTCGTCTCTTCAGGAAGACTTCATCAGATACTTTAATTTCCTGTTTGCAGGCAGGTTAAATACTCAACTCTGTAACACTAACAGATACTTACCTCTGTAACACTAACAGAATAGAAAATCTGGGCAGGTGCTCAGGAATTCATGAAAGCCTTCTAGTTCTGTCATATCACTGTTCCACAAAATGATAATATCATCCAGGTAACGACCATAACATGTCAATGAATTAGCGTAAGGACAGTTAAAAATAATATTTTTTCCCAAAATGACAGTACTATGTTCAGAAGGATGGGGGCACAGGCTGCCCCCATTGCTACTTGTTTAAATAACAGCTGTTTGAAAGTAATAATGTTGGTATCTAACACTAGTTCCATAAGTGTTCTAACTGGGGCCACAGGCTGCCTCCATTGCTACCTCTTAACTTGTTTAAATAACCGCTGTTCGAAGGTAATAATTTTGGTATCTAACACTAGTTCCATAAGTGTTCCAAAGAAGGGGCAAAGGCTGCCCCCATTGCTAACCCCTTAAATTTTAAAATAACTGCTGTTCAAAGGTAATAATATAGGTATCTAACACTAGTTCCATAAGTGTTCTAAAGATGGGGGCACAGGCTGCCCCCATTGCTACCCCCCTTAACTTGTTTGGAGGTAATAATGTTAGTATCTAACACTAGTTCCATAAGTGTTCTTATTGGGGGCACAGGCTGCCCCCATTATTACCCCTTAACTTGTTTAAATAACTACTGTTCAAAGGTAACAATGTTGGTATCTAACACTAGTTCCATGAGTGTTCTAATTGGGGGCACCTTAGTTTGATTAAATAACTGCTTTTTGAAGGTAATAATGTTGGTATCTAGCACTAGTTCCATAAGTGTTCTAAAGATGAGGGCACAGGCTGCTTCCATTGCTACCCCCTTAACTTGTTTGAAGGTAATAATGCAGGTATCTAACACTAGTTCCATAAGGGTTTTAAAGATGGGGGCACATGCTGCCCCCACTGCTACCCCCTTAACTTGTTCGAAGGTAATAATTTTGGCATCTAACACTAGTTCTGTAAGTGTTCTAAAGATGAGGGCACAGGCTGCTTCCATTGCTACCCCCTTAACTTGTTCGAAGGTAATAATTTTGGTATCTAACACTAGTTCCATGAGTGTTCTAATTGGGGGCACCTTAGTTTGATTAAATAACTGCTTTTTGAAGGTAATAATGTTGGTATCTAGCACTAGTTCCATAAGTGTTCTAAAGATGAGGGCACAGGCTGCTTCCATTGCTACCCCCTTAACTTGTTTGAAGGTAATAATGCAGGTATCTAACACTAGTTCCATAAGGGTTTTAAAGATGGGGGCACATGCTGCCCCCACTGCTACCCCCTTAACTTGTTCGAAGGTAATAATTTTGGTATCTAACACTAGTTCTGTAAGTGTTCTAAAGATGAGGGCACAGGCTGCTTCCATTGCTACCCCCTTAACTTGTTCGAAGGTAATAATTTTGGTATCTAACACTAGTTCTGTAAGTGTTCTAAAGATGAGGGCACAGGCTGCTTCCATTGCTACCCCCTTAACTTGTTTGAAGGTAGTAATGCAGGTATTTAACACTAGTTCCATAAGGGTTCTAAAGATGGGGGCACAGACTGCCCCCACTGCTACCCCCTTAACTTGTTCGAAGGTAATAATGTTGGTATCTAACACTAGTTCCATAAGTGTTCCAACTGGGGACACAGGCTGCCCCTATTGCTACCCCTTAATTTGTTTAAATAACTGCTGTTCATAGGTAATAATGTAGGTATCTAAAACTAGTTCCATGTGTGTTCTAAAGATGGGGGCACAGGCTGCCCCCATTGCTACCCCCTTAACTTGTTCAAAGGTAATAATGTAGGTATCTAACACTAGTTCCATAAGTGTTCTAAAGATGGGGGCACAGGCTGCCCCCATTGCTACCCCTTAACATGTTTAAATAACTGCTGCCTGAAGATAATAATGTTGGTATCTAACACTGGTTCCATAAGTGTTCTAAAGATGGAGGCACAGGCTGCCCCCATTGCTACCCCCTTAACTTGTTTAAATAACTGCTGTTCAAAGTTTATAATATAGGTATCTAACACTAGTTCCATAAATGTTCTAAAGATGCTGGCACAGGCTGCCCCATTACTACCCCCTTAACTTGTTTAAATAACTGCTGTTTGAAGGTAATAATATAGGTATCTAGCACTAGTTCCATAAGTGTTCTAAAGATGGGGGCACAGGCTGCCCCTATTGCTACCCCCTAACTTGTTTGAAGGCAATAATGTTGGTATCTAACACTAGTTCCATAAGTGTTCTAAAGGTGGGGGCACAGGCTGCCTCCATTGCTTCCCCCTTAGCTTGTTTAAATAACTGCTGTTGGAATGTAATAATGTTGGTATCAAACACTAGTTCCATAAGTGTTCTAAAGATGGGAGCACAGGCTGCCTCCATTGCTACCCACTAACTTGTTTAAATAACTGCTGTTTGAAGGTAATAATGTTGGTATCTAACACTAGTTCCATCAATGTTCTAAAGATGGGAGCACAGGCTGCCCCCATTGCTACCTCCTTAACTTGTTTAAATAACTGCTGTTCAAAGGTAATAATGTTAGTATCTAACACTAGTTCCATAAGTGTTCTAAAGACAGAGGCACAGGCTGCCCCCATTGCTACCCCCTTAACTTGTTTAAATAACTACTGTTCGAAGGTAATAATGTTGGTATCTAACACTAGTTCCATAAGTGTTCTAATTGTTAAGATGGTGTTATGATTTAGGGTAGTGTACTGGCAAAGATACTGGTAAAACCAATCAATACCTGTGTCATGGGGTATGATAGAGAATAAGTCCCGAACATCAATTGTGATAAAGATCAGATTATCAGTATACATATCTTTCTTGATTTTAGATAGAAAATCCCAGGAGTCTTTAAGTATCCAAGGGCAGTCCTTCAAAATATTTTTTAATTTACTGTCACTGTATTTAGTAATGGGAAATGTTTTAGATGCCCGAGCATCCATGATGGGTCTAAATGGAGGGGGGGGGGGCAACTAGGTCTTTGTGTAACTTAGGGACACCAAATATTGTAGGTATTTTAGGATGTTTAACTAAGAAGTACTGATGTTCCTCCAGGTGGATTTGTTGGTTCATGAGCAATTCTTCCAGCATGACATCCACCTTGCTATAGCAAATGTTCTTAACATTGAAACTAATTTCACAGTAGGAATCACCTTATAATAGGGTAAACATTTTATTTATGTAGGAATTATAGTTCATGATAACCAGGCCACCGCCTTTGTCGGGTTTCATAACCCTTATTTCAGTATTGTCACAAATTTCTCTTAATAGTGCCCTTTCCGCTGTGTTCAAATTGTTACATCATCTTCCCCTGTCCCTGTTGAACAATTCCCTGATATCTTTTTTGCAGAGTTTTTCAAAAGTTAATACTGAAGGATGCAAAGTTGGGTTGAAAATACTTGTTTTTTTTTGTATGAATGGTATACTCAGGGACGTTAGTGCTAGCTCCCTTGAATAAAAATTCAAAATTCAACTTCCTGGTAAAAAGATTTAAATCAATTATGGTCTGATCTAATGAAGCTTTTTTATCAGGTACAAACGTCAACCCTTTTTCAAACAAGTCTGCTACTTGACCATTAAATTCAAAACTGCTGTAGTTATATACTTTGAAATCGCCTCAACTATTCTGTAGTACAACCAAATTATATTTAGATTGGGCGTTCAGTATCTGTTCCCTCTCCCTCTCCATGTCCCCTTCATGTATGTGGGGTATTCATATGCATAAATATTGACATCTGTTGATTTGATTATTTTTAACTTATTATAGGATATATTTAATTGTCAAGTATCTTTTATATGTTTTTAATCACATTTTTTCTTTTTTACTGAGAGTGCAATATATATGTGTGTTGCTCTTTAAATGTTTCTGTGTCCTTTCAGGACATTATTTTATTAATTAGTTAATGATGATGACTAATTTGTTGGAATAGCATATATAAGGCTGTTGGGTAATGTGCTGTATTATTCTGAAGAAGTTTCTGTTCAAGAGACGAAAGTGCTCAACAAATGTTGTCTGTGTGGATTGGATCCTGGTCTCCTGCTTTTTGGATATTACAGTTTGTGTGGAACCTTGTTTTCTTTGAAAGAAAAAACTTGTCAGATTAGTTCTAGAAAGTATGGAACTGGTATTGAAGAACAACTTCATTTATTTTGGTGGGGAGTACTACCATCAGTTAGATGGAGTAGCCATGGGGGCATCATGCGCCCCCCATTATTTGCAAACATAGCTATGCTATACTGGGAAAACAATTTTGTATTGAGGTCAATATATAAAGAGTATATTAGATCATACTATAGATTTTTGGATGATATCTTTCAGGTTTGGCAATGAGTTAATAGCCCCCTTTATTAACTACATAAATAAATCAACTGATTTTCTGAAATTTACTTATGAGATTAGTGTTAAACAAGTTCACTGTTTAGATAATAACATAAAGAAAGACACATTGAACAGTAAATATGTACCAAACGTATACAGAAAAGAATGTTTTTCTAACTCCTGTCTTCACTACAACAGTAATCACCCCCAGATGCAGACGAGGAATATAGTAAGGGGTCAGATGATTAGAGCAGCCCGAATGACATCCAACAGGGAAGACCTTGGTGAAGAGTTAGCATTCATGGGGAAGTTGTTTTGTGACAGAGGATACCCGGATATTTTGATTCAGAACATAAAGGAGGAGGTTCTGAAGGGTTGGGGTACTAGGTATATACCCTTGTTAAATGAGTATAACCCATCAGGACAAAGTACCCAGAAGAACAGGAGGATACAAATCATAATGAGGATAACAGAAACCCGACAATAACATACTTGGTATTAAAATACAATAATAACAATGGTACAGTCCAAAAATAATAAAAAAAATACTGGCAAATGTTTAATATTATGCCAAACAGGTGTAAAGTTTTTCAAAAGCCTTTAAAATTTAGTTTTAGAAGGAACTCAAAGGTGAAGGATATTATGGTGTCCAACTGAAACTTCATACATGTGAAAAGTATAATTGCACAACCAAAGGAGTAGCATATATTGCATACTGCACCTTCTGTTGGGCATATCATATTGGGAAAACAGAACGTACACTCAAACAAAGAATTTATGAACACATGTATGATATAACAAGGAAAAAAGACACCAATGTCCTATATCGACATGTACTAAAATGTAACAAAGCTGACTTCAAGTTTTGGGTCATAGAAAAGGTGAAAATTTAAGAGAGGGGTGGTGATTGGGAAACAAGATTAGACTTAATAATCATGTTTCCTTGGCCTCTGCATTAAAACTTGAATCAAGCACATTATAGTCAATGGTATTGTAAAACAAGGGAAGACGAGTTATTTATTCATTCTATTTTTTTCATTCATTCTATTTTAATTGTATATGTACAGATATTTATTTGTAGGGTTTATAAATAATTTTATGAGTATATTTGCATTTATGTTTTTTTTATATGTTGAGTAATATTTTATTCATGAGAGAATTTAAATTATCCAATGTACTGGGGAGGAAGTATATAAAGTGATTAGGAAATGGTGTTACTCAGATTCTGATGAAGTTTCCTGTTTGTGGATCTGAACGCGCTAAATCGTTGAATAAACAGTTTTCTGTTTTAAGCTACTTGGCGTATGTTTACTAGAGTGTCTTTATTGGGACCTGTGACCTAATTGGAGTGTTTTCTGTGGTTTGTGATTTTATATCCTCCGTTAGTCCTGTTTTTGAGGTATGCAGTTGAGCCACATTTTATCTTACTGATGTACATACAATACCTGCATATAAGGGTAATAATTTTTATCCCTTCTTTACGGGTTAATCACTAATGCTGCTGCTAAATGCCTTTTCTGGGTTGACTCTGTCTGATGATCATAGAACACAACCATTACATAAGTAAATACCATCTGATTATTTTGCATGCATCACTGTTACTATTTGTGTGTGCTTAGTTCCTTAATTCTTTATTTAGTGTGTGTGTGTGTGTGTGTGTGTGTGTGTGTGTGTGTGTGTGTGTGTGTGTGTGTGTGTGTGTGTGTGTGTGTGTGTGTGTGAATGTGTGTGTGTTTTCCTCTGTCTCTTAGCCAGGGCCATGACATATTGTGCAGGCTTCCATCTTCCAGGATCTTCCGCAGCTACTGGTTCTTTATCAGACTAATCATCTGTGTCTGCTGACCCTGCCTGTGGTGCTAGGAAACTGAGGTCCATGGCCTTCCTGTCCTTGTTGCTGCTATTTCCTGACAATTATATTGTGTAAAGTGGCAAAGACTGTCAGTATTTTGGACAAAACGGTTGGGTCATACTGCAGGGCACCTCCAGATGTATTAATACATTGGAACAATGATTTTAGCCAAATGCACAGTCTGTACTACATCTAGTTTGAGAGTGTGTATCATTGTAACCTTGTTCTGTGGAGTTGTGTGGGTTTCTCATAGGTGTCATGACTGAAAGTTTGAGTGTGTAACCTGCATCTCCTACTAGATACCCTTGTGGAAAGTCACTCCTAAAAAAACGTTAAACAGATCACAGGCGTAGCATATGTGTGAGTTATTAAAAACCTGCCCTGGTTACCTGCAGACGCATTGTAGGTGATCCCTTGGGAATTACAGACCACCTGACAGTTTATAGAATGAAATTGTTTTCTGTTGCTGTACATCATTCCCTGTTGACCAGGTGGGGATTTTATTTCAATGAGTGCATATATGAGTGTGTGTGTGGCATATGTGTGTGTGTGTGTGTGTGTGTGTGTGTGTGTGTGTGTGTGTGTGTGTGTGTGTGTGTGTGTGTGTGTGTGTGCGTAGTTGATGGCCCACAGAACTTCAGGAAAATGTACTATGGTATAGATATGTTGCATGGTTGCAGCCCTTTCCTCTGGGGGTGCAGGGAAACCAGATATACTCCCCTACATGTTGCAGCACTGCATTGTAATACTTCTCAGGCTGTGGCCTGAAATACCCCTAATGTATCCCATGTGGGTCTCTGAAATGTGCCACTAGCTAGTATACATAATGCAGATGTCCTATGCAGCTCGACTAAAGAAACTCCAGCTCTACTCAGTTGCTTACCGCCTACTCAGAGGCGATCTATGCCTGACGTACAAAGCCATGTCAAACCCAGAATTAATGGACATGCTCCACCTCAAAAAATCCAAGTCCCTTAGAGCTACACGCTCCAGGGACCTAAACCTCAGCACAAAAATAAATAGGACATGCTGGAGGGACAGATTCATTTCCCAGAGGCTCCCCTCACTCTGGAACAGAATCCCAATTCATGTTAGACATAGCCCCTCGCTGACCCTCTTCAAGCGAAATTTGGACGCGTGGATGGGAAATCGCAAATTCACCCCTGGGATCTCTCCTGTGTCCCTGCTAGACAGAGGCACAGTAAACTAATCTTAAAAGGGTACCTTCTGTGACCTACTTTACAGAGGCACAGTAGGCTAATCTAATAGGGAGGCGGAAGCCAAATACACTCTGGCTAGGCTTATAAATGCCCTAGGGCAGATAGCCTAGTATCTACCTATGAACCTATGAACCTATGCTACACATACCATGGTTTCTACTGGGATGGACTGTCCATGATTCCCCCAGGCTGTCAAGGGAGGATGGTAAAGGTTGACTATTTTCTCTAAAGTGTCCCTGTAACAGTCTAATATTTCAGTATCATGAAGTCCATGATGTGTCAAATGTGGTCAGAAGACTCTTCTCCTTTTGGAATGAGGTCTGACAGCAGCAGTAACAGTAGCAGCATGTTTATTAAAGCCTGTTGTGCATATAGGGAAGTGATGTAGCAGCAACATATATTTCTTTTCTAAGTGTGTTCTTAGCTGTATTCCAAAGAATATTAGAAAAGAGGCCAACACGAAGTGAGGCATGTATGTGCACAATTTATATGTTCTTGAATCACTCTGCCATGTTGATTTGCTTCATTATCATTTATTTCATCTAATTATGTCTTCATTAGCATATTCTGCTGCTTACCCTTGTTTTGCAGTCAGCTGAGGCATGCAGACCTGTTTAATGAATTCAAATTAGCACGTTCACTGCTGCATGTTGCACACTGTAAACATAGAGTTAGCATGAAGTGTATGCATAATGAATCCCAGCCAATAACATGAAAAGAGAGTGTAGAAATGGAACAGAGTAATAGCAAAATAAATGTACCTGTGGTTGCTCATATCAGATAATCAAAAGGTAAATGGGAAGTGAGAAAGGTAGAAAAAAGCACATATAATCTTATCAGGCAAAGGAAGAAGCATCACTTGTAGAAAAATAAGAACTATTATTCCTCTGTACAAAGAGCAGGTCAGGCCACCATCTGAAGGATAGTGTATACAGTTCTGGATCTCTCATTTTTGCAGCATAAATAATATACATAGAAGGGCAACCGAATGGTATGGAGTATTTTAAAAAAGAACTGCAACGAATACTGCAATATAATGTAAACCTTTAGTTTGAGAATACAAATTGATACAAAGTAGGCATGAAGAACTCCTTTTTATGAAAGAGTGGTGAGCAATCAGATATCCTTTCTAAATCTTGCTTGTGGTAGACACACCCAGTCCACTGTGTAACACAGGGAACATGCAAAGACTTGCTGGTATTCCTCCTATGATCAAAGTCTGTGAAGTCCCTAATCATGCATGCTGTCAATGACTGGTGTTGTAAATATCCCTTTCCTCACTAAAGTGACTATCATGCTTTGCCAGCGTCTTCATGTGTCTGTGATCAATGGCCCATTCCAGCATCTCTCTTCCCATTTCTGAAATGTCAGCAGGCAATATCTATGTCTGCCCCATGACTCTCATGCACATGCACACAGGACAGACAGACACACACACAGACAGGAAATCACTTGCCCATCCTGCTCCCAAAGATTGTCAGTAATCTGCTTGTGTTTCACCCAAACACAGAATATCTCAATTACAGCATCCCTCTTCATGGTAACCTAAGCAAGCCTCTAAACTAAATTCACTACAGTTGCAATTGGCATATGCTAGCTAAAATCTCTGACCCCTTTTTGCATTTTTATGATGATTTTTGCCTTTTTTTACTATGACTAGATGGTATAGACATGACTCTCTTATTTATGACTCAGACACATGGCTTAGGCTGCACGTCTTACATAAACACTGTACTAATGGGGTGCAACACCCAGAGACTGCTACTTCTCTGCAACAAACGTCCAATTTACATGAAGCAGAGGCCCTCCCCAACTCTCTTAAAATGCAACTTAGATCAATGGCTGGGTGACCAGAAATGCACTCCTGAGGTGGTGCTCGTGTCCATCCTGGACAGAGAAAGTCAGTATTAACTAACATAGAGCCTTACTTCTGTGAACTTCATTCACCTAACTACTGACAATTGGGTAAACTCAGGATTAATAAGGGTATGCTTGTTAGGGCTTTATGGCCATTAGTCTAGTAACCTTCTATGACCCTATGAACCCATGAACAAAATGGATGAATGATCCATATCCTATTGCAGTAGTATAGTTTGGCCAGATTAGTCCAGCATACCAGGCATTCCATGATGTAGCTGCCTATCCAAATCCTTTCTGACTACTCCTAGAAATCTGGCCCAAGACACTGCTGTTCCATAAGCACTGTAGTGTTTATGCTAATTACTCACTTTAACAGACATTTGGTCAACAGATGATATTTTCTAGAGTGCACGGCTGTAAATCACAAAAGCAGAGTGTCTCACTAGTTAATGTTTACATTTTCCCATACCCAGACTCCAAAGTTCAGTTCTGATCTTTATTCTGATGGTATGAAGTTAGCATGTACTGAATTCTTATAGTGAATTTACATTTGCAATTGGTCTGTATTATGTATAAAATGGAATAAGAAGCAGTGCTGCATTTTCCCAACTCAATAATTAATTTTAATTTTGGTATAAAACATTATTAGAATTTGTTGCCAGTGTTAGCCAAACAAGTAAATAGTGTCAAAGATAAGCCTGAGTCTATAACATGACCAAAGCAATGCAAAGCAGATGCCGTGGTGTAAAAAAGAAAAACAACTCCTGGGAGTCAGCAAGCTCTGCACAGCATGCAGGAATAGTGCAAGAGCTGCTGCACGCAATATGGCTGACGAGTAATCCAGGAATGAGCTCCCGGGATGTGCATGAGCACTCCTAGACTATTTCTGCATGGACACAGCTCCTGTATGCTAATTACCCCATTTGCTGGTGAAAACCATGCAAATGAGGTGAATTAGCAATCCAGGAAGCAGGCAGGCATCTGTGCAGGAATAGTGTAATCTGCAGAAATGTATTCAGTTAATAAACGAATAAATTTCTGCAAATTACAAAACGGAGGCATGACAGCTCCAAAGAAAGCATGTATTCAATGTAGTAGGCATGCCAATGGACAAATATATGGCCATTGGCATGGGAAATAGTTGCAAAATTATAAAAAAATAACTTTTTTTTTTTTGGACGATTTCAGCTGTTTAAGTGTAGGGCAGCAGTGCGCAAACAGGACTGGCCCAAAAATAAGGAAAAAAGTTGGAAATAAGCTTTTAAACCCAAATCAGTATCCTGCCATAACAGACAATGGCATGCATAAGACAACAATACCATGGAATAGTGGTTGCTAAGGGGGAAGGCTGACTGTCAGTTTTGTAACCATGAATTAGCAGTCAGTTTTATGCAAATGAGAGGACTGATACTGAATCACAGATTTCCCCTCAATGTTAGCTTGCACCCAACAGTGTAGGTGCAGCAACACGTAAAATCATAAGAGGTAGATGACCTCGTAAGGGGGAGTCTCATGCATGCTGTAATCTTATTGGAGCTCTGTGGCAAGTGTTTGCCCTTAGCTAAGCACAGCTAAGGAAGGAGGGTGTGTCTGAGGCAGCCAGGCAGTTTTTATATTGCCTAATCAGGTGTGCATGCCGCACACTGGGTTTTAAACAAAAAAAAAAAAAAAAAACAGGAAATAGCAGCTCTGCTCACATCTGAGCACTGGGCATGCGTGGCACTCCTTGGAGCTTAAACAAGGAGGCAATGGGAAGGGAAAACAGCAGTAGGAGGACAATCAAGGAGAACTAGCATATCTAGCAGGTGAAATGTATCAGAATCAGCCAATTACACAGGCAGCAACCAAGCCCAGCACACAACTATAAACTATTCAAACACCTTTCACTCTGGTTTTTCCCACAAACTCTACACCACCACTGTACACAGATGGGGATATTCTACCTAACAGAACTAACAAAATGATATTGGCTGCTGTCGCTCTCATACATCAATATGAGGAAGAGGCTGAAGGTGGTGAGGAAGTGAATGCTGATGACAAGCCCACAGTGAGGAGAAGGAGAAGAGTGTACAGACCCAGAGTAACCTACCAGCTGCTACATGAGCTGGAGACAGTGGAGCGCTATAGGGTGGACAGGGATATCCTACAGCAAATTGTTGAGCTGTGTCAGCCACACCTCACACACAGAACCAACAGAGGTGAACACATCCCATTGGATACCAAGGTATTTGTAGGGTTAAGAATAATAGCCCCAGGTACCTTCCAAAGGCCAACTGGGGATATCATGGGGATCACACAGGCATCAGCATCCAGGGTACTCCACCAGTTCCTGGATGACATGTCAGCACATGCCGATGAGCACGTATATTTCTTCAACACCTGTGAGGCGTTGACCAGCAATATGCATCTCTTCCACCAAATAGCCGAATACCCTGAGGTAGTTGGTGCTATAGACTGCACGCTCATACACATCAAAGCACCACCCAGTGAGCAGGGTAGAGTCTACATAAACTGCAAGAGCTTCCCCTCCATCAAATGCCAGGTTGTGTGCGATGCCCTGGGCATTATCATGAATGTGTGTGTGGCAGCTCTGGAAGCTATCACGACTCCCACATCTGGCATATGACACAGTTGTACCAGAGATTTGCAAGTGGGGACAACCCATATGGCCACCTAGTGGCAGATGCTGGTTACGCACTGGAGCTGTGGCTGATGGCACCCATCAGAAATGCACACACCCCCAAACAAGAACTCCATAATAAGGCACAGTCCAGCATACCAGGCATTCCATGATGTAGCTGCCTATCCAAATCCTTTCTGACTACTCCTAGAAATCTGTCCCAAGACACTGCTGTTCCATAAGCACTTTAGTGTTTATGCTAATTACTCACTTTCACAGATGTTTGTTCAACAGATGATATTTTCTAGAGTGCACGGCTGTAAATCACAAAAGCAGGGTGGCTCACTAGTTAATGTTTACATTTTCCCATACTCAGACTCCAAAGTTCAGTTCCGATCTTTATTCTGATGGTATGAAGTTAGCATGTACTGAATTCTTATAGTGAATTTACATTTACAATTGGTCTGTATTATGTATAAAATGGAATAAGAAGCAGTGCTGCATTTTCCCAACTCAATAATTAATTTTAATTTTGGTATAAAACATTATTAGAATTTCTTGACAGTGTTAGCCAAACAAGTAAATAGTGTCAAAGATAAGCTTGAGTCTATAACATGACCAAAGCAATGCAAAGCAGATGCCGTGGTGTAAAAAAGAAAAACAACTCCTGGGAGTCAGCAAGCTCTGCACAGCATGCAGGAATAGTGCAAGAGCTGCTGCACACAATATGGCCGACAAATAATCCAGGAACTAGCTCCCGGGATGTGCACAAGCATTTCTGGACTATTCCTCTATGGACACAGCTCCTGTATGCTAATTACCCCATTTGCTGGTGAAAACCATGCAAATGAGGTGAATTAGCAATCCAGAAAGCAGGCAGGCATCTGTGCAGGAGTAGTTTAACCTGCAGAAATTTATTCAGTTAATAAACAAATACATTTCTGCAAATTACAAAATGGAGGCATGACAGCTCCAAAGAAAGCATGTATTCAATGTAGTAGGCATGCCAATGGCCAAATATATGGCCATTGGCATTGGAAATAGTTGCAAAATTATAAAAAATAACTTTAATTTATTTTTTGGATGATTTCAGCCGTTTAAGCGTAGGGCAGTGGTGCACAAACAGGACTGGCCCAAAAATAAAGAAAAAAGTTGGAAATAAGCTTTTAAACCCAAATCAGCATTTTGCCATAATAGTCAATGGCATGCATAAGACAATAATACCATGGAATAGTGGTTGCTATGGGGGAAGGCTGTGTGTCAGTTTTGTAACCATGCATTAGCAGTCAGTTTTATGCAAATTAGGGGATTGATACTCAATCACAGATTTCCCCTCATTGTTAGGTTGCACCCAACAGTGTAGGTGCAGCAACACCATGGTATAAGCATAAGAGGTAGATGACCTCATAAGGGGGAGTGTCATACATGCTGTAAACTTATTGGAGCTCTGTGGCCAGTGTTTGCCCTTAGCTAAGCACAGCTAAGGAAGGGGGGTATGTCTGAGGCAGCCTAGCAGTGTTTGCCTAAACAGGTGTGCATGCCGCACACTGGGTTTTAAACAAACAAAAAAAAAAACAGGAAATAGCAGCTCTGTTCACATCTGAGTACTGGGTATGCGTGGCACACCTCGGAGCTTAAACAGGAAGGCAATGGGAAGGGAAAACAGCAGTAGGAAGACAATCAAGGAGAACTAGCTTAGCTGACAAGTGAAATGTATCAGAATCAGCCAATTACACAGGCAGAAGCCCAGCCCAGCCCAGCACACTATTATAAACTATGCAAACACCTTTCACTCTGGTTTTTCCCACAAACTCTACACCACCGCTGTACACAGATGGGGAAATTTTACCTGACTGAACTAACAAAATGATAGTGGCTGCTGTCGCTCTCATACATCAATATGTGGAAGAGGCTGAGGGTGTTGAGGAAGTGAATGCTGATGAGAAGCCCACAGTGAGGAGAAGGAGAAGGGTGTACAGACCCAGGGTAACCTAACAGGGGCTACATGAGCTGGAGATAGTGGAGCACTATAGGGTGGACAGGGACATCCTACAGCAAATTGTTGAGCTGTGTCAGCCACGTCTCACACACAGAACCAACAGAGGTGAACCCATCCCAGTGGATACCAAGGTATGTGCATGGTTAAGAATACTAGCCACAGGTACCTTCCAAAGGCCAACTGCGGATATCATGGGGATCGCACAGGCATCAGCATCGAGGGTACTCCACCAGTTCCTGGATGCCATGTCAGCACATGCCGGTGAGTACATATATTTCCTCAACACCCGTGAGGCGTTGACCAGCAATATGCGTCTCTTCCACCAAATAGCCGAATACCCTGAGGTAGTGGGTGCTATAGACTGCACGCTCATACACATCAAAGCACCACTCAGTGAGCGAGGTATAGTCTACATAAACTGCAAGGGCTTCCTCTCCATCAAATGCCAAGTTGTGTGCGATGCCCCGGGCATTGTCACGAATGTGTTTGTGGCAGCCCTGGAAGCTATCACGACTCCCACATCTGGCATATGACACAGTTGTACCAGAGATTTGCCAGTGGGGACATCCCATATGGCCACCTAGTGGGGGATGCTGGTTACACACTGGAGCCGTGGCTGATGACACCGATCAGAAATGCACGCACCCCCAAACAAGAACTCCATAATAAGGCACATGCACAAACCAGAATCATAATAGACCGTGTGTTTGGAATGCTCAAATCATGATTCTGGTTCCTGGGCATATCCTGTGGAGCCTTGCAGTACTCTCCAGCTACATATACACAGATTTTCATTGTATGTGCCATGCTACACAATATGATCCTGCAGAAACAGCTGCAGCAGGAACACCATAGCGCAGAGCCACACAGCCCCCCACCATTGCCAAGACCAGCACAGGCACAGAGTGACTCAAAGGGGGAACAACCTGAGCCTTCCCATGTAGGCAGAAGGAGGTGTGCCCAGTATGCCCAGACTTCGGCAAAGAGGCAATGCATAGCACATACACTGACACGGTAGGGACCCAAAGAATGACACCTCTCTCTGACTTGCACATACAGTAAAAGGGATGCCAAACATGACACTACCTGTGCTTTACTATGTATAGGGAGTGTACTATGTGCATCCAACATAGTCAACCCTCCAGCAACATCCTGAATACTGGCACAGCCACAAGGTAAGTCACTCTTCCTATCAATTGCTGAATGGAGTAGTATGTTCTGCTAGTTGCATCTATGGTATGGATGTGAACATGCAAGGGAATCAGGTGGCTGAATGGGATGGAAACAGATAGTGGACACCTATATGGGCAGCATGAAATCTATAACAAATACTGGTGTCAACAAAGTAGACAGTACTAGACAAGGTGACAAATCACACTGCACTGCATATGGTGGCCCAAATGTGTGTCCATAGGCCACACACATGCATGTCAGTGAGGCTCACATACACAACAACAGCCTCAGCCAGCAGGACGGGTGTAAATGACCATAAAGAAAGGCTGTGCTAAAGCCTCCAATTGATGGCAATGGAGAAGAGCCCCCTCCCCCTTCTGATCTACACAGACAGACTACAACAGGTCCGGCAGTTGTATGTTAGTTCTGAAGGGGAAGAATTCTGAAACTGAAATATAGGTCAATAAAACCTAAGATCTGTACTCTACTGATATGCCTATAGTCTGCATGATAGGTTAGAATACAAAATTAAATGGAAGCCAACAGAGTACCTGAAATACCAGTACAGTCATAGCAAATGTTTACAGTTGTCAGGTGTGCCCCTCCTACAATCCCATGTAGAAATGCAGTAACATGTACATGTGGGTTTAATAACAGTGGAGCACAGATTACATGAGCTGGCCCAATTTACAGGATACATTGTTGCATATGGTGCTTGTGATAACTGTGTAACATGATAGTACAAATCACTATTCATCTAGCATTTGTATACAGAGTCCTGTCAAATGTAAAGTTGTGTGTGTGTTTCTAGAAGAATGGTTTATGGCCCATTCACACACACTGCACTTCACATTGCCCATGTTAGCACTCATGTCTCGGCCTCATAAGCTCTGTGGTGCTTGCGATAACTGCGCAATGCTATAGTATAACATGCTAGTTAGGAATTCTAATTCTAGACATGGCAACTGTGAAACTGTGTGTGTGTGTGTTTGTGTGTGTGTGTGTGTGTGTGTGTGTGTGTGTGTGTGTGTGTGTGTGTGTGTGTGTGTGTGTGGGTGTGTTTGGAGATTAATGATTTTGTAGCCATTCACAGTCATTACACCTCCCATTGCCCTACTTTAGCAAGCCTGCTGATGTCAGTCACCTTGAAATACCCCTTTGGAGAATGGCCAGCCCTATAAGCTCTGTTGCATGCGTGATAACTGCATAATGCTATAGTGTAACATACTAGTTAGGTAGGAGTTCTAGGCATGGCAGCTGTGAAACTCTGTGTGTGTGTATGCGTGTGCGTGTGCATGTGCGTGTGCGTGTGCGTGTGTGTGTGTGTGTGTGTGTGTGTGTGTGTGTGTGTGTGTGTGAAAGAGAGTGTGTGTGTCCTTGATAATACCTGATATTATGGACATTCACACTTACTACTCTCCCCCTACCCCTCCTTTAGCACTGCTGCTGATGTTAGTCACTTTCAAAGATACCTGTGGAGAGCACTCCATGGTGCATACCATAAATGTGGAACAATGTAGTAGTAGTAACTACACAGGTATGGGTTTGAATCTCATCTGTGGCAAGTGTTTGTATGTGTACATATGTATGTGTGCGCCTCAAAGATTTTGGCCCCATTTACACCCAGTACACATCTCAGAGCCTGACTTTAGCTGTCCTGCAGATATCATCCACCTTAGAAGTACCTGTTGCCAACCCTAAGCCATGTCAGGTCAGTGGTGCATGTAATAAATGCATAATATAGATTGCTAGTTAGAAGTTTGAACCTCACCCCTGGCAAATGTAAATGTGTGTTTAGGGTAAAATTATTTTTGGGATCTCTCACCCACTACATCACACAATGCCAGTATTTACAAGGGCTGGTGATGTTCCTTACCTTAGAAGTACCTTGGGACAACATCCATCCTATAAGCTCCGTCGCATGGGATAAATGCAATACACTGTAGTAGCAATACATAGCTAGGTAGGGGTTTGAACCTCAGTACTGGCAAGTGTGTGTCATCAGTACCCTGTGTAAGGTTGCTTTGATTGTGTAATAACAGGATGCATTGTGGGGTGGGTTTTGCTAAATTATTTTGTTGAGGTTCTAGTATATGTCACAATGTCTACCTTATAAGGACAACAGATGTCAAACACCTGAGAGGCTGGTGTAGACAATCCATAGCCCTACATGTGACATTATTGATTGGTGAACAATATAGGCAACCCTTCTATTACTCAGGGAACACTCTCCACCCATGTCTCATACACAAACACACTTGGCTAGGTAACAACCACTGCATTGGTAGATCCCTGCATATTGCCTCACAGATAGTAACCACAGTGTGATTGGAGTGGACTACATGCTTGTTGACCACAACAGTGCCACTGACATCAGAAAGTACTGAGATGTGTTACATCTCCTGACTGAGTGTGTGTTATCCAGCAAGTAAAAGGACATGGCACCCTGTTCCATCCCCGCAGAAGACAAATAAATGCTTATAGTGGCCCTTTTGCTATGTTACCCACTAGATGCCTGCAACAACTGTAGAGTCTGCAAATGTAACCCACAAAGGGAATACCATGTCTTATACACATGCCCTGTATGGATAGATGCCAGTAACTCCACTGAATACCTCTATCATGTTGTCAATGTAGGTGAAAGCACGACCTCAGTTTCTTAGCCAGGTCTAACCAAATGAGGTCAGGAATGCTACATCAGAAGATAACAATCTGTCCACACAACATAGCTCAGAGACATCAAGTACACTTCCACACATCAAAGAACATGCATGTGGGACATGTGCACAGTCCAGACACTGTCCATGTTATGGAATATAGATCACATACATGGGAAGCAGTGCACATCACTGGCCACCCACAACAGTAACCCAGATGAGTGGATGGTGAATACAATACCCACCCGTGAGAACCACTCCAGGGACTACACCCCTGAGCCACACTGGAGACTATTGTCATGTTCATGTGGCCTGATGCCAAGATATTCACTTTGCCTAGCCTTGTACATCATTCAGGCCCATTCACTTACTACACACCTGTGAAACAATGAACCTGTGCATCTCAGTACTGGCAAGTGTGTGTGTGTGTGTGTGTGTGTGTGTGTGTGTGTGTGTGTGTGTGTGTGTGTGTGTGTGTGTGTGTGTGTGGAGATGAATAATTTTGAGGCCATTCACACTCACTACACCTCTGATCTCCCATAGCCCTACCTTAGCATGGCTGCTGATGTCATTCAACTTGAAATAACCCTTTGGCCATGTTTCAACCATGTAAGCTCTGTGGTGCTTGTGATAACTGTGTAATACTGTAGTGTAGCAAACTAGTTAGGTAGGAGTTCTAATTCTGATCCTGCAAACTGTGATAATGTGTGTGTTTCCCTGAGAGGGTGTGTGTCTTCGTTGACACCTGCTTTTGTAGACATTCACACTTACTACACTTCTCTTACCCCTCCTTTAGCACTGTTGCTGATGTCACTCACCTTCAAAGATACCTTTAGACAGCTCTCCAGCATGTAAGCTCCATGGCATGTGCAATAACTACATAATATTGTAATAGCAATACATAGTCAAGTAGGGGTATGAAACTCAGTACTGTTATATATGTGTTTGTGTGTGTGTGTTATCAGTATCCTGTGTGGGTTTTGGGGTGATTGTGTAATGACTGGATCCATTGCTGTGTGGGTTTTGCTACATCATTATATTGAGGACCTTTATGTCCCATTGTCCACATTACAAGGCCAGCAGTTTTCAAACACTGTAGAGGTTGTTGTAAACAATCCTTATCCATACAGCCATGTGCAATTACTATGTGCAGTATGGATTAGTAAACAATATAGGCAATTGTTATAATACCCAGATACCACTCTCCACCCACGGATCATACACACACATGCTTGGCTCTTACTTCCTTCCTTTCTTACTTTGCCTTTGTCTCTATCTATCTCTCTCTCTCTCTCTCTCTCTTTCTCCCTCTATGCTGGAAGTGGAAAAGTACATTTGTTTTGCATAGGCAGCAGCTTGAGTTTTGTAAGTAATGCTCATGATCAGCTGATGGTCTGTGCTAATGGTCTGTGCTAATTGCATGTGGAACAGATGTGGTATCATTCCTATAGCCAATTACATGGAAACACACTCCTATAACTAAGCACTTCATGTGGGTGTTGGCCCTTTTCCTTCACTGTGAGCAGGACTTCATGTGGGTGTTTGATGAACATTATCACAGAAGGTAGTTGGAAATACCTCTTACAACATGCACTGTGGAGACAGGCCAACAAACAGGAGGGGGTGTTCCAGACATGGGGATAGAATGTAAGTATTGCTGTTCTACATTTGAAGTAATGTTGGTTTAACAGGGTTTGCATGGATATGGCTGTTCTACATGATTTAAAGTCTGCCATGACAATGTTATGTTGTTAAGGAAACTCTCACCTGTACGGCTATCTGCAGACTGGCCAGAGTTTGTAGTCTTACATGTGGTGTGTTACTCACACATTTCCTATCTTTAGAAATGCAGTAGTATACTCTGATGATTGCAGTCAGTACATGGTGACAGCCATGTGAGTTACTGACTTCATATCCCTCAGAAGAGATATGTCACAACAAACCCTGTTACCATAAAAACTGCTGTGAGGCAGTTAACCAGTTCTCAGTCACAAAATCAAGTCCAAAAAGAAAAAGAAAACTGGAAACACTCTAAAACAACAAATGTTTAATTCAAGTTCAAGTTTGCAAGTAGACACTTTCACCTTCAAGGCTTCTTCAGGTGAAATAAATGCTATCAATTAAACAACATAACTTAAATACATTTTAAAAGGTCACATGACTCTAATTACACCTTCTGATGCAACATATTTAAATAAGGCTTTAAAGTAAAACTGTCATTAAGACCAGGTGGTACAAATGCTCTCATTCTTAAAATCCATCTCATCTCTTCATTTTCAGTTAAAAGTTTTATATTCCCACACTGCAATGGTCTATAAATTACTTTTAAAAATCATAAACTTACAACTATGTTGATCACCTTTCTCTATAATGTGTTTACTAAGAGCATTCATGACTACTCTATGTCTAATATCACTAAGATGACAGGCTATATGTTCTTTAAATTTCCTGTTTGTCATACCCACATAAAAAGTGTCACAGATACCACACTTAGCTAAATATATTAAATTGCTTGTGGTACAATTCCCATATGCATATAAAACAAACTCTCTACCTGTCATAGGATGTTTAAAAGACTTTACTGTGAACATACAGTAAACACAATTCCCACATTTAAATGTACCTTGTTTCACATTTCCTACCTTAAAGAATTCCTTAGGTAGGTCCTTATAACATAACATCTGTTTCAAAGTATTTTCCTTTTGTACCCAAAAATTGGTGGATCCCCTACTATTTCCTTTAATGCTGAGATGTCCCTTAAGATTGACCAATGTTGCCTAATAATATTTTTTACTGCTTCAGTGTTCCTGTTATAGGTAAGCATACACCTCATTTTATTTCCTTGCGGTCTTACTCTAGCTCTGTCCTGACTCACACTACCAAAATAGGGCTGAAGCCCTCTACTTAATCTTTGCTGTTGTATGCTCCTACTGGCAAGACAGACTTCAGACTATGGGTAACCCCTATTTAAACAGTCAGAGACCACAACTTACAATTGTTCGGACATCCTATCATGTACAGTATTTAGTCTAACTACTCGTTGCATCTGATATTTTATTATATTTCCAAACATAAAAGGAAAATGCATGCTATTACAATGCAAGTAACTATTACACTTAACTTCCTTTCTGTATAGTTCAGTATATAGAATACCCTGCTCATTCTTCATTAATTTCACATCAAGGAACATAATCTGTTCCTTAGATATATCATGTCTGAATCTTAAGAAAGTAGTAGTTCCATTAACATATAATGTAAACTGTTCAAATTCATCTCGATTACCTTCCCACACAACAAAAAGATCATCAACAAGTCTTTTATAAAAATTAATACACTTCTTAAAAGGATTGGTCAAAGACAACACATATGTCTCTTCCCACATATACATGACAATATTCACATAGGTATTTGCAACTGCTGCTCCCATTGCTACTCCTCTTTCTTGATAATACAGACAAGTGTCAAAAATAAAAATATTTGATGTTAAAACCATTTTTAATAGGTCACACAATAGTCTGATCTTCTCAGTATCATAGTCTGAAAACCTCTCCAAGAATAATTTGACACATTCAACACCATGTATGTGAGGTATCGATGTAAACAATGAATCAACGTCCATTGTCACCATATGGGAACTAATAGGAAGTTGTCCTCTTGACCATTCGTGCAACTGCTTTAGAAAGGTATTAGTGTCTTTCAAAATAGTTTCTCTTCTCTCTAATACAGGTCTTAAATTACTCTCTAGAAACTTAGACAGGGTTTCGTAACCCACCCACGAGCAGACACAATCGGCCTCATGGGTGAGTTAACCTGATCCTTATGCAGCTTAGGTATCCCATAAATGACAGGTATTTTTGGACAAATAGTCAAACGTTTTATCATCAAGCTTACCACTATCATGAAAAACAGTCAATGCTTCTTTTAATTTGAGACATAAGCAAAACCAAACCCTGTTAGACCAGGAAATTTCTCAGTTTATCTCAGGAATATGTCAATATTAGCCCTGTGTTTGTCCCAACAGTAGGTTTGGTGTAAACATACCCATTGATTTGTGTATTTAGATTATTGTTGCAGATATGGTGGGGGGAAAGAGAGATGTCAATTAACAACTTGTATATCCTTGCACTACTCACAACTTTAATGATCATTGCTCTAATCATTAAGGTGCAGGTATTATTACAATACCCTATGGCCTTGGTTTGGGCAGTGGTATGTTTGTACACAGTGTATACTTCAACTGTCTTATTGTTAAATCCTTACACCTCTTACCTGGTAGACCTGTGGAGGGAATGTTTGTTAACACTACCTGTTTCTACACATATTATCAGATTCCATGTTAATATTATGCACATACCTTTCAATCTCTTAATGCACACACTCTGGACAAAGCTTGACAACATGGGGGTACAAATAGGGATATGTTTTGAATAGTGCTGTTATTAACTTGGAGAGTTGCTAGAGTGACTATTTGTTTTAATATACATTTTCTGAAGGTTTTGAGGTCTGACAATCAAATGTATGTCATTATTTCATGACTACAATTCTGAGATCATCCCACTGATTTGCCAGGGGGACAGAGGAACAGGCAGAAAATATGAGTAAATTATCTAGACATTCTGAAAAATCTGTACAGTTGAGAAGTATGATTATGCATACAGCTTACTACTACTCCCAGGATTCAAACCATGGCTGTGTCTGCTAAAAATACAACAATTTAAGTCACAGCAGAGTTTGCTATTTGGATATTGTTGTCTATTCCTTCAGTGTTTTCTGTCTAAGTCTCTCTTGGTTGTACAATCTGACCTTGTAATTACAGCAGTCTTATACAGATATTCCTAGACATATTATTATGTAGCACAGTGTGAGAAACAGTTGAGAGGTATGATCATGCGTACAGGTTACTACCAGTCACAGGATTCAAATAATGGCTGTGTCTGCTAAAAATTCAACAATTTAAGTTGCAGCAGAGTGTGCTATTTAGATATTTCTGTTTCTCTCTTCAGTGTTTTCTTTCTAAGTCTCTCTTGGTTGTACAATCTGATCTTGTTCTTACAACAGTCTTATACAGGCATTCCTAGACATTTATTTATGTAGCACGGTGTGGCTAACAGTGGTTAACACAACATTACTATTCAGAGAATGCAACAATAAATGCCATACAATACCAGAGTAAACACAACCAGAACAGGATTTAGAGCTTTATTGCCAGGCAGTTGCAGTTTTATTTAAATATGACTTTTATGGGACTATTACTGTCATATTGTCTGGTTTATTCAGTACAACCCATACATCACCCCTCTACCTTGCTTCTTGGATGCACTCATCCAAGAGCTCCCTCTTTCTCCACTTCAAGTCAGCATAGTGGTGCTGGGCCTGCTCACCAGTCCGAGGGATACCAGTGGCACTGGTGAGATCACAGGCGAGATGGTCCCAGGCTTCCACTTTATATTGGGAGCCTTGGTACTGGCCCTGCAGCAGTCTCTCATCATGGTTTTGTACCAGGTGTCCTACCATGACCTTGGACTCCTGTAAGCTCCAGCACTGTGCATGAAAGCACATGCCCTCACCAACTGCTGCCATACTGCCTACAGTGGGAAGCTGCAACCAGTTATGAGCTGTATTCCCACCTGTGGGGTATAAATATGGCCGATTTTCCACCCTTTGCCGTGATTGGATGGTTTTGAATATGCTTAGCTAAGCTAAGCTACGGGCAAACCTCCTTAGCTAAGGTTGTCAGTGCTTAAAGGGACAAGTTCAGCACTGCTTACTGATGGGCAAATCCACTTAGCTGGGCTACTCATTGCTTAGCAGTTATATTTACACAATGCTTACACCTGGTAAGCAGAGCTGTGCAATGCTTAGCATTGCTTATTTTTCATTTTATAGACTATCTGCTGTATGGCATTGATTCATCATTCATTACATATTATAAATTTGTTTCCTGTCCCTGACATCCCCCAATGTGCTTTCATTACATTTATTCATGTGTGACTATACTGTATGGAGCACTTGTGTTTATATGGGGGTTTCACAACTTTATTAAACTGACACCTCACATCTGGACCTAATGCAGTACTCTGGTTAACAAATATATGTTATTTAGTAGCTAATAATAAAAAAATGTTTATGTACTGCTTTCACATGTAAAATGCAAAGTGGTTACAGTGGGGATTAAACCGGGAATGGCTGCTTGCAAAGCATATGCTCTAATCACTACACAATTGCAATACTGCTTATGTTGGATGTCTCTTGCTATTTAACTTCTTGTGCTGTTTAAGCTGGACTAAGTGTAGGTAAGCAACGGGCACACCCGTGCAGCTACGCTTAAACTTTAACTTTATCGCATTTATGAAAAAAATAATTTTTGTTGTGTTATTTTATCTATACCCTTCAGAATATCCCTGCCAATGTTGAACCTGTTATTTTATCAACTTTCTGCTTTGTGGGACAATTGTCTCTTTTGGCTTTGTCCACATTTCTTATTCTGATGAGTTGGGAGGTGTGTACTATGTGCTTATGCTACCTGTGTTATCCTAACAACTTTTGGCTTGGTAGGGACGATTGTCCCTAATGCCTTTGACCAGATTTGTTATCCTGAGGGATTGGGGGATTCTCACTCATTTTTAAATGCTGATGGCAATTCTGGAGTGCAAGGGGTTTGTGTTCTCACTCATTTTTAAATGCTGATGGCAATTCTGGAGTGCAAGGGGTGTGTGTATTGTGAGAACTCTGCTCTCAGACACACCCCCTGCACTCGTACATGGAACCATGCCCGTTTTAGAGCATGGCAGTGTGCCGTCATAAATATGCATGGTGCGCTTCCGTGCTGAACAGGAATGGTCCCTGCCATACAGGAATAACTTATTCCTGCACTGCTGCTTGCTGAATCCCAGGGAATGTTCAGACAAATTAATCTACATCTGTTTGCCTTTATGTCTGACAATCAAAGAGACGTTTAAGTGTATTTGAACTGCAACAGTTTGGAGTAGCAGTTACGCTTATGCTCTTTAGAGCTTTTATAATCTACAAAACATTATATTTTCCACCTTTTTACTGAAGATGGCCATAATACAGTGAAAGTGTTCCATAAAAGGAGTTACAGAATATGTCAGAGTACTTAAGAATAGAATTTGCACTTTTTTCATACCTTAGTATGGGAAATACTCAGCTACTATAAATGTAGCTAATATGAGCAGTATTACCATATTATTAATTCCCCCAAAATCTGTATGCTTATTCAGTCCTTAGATTCCATTTTCGAAGCAAACAAAATAACATAATAATGTTGAAGCAAATATCCCCTTAATTTAATGCTTCCAAATGTTGCATTAATATTCAGGCTTATACAGGTTCACCGGTAGCTTCATATTCTACAGACCTTTAAAAACTGACACTGTTCTGAAGAAAATGCAAATGAGGATCATATTATTTCACTTACTGTAATTCATTTTTATGCACAAATCATAAATCTATCAATTCTCTTGACGCCATTCTTAACCCTAATGTCACCTTATTAACCTGATCTACAGTGGTTCTAAATGACTGAACAGTCACTGCACCATATCCCAGGATCCCTTTGTTTATGCTGTCTGCATGTATAAGGTTTCAACAAACAAAATTAATTGATTGCTCCTATTTTCAAGATGACTACTGATGCATATATAGGTTATGTGAGTTATTTAGATACCTGAGTGCATGCTTGTTGAATGAACTCAGTTTCTGATGTCAGTGTTTCATTTTACCATTGTTTTAGCAAAACTGCTAAATACAAAGGCTCAAATTCTTCAAGAATTATTGTTACATACAAAAAAGGATAACTCTGTTATGTTATATTGCGCTATGCATTATTCAGTGTGTTAAAAGAACCCAGATTATGCATTCATTGTATACATGTTGCATGCAGAAAATCATGACCCAGTGCTGAAGTCAGCTGTGCTCCTTTAATATTAAGACATAACCAGCATCATGTGAAATGAGGTACTAGTCCATACCTCTCAACCTCTTAGAGCAAGAAATCTGGACAAGGCCATAAACAGTGGGGGTACAAAGGCTCAAAATTAGGGGCACTTTTTAAATATTGCTATTACAAACTTAGGAAGTTGAATAAATTTCTGAAGGGTATGATGTCTGAAATTCAGATATCTGCCATTATTTTCTGACTTCAACCCTCAATGATTTGGCAATTATTTGCCAGATAATTGCAATTTTATGAGAAACAGACCAAAAATATGAGGCAAAAATCTGGACATTCTGTGAAAATACGTACAACTGAGAAGTATGGGTACTATCCATCTCCATTACTATAGAAAGCAGTGTTTTATTACAGAGAACCACACAGACTGGGGGAGGTCATGTGTCATTTTTACTTCAGAATCTTCAGATATCTGTGCTTCTAGCATCAGATCCTGCTGTATGTATGCATACATATATCTATTGATATATACATATATATATGTATATATATGTATATATATATATATATATATATATATATATATATATATATATATATATATATATATATGGATCACCTTCGATTTACCGAAACACAAATCACCGACACCAAAAGACCGACAACAAAATATACCGACAACGCAAAACACCGAACACCATTACACCAACACACTACATGTAAACAACACAGTACACTACATAACATATCCACTAGCCCTAACCCAAACCTTAACCCTAAGGTCCGACACTACCGCACACTTACCCTACCTGCACCCTAACCCTAACTCACTTACCCACCCCTAACCCCAAGGTCCGACACTACCGCACACTTACCCTACCTGCTCCCTAACCCTAACTCACTTACCCACCCCTAACCCCAAGGTCCAACACTACCGCACACTTACCCTACCTGCACCCTAACCCTAACTCACTTACCCACCCCTAACCCCAAGGTCCGACACTACCGCACACTCACCCTACCTGCACCCTAACCCTAACTCACTTAACCCACCCCTAAACCCACAGTCCCTCACTATTGCACACTTACCTGTCCGCTCCCTAACACTAAATCCCTCACTCTATCACACACTTACCGAGTCCGTCGGGTTCTCACCTTGTCGGTCATCTGCGTTGTTGGTGTTTTCGACCCGTCGGATTCCGTGTCGGTGAAATGCGATTTCGGGCATCTAAAGGTGATCCATATATATATATATATATATATATATATATATATATATATATATATATATATATATATATCTATAAATACATATATATATATATATATATATATATATATATATATATATATATATATAAAATGAGTTTTTGATGAAATGACATACAGTCATGTATATGAAACAGAAACAAGTTACATAAACAGGTCATACAGGACTATTGCAGCATGTAGATGAAAGCACTTTTTACTAGACAGTAAGCAAAAGAAACAAGCTGCTAGGATATGAAAACTAAGAATCAACTATTATCATTAACATGTATAATCATCATTCATTGTTTCAGGAGTGGTGCATGGAATATGACCATAAGACATATGATTTTATTAGGAGAGTGACAGATGGAGGGATCTTAACCATAAATTTCTATTGAGCTAGTATTTTAAGGGTATGGGTGAGGGAGGATCATATGTACGATCAAATGTACAATCATTTATTTCTGTACTCCAAAGAGCTAGGGTGAAGGAAAGGAATACCACTACACATGAGTACATTATTGCAGTATCTATTTGTGCCTAGGATGGGGCATGAGAAGACAACCATTTTAATTGTATAAAAGTATATTGCAACGCATGGGATTTGGGGGTTCAAGACTTGTCATTATCATTTGTATAGAAATTACAAGGGGATAATTTGTTGTTAAATATTTTAAAGGTGAGAGGTGACTATTGATGCAAGCATTAGTTTTTGTATACTAACAACTAGTAGGAACATGCAGGGTTATTTATGTACTGCTTATGTGATGATACATGTCAGGGTCACTGGCTCAACAGGTAACATGCTCATCTTTGTCACTAGAAGAATAGAAAGCTATATGTTCTACTTCCACTCTAGGTTATTATATCCAAACTGCAGACACTGCAGTGCAGCAGGGGAGGGTGCTACATTCCTCAATGAGTCATCCTTTGGATAAGATATTAAACTAATGATCTACCTGCTGTTATTAATGGAAGCTCAGGTTAATATAAAAGATCACATGCCACCTACTGAAAAGAGTAGGGGTCTTTTATTTAGACAAACATAGTTATTTACATTCCTCCTCATTTACATTATATATACAATTGTTTTCATTATTTACAATATATACAATATTTACAAATCATTCATCATATCCTCCTTTTACACACACACACACACACACACACACATATGTGTATATATATATATATATATATGTATATATATATATATATATATATATATATATATATATATATATATATATATATATATATATATACATACATATAAATATAAATATATCAAACACTTTATTATTACTTTTTGGACCCCCACTCTGCAACCAAAACCTTACCTTTTTCTATATTATTGCAAAGTTCCATTTTTCATTAAACATGATTCCCTTAACTGTCTGATTCCAAATTAACCATGATATACAAAATATTTATATCCTCACAGCAAGAGGTTCTCTGGTTCAATCCTCAGCTGGGGTGCCTTCTGTGTGTAGTCTGCATGTCCTCCCTGTGGTCGCGTGGGTTTTCTCCGGGTGCTCTGGTTTCCTCCCACATCCCAAAGACATGCTGTAGGTGGATTGGACACTCTAAATTGGCCCTAGGCATGAGTGCGTACAGGTGTGTGCCTTCTGTGGAAGGTTGTGTGTTGGGCTTGCAACTTGACACTGTAAAACTCCACTGCCAGTCATGAGAGGACAGGTGATCTGCTGTGGTGACCCCTAACTGGGAAAAGCCAAAAGAAGAAGAATACAAAATATTTATATCAGTTCTTTCAATCTCCTTTTTACTTTTGTTTCTATAATACTCAAATTCAATCATGTCCACATTTAAATTTCTTACATCTTTAACTCCTTCCACATAATTCCTACGTATAATCTTTTTCTCTTAATATTTTAGATATTTTACACTTTAAAAAACATTTTCACATTTATCAAACTCACCACAATATAAACAGACTATGGGCCGGATTCACGATAGCTTGCACGGAGTCTACGAGTAGAGTAAGACTCCATGCCACCATCATGTCCGATGAGCGATCCAGGAACAGCCTGTAGGGGAGTGTAAGAGAGCTCCTAAAATGTCTCTTACACGGACAGGGCTGGGACATGCAAATTACCTCACTTGCAGCCGAAAGGCATGCAAATGAGGTAAATTTGCGATCCAGGAAGCACAAACCTGTCCAAGAAGGAGACGTGTTAGCTGCAAAAATGTACTCAGTTGACAACTGAGTACCGTTCTGCAAATAGCACAATGGAGCCTTGTCAGCTCCAAATAAAGGTTGCATATGGTTGAGAAAGCATGCCAATGGCCAAATATGCAGCCATTGGAAAGTTTCCCAGATGCAAAATTAAAATAAAAATAATTTTCTTTTCGGCGATTTCCGATGTTTAAGCATAGCGCAGTGCTGCGCAAATGGGGTGTGCTATAAAAATCATAAAATAAGACAATAAAAGCCACAAACATGGAATTTATGAAAATTGTTAAATGACAGTGTAAGGGAATAGCAGGCTGAAGACAACATGGCCACCGAGTAGGGGTTTCTAAGGGGAGAAGCCCAGTCTAAGACATGTAACCAAGCATTAATAGGCAATCCTATGTAAATGAGCGTTAGGATAGTGAATCACACTTTTACATAGCAAATGAGCACAGTCAGTGGAGTGTAGGAGTAGGATATAGGGAGGAACAGAGTAGGAGATAGGTGACATCACAAGGGGGGTATGTATGAAAGTAGTGAAGCTCATTGGAGCACAGTGGCATGTGTTAGCTGTCAGTTAGACATCATGGAAAGAGGTGAGTCAACAGGTAGGCCAGGGAAAGCCAAGAAATAGAAGGTATATACTGTGGATAACACCAAAGTTTCTTGCTGAGCGGGTATGCACGTGTGTGCACTCCTGTAAACTCGAGTAAGACAGAATGCACGCGTGGAAGCAGGAGTGAGTGCATTTAAGCTGGAGTAAGCATGTATAAGGCTGTTGGAAGACCTGTAAGCGGGTTTGCACTGGTGTGCGCATGTTATAACCTGAATAAGCAAGTTTTAGTCCATCTAAGCATGTGTGCGTGCATGTGAGCTGCTGTGAGTGTGTTTCCGCTTGTATGTGTTTCGCTCCCCCGAGGAAACAGAAAGGAAAAAGGAAGCACAACAAATAGTAGGAAGCTACCAGGGAATACTAGTAGAGCTAGCAGGTGCAAACAATCAGAATCAGGCAATTACACAGGCAGAACATTAGCCCAGCCCAGCACTTCAAACTCTGCAAACAACAGTGCAGTGTGTTTCTCTCAAGAGACACTGCAACACTGGAGTAAGCTACTAGAAGTGAAAACTGAAAAAGCTACACTCAGACAAAAAATGCTAGGGGCTGCCATTGCTGTTATAAGGTGACATATGCAACATGCTGAGGGTGGTGACAATGCAAATGCTGCCGGACAACCCACATTGAGGAGACGAGAAGAGTGTACAGGCCCAGGGTCACCTACCAGGGGTTACATGAGCTGGAGATAGTGGAGCACTATAGAGTGGACAGAGACCTCCTGCAGCAAATTGTTGAGCTGTGCAGGCCACGCCTCACACACAGAACCAACAGAGGGGAACCCATCCTAGTGGAAACCAAGGTATGTGTTGGCCTAAGAATACTAGCAACAGGTACCTTTCAGAGACCAACTGGTGATATGATGGGGATATCACAGGCATCAGCATCCAGGGTACTGCACCAGTTCCTGGATGCCATGTCAGCACATGTCGGTGATCATGTATATTTCCCCAATTCCCATGAGGTATTGGCCAGCAATATGCGTCACTTCCAGCAAATAGCAGAATACCCTGTGGTAGTGGGTGCAATAGACTGCATGCATATACGCATCAAAGCACCAGCCGGTGAGCAGGGTAGGGCCTACATTAACTGCAAGGGCTTCCCCTCCATCAACTGCCAGGTCATGTGTGATGCCCAGGGCATAATAATGAATGTGTGTGCTGGCTGCCCTGGACGCTACCATGATTCCCATAACTGGCATCTGATGCAGCTGTACCAGACATTTGCCAATGGGCACATCCCACATGGTCACTTAGTGGGGGATGCTGGCTATGCACTGGAGCCGTGGCTGATGACACCCATCAGAAATGCACACACACCTGAACAGGAATGCCATAATGAGGCACACGCACAAACACAAAATGTAATCGAGCGTGTGTTTGGGTTGCTCAAGTCACGGTTCCGATGCCTGGACACATCTGGTGGAGCCTTGCAATACTCACCAACTACATGTACCCAAATTGTCATGGTATGTGCTATGCTACATAATATGATTCTGCGAAAACAGCTGCAGCAGGACTAGCATTGGGCCAAACAGCCCCCCACCAGTGCTAAGGCCATCACAGGCAGAGCGTAACTCAGAGGAGGAACAACCTGAGCCTGCCCCAGTAGGCAGAAGGAGGCGTGCCCAGTATGACTTGGCCTTGGCAAAGAGGCAATGCATAGCACATACACTGGCTCAGTAGGAACCCTGGAAATGATACATCTCTCTGACTCGCACATATAGTAAAAGGGATGCCTAACTTGACACTACCTGTTTCCAAACATGTATAGGGAGTGCAGTATGTTCATCTGACATAGGCAGCCCTGCAGCACCACCTGAGGCATGATTGCCATGTGTTAAGCAATGTAAGGTAGTGCTAAACAACATTTACCACCATGTAGTATATGCAAACTTGATGACCTTGAGTATCATCCTACCCTCACCAAACATGAGGCCACAATATGAAGACAAGATAATCAATTACAACAATTGGCTTAAGTATTGGTGTAAGTGAAAGGGGATACAATGCCTGTCAGCCTGGGATGACATGCTCGACAAGACATGATGCTTTGCTAGGGATGGATTTCACCTATCACCTGTGGCCTTTTGGACATTGCCAAAGGCTCTTGTCACCCCCATAGTGCCTTTTTAGGTAAGGCTCAAAACACAAACCCACCTCCATAGGTATCACAAGGGATAAGAAACCATAAGTAATGCTACTCAATGCCAGAAGTCTAAACTACAAGATGCACACACTCCAAGCTCTCCTCAGCATGGAGAATGTTCATATCTGTGCAGTAACAGAAACCTGGTTCAAGGCTCCCAAGAGCACCCTAGCATTAACAGGTTATGCCTCATACCATGCTTTACAGTGGCAAAACATGGAACAAACTACAAAAGGAGGGTGAGTATCAATATTTTTCAAAGATACCCACACCCCCAGGTTGGTGGCACAACATGAAGCATCAGAGACTATCCATGTGCAACTAACAGTGGCTAAAACCGCCTTCCAGTTCATAGCCTGCTACAGACCACCCTCCTAAACCCAGGAACCACACTTGGCCGACTGGAGAACACATGAAAATATGAAGGTCTCCCCAAACACCATTATATTGGGCAACTTCAACTACCCAAACATAGACTGGGAGCATTACCCTAACCCCAACACCCTAGCCCAAAGGTTCACAGAATTTATAAACCAAAATGCTATGGAACAACTTGCTACCACTCCCACAACAGGGGAAAACATACTGGACCTGATCATCACCAACATGGGGACTCTATGCCCAAGACCAGAAGTGTATCCCTCACTGGTAAGATCAGACCAGAGAGTAATCTCACTGGATATTCACATCCCAATCCCAGCCAATGGCCAGAAAAACACAGTGAAAATTATTCACTAAAGCAAATGTCACACTCCTCAAAACTGAGGTGGAATCCTTCACAGCCCCTGTGCCTGTGGAAAATATGGTCCAGACCTCATAACCCTTTATAAACACATTCTATGAACACCTTCAGGAATGCATGGATCATGCAATCCCAAATAAAACCAAGACCAAATCCTCCAAAGCCAGGCATCCTGTCCGGTGGACCTCAGCCATAAACAAACCATGCAATACAAGGAGGAAGCTACTATATGATAGATCAAAATCCCAAAAAGGGAAGGCATCTCTGATCAGTATTATTGAAAAACTACGGCCACACATAAGATCGTCTAAGGCCATCTTTGAGATACAAATTGTACAGGACACCAAGGATAATCACAAGGCATTCTTTACTTATGGTAGGAACCTGTGTGGGAATCCCCAGATATGCTCAGAGGTAGTCCAAAATGACAAACAATACACCATACCCACAGACATTGCCAACATCTGAGCTGATAGGTTCAGTGCAAGCTTCTCCACCCCCCCCCCACCAAAAGAGCAATTATCTATCCCAGCAGAGTGCTGGCCCCCTGACATCGCAGATGCTCAGGTAACAGCCAGCCTCTCCAAAGCAAAACACACAGCATCAATGGGACCAGACGGTGTCCTGGGTTGTGTCCAACATGAACCCCAAGAAGAATTGAACACAAACATAAAACCACTGTTCAATCTCAGCCTTACCACAGGATATGTACCCAAAGAGCAGTGTACAGCAAAAGTGGTCCCTCTCCACAAAGGTGGTGCCTCAATGGATACTGCAAACTATCGCCCCAGAAGCCTGACTAGCTTGGTCTGCAAAGCTATGGAAAGGATCATCATGGACCTCAGAAATAAACATATTGGGGACCTACAGACACTGGATCCTACCCAGTTTGGCTTTGTTAAGGGCAGATCCTGCCTCTTAAACCTGTTTGAGTTATTTGAAACAGTCACCAAGGCCATTGAGGAGGGGAAGGTGGTCCACACAGCCTACCTGGACCTCGCAAAAGCCTTCCATACAGTACCCTACTTGGTCATCATAGATAAGATCACCAGCTTCAATATAAACCCCTATGTCACTAGATGGGTTGCAAACTTGCTCAAGGACAGAACCCACATGGTCAGAAATACTGGAGCCATGTCAGACCCCAAACCAGCTACAAGTGGCATCCCACAAGGCTTAGTCCTGGGACCTCCCTTGTTTGGTATATATTTCTCAGAGGTACAGGCCAACACAGAAGGACTGATGGTGAACAAGTTTGCAGATGACTGCAAACTGTGCGCCATAATCGACCCTCCAGCTGACACAAGCATCCTACAAAAGGGCCTCATAGAAGCAGATAACTGGTGCCAGAGCCATGTCCTCAAGCTAAACGCAAAACAGTGTATAGTCCTCCCCTTTGTCAAAAACTAAGTGCCCACATATTACCACATAGGTGGTAACCCATTAAGTATGGAAGAAGTGATAAGGGACCTGGGGACCCAAGCTGATAGCAATCTCTCATTCGATAACCACGTGGCCAAAGTGTTTAGAAAAACATTTCATATAGCCCACCTAATCATGAAGGTATTCACATCTACATCAGGGGAGGTCATCGTGCCTCTTGACTCATCCCTCATCAGACCCATAATGGAGTACAATGCCCCTTGTGGGATGTACCTTATCAGACACCTGCAGCAGCTGGAAAGACCAAAAAAGTACCTCACCAGGAGGATCATAGGGCTCAAACACATGCCATTCGCTGCCCGGTTAAAGAAACTGCAGCTCCACTGAGTGGTATACCGCCTGCCCAGAGGCAATCTGTGTCTGATGTATAAAGCCATGTCCAACCTGGAATCAATGGACATGCTGCACCTCGGAAAATCAGAATCCCATCAAGCTACACGCTCAAGAGACCTGAACCTCAGGACTGAAATAAATAGGACATGCTGGAGTGACAGATTCATAACCCAGAGGCTCCCCCCACTCTTGAGTAAACCCCCACTCCAGGTTAGCCAGAGTCCCTCATTGACTCTCTTTAAGAGGAATCTTGATGAGTGGATGGGAGATTGTAGGTTTACCCTGGGTATCACTTCTATGTCACAGTTAGACAGAGGCACAGTATACTAACCTTGAAAAATGTCATGGCAAACTCCACTTAAAATGTGTGTTGAAAGCCAAACCCACTCTGGCTAGGATTAGAAATGCCCTAGGACAGATAGCCTAGTATAAACCTATGAACAGAATCACACACACCAACTAGTACAACTGTGGTCAATGTGGTGTAATGTTTGTCAATGTCCACCCAAGTTGGTGAATACACAGCAATGTCGGACAAGCCTGGTTTAAGTAGGCCATAACTGAACAAAATGCAACATGCTCATAGTTGCCCAACTGGCCCTTAACCAGTCTGGTCTGCTCAGTATGAGCATTTAAAGCAGTGATGGGACTCAAACCCATGATACTGTGCACCATAGTGAAAGTACTGAACCACTACACCATGACAGTATTGAAGTGTTCAGCCAGTATGAGAGAATGTTGCCAAGTCTTTGCAAACTATCACATGGAAACCCTGCAGGCACAGCATAATCCCTGTTGAGTTATGACACAAAGGAGTCTGGCAGTAAGAACACAACATGACTTCCAACACACACAGTATAAATGTCAATATTGGTCATGTTCACACACAACCAGAAATGTAGTGGACTCCAGATCACAACATATGGAAAGGTCACACTGGGCATGCTCACACACTTGGATAAATGAGACATATGTCAGGCAACAAACAATGGAAAGCCTGAACTGGCCATGCTCACACACTTAGGCCATGTCTGAGTATAGCAGTCGGTCACACATATCTGGAAGTTGTATGTGTTAAGCCAGGAACCTCCCACGATTCAGCAATCCACCCTGTGCACACAGTTAAATGACAACAGACACATATATTAATATACTGGAACTCTGTCATGATCAAACATGTTACGCAGATACACAAGTTGTTCATAGAAACTGGGAAAGCTACGGCAATAAAGACCTGCAAACAGTAGCAGCAACAAATATTGTGCATCCTGAACATAAACAGCAGAGGTCAATACTAGGCTGTCTGCCCTAGGGAATTCATAAGCCTAGGCAGAGTGTATTTGGTGTCCACCTCCCCAGTAGAGTAGCCTACTGTGCCTCTGTAAATTAGGTCACAGAAGGCACCCTTTAAGACTAGTTTGATGTGCCTCTGTCAAGCAGGGACACAGTGGAGATCCCAGGGGTGAATTTGCAATTTCCCATCCATGCGGCTGTATTTCGCTGGAAGAGGGTTGGCGAGGTGCTATGTCTAACTTTAATTGGGATTCAATTCCAGGGTGAGGGGAGCCTCTGGGCAATGAATCTGTCCCTGCAGCATGTCCTATTTATTTCTGTGCTGAGGTTTAAGTCCCTGGAGTGTGTAGCTCTAAGGGTCTTGGATGTTATGAGGTGGAGCATGTCCATTACTTCTGGGTTTGAAATGGCTGCGTACGTCAGGCATAGATCACCTTTGAGTAGGCGTTAAGCAACTGAGTAGAGCTGGAGATCCTTTAGTTGAGCTGCATAGGACATCTGTGTGTAGCCCATGATCCTCTTGGGGAGGTACTGTTGTGTTCACTGTAGTTGCTGCAGGTGTTGGGTAAGGTACACCCCAAAATGGGCATTGTAGTCAAACATGGGCCTGATGAGTGACTAGTAGAGGGCCACAATGACCTCCCATGATCTACATGCAAACACCCATGTGATAAGGAGGGCTATATAAAGGTCTTTGCAATGACTCTGTCAATGTGATTAGCAAAGGAGAGGTTATTGTCTATGTGGGTCTGTGGGATATTGCTCTGTTATGTAGTAGCTTCCTCCTTCTGTTGTACAGCTTATATATGGCTGGGGTCAACCAGACAGGTCTCCTGTTTTGGAGGAGTCATGGTTTTATTTGAGATAGCATGATCAATGCATACCTGCAGGTGCTCATACAATGCGTTTGAAAAGGATTCTGCAGATTGGGCTGTATTATCCTCCAGCACGAGGCCTTTGAAGTATTCCACCCCAGTCTTCACAAGTGCAAAGTCTGCTTCTGAGAAATTCTTTACAGTGATTTCCTTGGCTGGGGGTGGGGACGGAATATCGATGTCCAGGGAAAGTTGTTTATGGTCTGATCTTAACAATGACGGTTCTACCTCTGGTGTGGAACATAGAGTCCCCATGTTGGTGATGATTAGGTCCAATATGTATTCCCTCTTGTGGGTGTGGTGACTGGTTGTGCCATAGCACATGGATTCACAAATTGTAGTGGCTGTAGGGTGATGTTGTTGAGGGCCTGAGTAGTATCCCCAGTCAATATTTGTGTACTTGAAGTCAACCACTATAATGGTGTGTGTGAAGACCTGCATATCCTACACTGTTCCCAGGAAAGCCAAGTGTGGTTACTGGGTATGGGTGGGGGTGGTCTGAACTACACACCAAACCATAAGGCAGTTTTGCACAATGGTAGTTGTATATGTATGGCCTGTCATGCTTAGTGCAGTGGTACCAACCCAGAGGTGTGTGTATCTGTGATGTATATGGATACACCCCCTATTTGTGTTGTGTGTTACTAGTCCTGTGGTCACGAAGCATGCTATAGAACATAACCTGGCAGTGCCAGTGTGCATATGTGACCCTGAACTAGGTGACTGTTAATGCACAGATATTGTTATCCCCCATACTGAGGGATAGTTAAAGATGTGCATTCCTCTTTGGAAAAACTGATCATGTTAGCACCCTATAAATACAGCAGGAGAAGGGAAATCATCCAGTAATGCAAATAGCGTGCTGCGCTAATGCATTTCTCTCAAGTATCATAACATAGTTAGGTAGGGGTTTGAATCCTAAAAATGCTGTTTGTGTGGGGGGGGGCAGGGGGTGTGTATGTATGCAATTCTCTGTGAAAGGAATGGCCTTTTTGAAGACTGGGATAACACACTAAAAGATGTACATTCCTCTTTGGAAAGACTGATGATGTCAGCACCCTATAAATATAGCAGGAGAAGAGAAATCATCAAGTAATGCGAATAGCGAGCTGTGCTAATGCGTCTCTGACATACGTAGGTAGGGGTTTGAATCCTACAAATGCCATGTGTGCGTTTGTCACAAAGTTTGTCAATGTGTTGTGTGTTTTGCTTTTATTATTGTATGACATATTATTATAACAGTAATTTCAATGCACACATCAGATATGTGTGTGCCACATACAGATATGTACCTGTGACCTTTAATAGTTCCTATGTGTGAAGCCTGCCCTATATGAATACAGTTGTTAACTTTGCCAGCATGTGCCGCAGCTTACCAGACCTTAGGCCATACATGTATGTTGGTGACAATGCAGGCTACTGCAGTGATCTGTGTCCTAGGCCAACTATGTGACACACACCCATGAAAGCTTTGATAGATTAATGTGGGTGAGGGTTCATGTCTGGAGTATATGTCAGACATGTTAAAACACAGCAAAGTCTGTGAGTGATGGACACCTAGTGTAGGTGTATGGCAACTGTCGCTGATATTCATACAGATACCTTCTTGCTTAGGTGATACACCGAGGGACTGCAGAATACCTTTGGAAATGTGAATATCACAGGAAAGACAAGATAACACTTGTCCACATGTACACACCATTACCCGTTCTACATGATGGGTGCTACCACCTACATGGTACTGTTGGAATACTATGTTAACTACATGCCAATGCCAATGCCACAGTTGCGTTACAGCAATACAGCATGGCTTGGACAACAGGTATCTGTCCGTATGATACCCTTGTGGTGGTTAGGTGTGTCATGTGTAGAATGCATTGTAGGCCACTGTATGTATTTGCAGTCGTGGATGGACATATCCATAGTGTGTTGGCATGTACATGAGACTGCTATATGCCAAAGAGTATTGTTCCCAGGGATGTGTGGGGCTCAGTAAGAATGGCTACTGGTATAGTGTAGTACTGCAGGGATATCACTGACACCAGGTTCCTACATCTGTGTATCAGTTAAGGAGACACCATGTAATGACCACTGAATGTCAGGCTATGTAAGCTGTGTATACTACCAGAATGCAGACCATTGACATTTGGAAACCGTATCACCCACAGCATATTGTCATACCATGTCATGTTCCATGCTAACCATGTTCACAAATGCACACCTGCAACTCAGTGCTGCAAACATCACACATGTACTGTCCACACCCCAACACATGCAGGCACAGGTACACACAACAGCCATGTGGCACATGTGCAGACAGTACACTTTGGGAATTAACACTGGTGTATACAAAACTGCAATGACAAACATGCACACAGGCACACATGCACACAGGCGCACATGCACACATGCACACAGGCACACAGGCACACATGCACACAGGCGCACATGCACACAGGCACACAGGCACACAGGCACACAGGCACACAAGCACACAGGCACACTCCTCAGTACAGCAGATACAAACACAGACACACCTGCAATCCAACACATACACACTACTGTTTTAAGGTGGGTGACACTATCACAAGGAAAAACATCACTGCACACATGTCAGCATGCAGATTATGTGTTGCACAGGAACATGCAGTGCAAGTGTAGACAGTCCTTGTTAATAACAGTATACGTGTACTTGATACTTGTGTGTAGTTGTTCAGTGATTGTCTCCATCCTGGGACACAATGTGTACAAGGACATAACAATGTTGTGCAAGTGTTACAAGCTGTGGGTGCATATATTTGCACACACACACGCACACACACACACACACACACACACACACACACACACACACACACACACACACACAACACATGACGGTGCTATGCAATGACTGCTATGTGTACTTTTGTGGTTGGCAGAACTGGATGTGGTGTAGTAACATGAGCCATGATCAACATGCTTCTTGTGGTCAGTCAACAATAATAATGTGTGCCAGACAGGCAGCTAGCATGATGTACCTGACATGCAGTAACATGACTACATCCACAATTACACAGCCACTTGTTACATGGGTTTGTAAGGTGGCCAATAGTGAGCATTTCCTAACATGAATGCATTATTTGTTCAAGACTGTTGCAGAAAGACATGATAGGCCTCTACCCCTCAGGTATATTATGTTTCCTGCGTAGATGATAAGTGGGATACTGAAGGGTGGCCATACAGCAGGTGTCATAATTGGACATGTGTAGCAGGCTAAGGTGTAGTGTGTATACCAAACGTGTATGTGTTGTGTACATGTGTATCAGGTATGCCTATACAATGTCCAGTACTGTGTTGCCACACATGTGTGTCATGCTCTGTGTATTGCATGTGAGTGAGGCAGCTATTGAGAATAATGAGATATGCATAGTCTCACAGCAAACATGCACAGCATGCATTATGCGTAGGTTTGTTACATGTGCAAAGACTACACCTCCATATGACATGCACATGTCATTAGAAATAGTATTGTTATGACACACTCACCAACATGGATTGGCTGCCTTGCTGTCACTCCAGATGGACCTGCAAAAATATGAGAGTGATTGCCAGTGGCCACAACTGTGTCGTTGATACTGTGAGTATGATAAAGTACAGTAGTACAACAGGTGGCTTTCACAGGTGTACAAATTATGCTCAGAATATCAATCTTGCAGAAGAATAGGCAGGTTAACAGCTACACAAACAGTACACATCTCACACATGCATAAACTACCAGTACAGAGAACAGTCAACTACAGATATGGCATGTTACCTGCATGCTCCATTTCAACATGCTGGGTGGCTCCGGCCTCCATGATGACACATGCTTGTGGATGTTGCTGTTGTTGGCCTGGAGCCACAACACTTAGGAAGTGCTCCTCCACACTGGTGAGGTGGGGTGGATAGGTACCCCACTGCCTGTGGCAAGCTGTTGTCTGTGGATATCAGACGCATGCTGCCGGACATGTCTAATTAAATCACTGCAGTGATGGCGTACCTGCTCATATGTCCGGTTATGCATGCCTATGTCATTTACCCGACGGACAAGATCTTGCCACAGTGCAGCCCTCTCATGCTGGTTCTGGCTGGTCCTGGAAAACAGCACACAGTAATTCTGCACCAGGCTCTGGTGGATCTCCTGATCCTCTGCTGCTGTATAAGGTGGGTTTCGCTGATGCACCATCACTCTGGAAAGAAAAGAAAAATATGTGAGCAAGTCATGTGGCACATTTAATATTCTAATGTACTGATATCACTTAACTGCCATATATAGCATCTGTCTGTCTATCAGGGGATACACATGTTCGATACCACATATCAGTGCTCAGCCCACAACTGTCTGACAGTGCCTGCCGCACTCCATACAACAAACTAGTATACACAAGCACTCGGCACACTGTGTGGGATACAATGCACAACCTCACACTGGGGGTATGTATCAAGCTAATGGATGAAGAATATTGTCATCCCGTGCAATGAATGCAATGCACATTTACAGTTTCAACGGTAATCCACCCTAGTCTTTGATGCCATACCCCTACCTGACATATGTGCACAGTTGTTACTATAGCCAGCATACTGCTGTCACAGCGTATACATGCTGCCAGGTACACACACATACCCTGTAACACACATGTGATCGCGGCCATGGTACAGGCATCATTACACACACATTACACATACATACAACACACAAATGTATGACAACACAGATGAGCATTAACTGTGTACTTTATAGTACTGTGTGCCCCTACTTACAGATACCTATGCATGAGGTATGTAATCTGTGCAGACTACAGGAAACACACCAGACAGTGTTACCAGGGAATGTGAACATACACCATACTGTAGTGTTTAGGCCTACAACATCAGGTAGTACAACAGTTCATATCTGAGCTGGATTCAACAGCAGTACCACTTACTGAGCATACATAGGTTCATAGGTTCATAGGCAGGTACCAGGCTATCGGCCCTGGGGCCTATACAAGCCCAGCCAAAAAGGTATTGTATATATGTATGTATTGCTTCTGCCTACGATGGGACACCGCAGTCGTACACAGGGAAGTACGGCACAACATATGCCAATCTACTATGATTGCATTACGATAACTGACACATCTTTCTCTGGCCTCACACCAAGGACACCAACTACCATGACAGACACAAACTCACACTAAGCTATCACACCTTTACAGACCTTGCACACAATCAGTGTCACACTCATTCAACATCACATAGCTGGTATTGCACTGAGTACATGTGTGTGTACATTGTGTCATAGGTAGGTACTATGCTATTGGCCCTGGGCCTAGGGCAGCCTAGCCATATGCTACCCTGCCCTTTGGGGCACATATAATGTGATTTTACTTGCTCCTGTGAAATGGTTACACAGATGTGATTCACAGGGCATATTACCTATCTCCATAACATTCATCAGGGGTATGTATGACATCTACTAATAAGGAGCCTTGTTTGTTAATGCTGGGTGGTTTACTCCAGGGTATGGCATATTTGTGTATAGAAACCTGTACCTCCAGCATGTGCTGTTTAGTGCGGTGACAAGGATTTGGGCCCTAGGTCATGTAGGCTGGACGGATTGTGAGGTGTTGCCATGGTGGTTGGCAAACTGGTATGGGTGTGACATAACTGTGTATGTCCAGCAGTGGTAACCTCTGTGTAGGAAGTATGCAAGGCACTCTAGCTGTGGTTTTGAGAGTCAGTCTGCATAGGGAATGTGTTTGAGGGCATTATCAGTCTTTGTTAGGTATGTCTGTGGCCTTTCCACTTGCTGTAGTTCTCATGGGAGGTACATATTGCATAGGACATTGTAAGGTGTAGAGGGGTACACTGACTTACATTTCCCTAGCTGACACACCTTTTGTGATGACACGTACCATGTACAGGGATTACAAGACTAGTGTGCCACTGTAGATATCAAAGGGGAGGCTATTGTACACCTGTGTCCCATGTTCCCTTCTGACACCTCCAGTGGTAAGCGGGCAACCACCTATGTGGTAGTTAGTGGGTAACATGTTTTGGAATGGGGTATGGTACTTCTGTATCAAGAATGGTGTTCAGTCCATGCCTTGGTCACCAGGCACCTGTTGCAGTACATCTGCCCCCTTGCCCCCCTCTCTCACTCTCTCTTTATATATATCTATATATATATATACACACACACTTCTAAACATCCATTGCTATACATATACATGCACATGTAGGCACATAGACTGCCCACCTTTCATGGTGGGAATATCACTTCTGAAACAGTTGTGAGACATACCATTCTGTAATGATATTGCACGGTGTTGTGCATAATGCATTATGCTGTCCTCAGGCTGTATAGCTGTAGCAGGTCTCACTGGCTCAGTCCCACAGAAGTTTACCACCACATGACATATACCTGCACTGCATGCTGTTTTCAATGCCACACACTACAACCTACATTGATATGTGCACATAGCAACCTTCAACTACATATGTATGTCCAGCCTTCACTAACAGTTGCAGTATGTCCCTTACCCTATGCACATCTGCATATACATATAGATACAGACTGTTAACACATATGGAGGGCTCACAGTATGTAGATTATTAGATTATGTAGTTTACATTGCCTTTGTCTCTGACAGCTTTTTTCTGCTGGCTTGCTTGCTGGCTTCCTGGCTTGCTGGCTTGCAGACTTGCTTGCTGGCTGGCTTGCTGGCTGGCTTGATTTTTATTTTTTTTTTGGTCTCTGTCTCTGTCTCTATCTCTCTCTCTCTCTCTCTCTCTCTCCCTCCAGTTGCTGCAATGATATTATTGCATGTGTGGACTGGCAGTACAGGCTGCTTTTGTAGGTATCTGCAGATGTGCATGTGATGGCCTCTGCACCAGTTGGTGGCCAGTATTTAGTAATTGCATGCAGTCTGCTGTGTGGTAATTGCAGTTCTCAATGTGATTTCAGGACACTGCTATAAAATGATAGGTTAGGTAGGCATAGGCCTTTCAGTTTTGCAAGGTGGGGACCATGCTGGTTTGCTGTGGACACTGTTGTGTGAGTCAGAAGGTTGGTATATCTCTCATATCTAACGCTGTGTTGTAGCCACTGAAATGCATGTTGTACTGAAACCTGGCTGTTGCTACTTCCAGTTCACTCTTCTCAGAGTGTATGTTAACTCACACCTGCTAATGCTAACACTGTTTACATGGGAGTATGTACTTACCTGTGGGATTTGAGGATTAACTGGCATACAACAGTAGTTCTTGCAATGTGTTGCTATGGCTTTTGAATTTTCCCTTTACATTCACTCCTTGAATGCCTGGTATTTGTCTTTAATGGAATGTGTTGCTATGGCTTTCCTATTTTCCATTTACATTCACTCCTTGTAATGCATGAAATATTTATTTCAGCACTAAGTTCTTATATGTTTGCTGTGGCTTGGTGGCACTTCATGCAGTCTGGTGAGCCCAAGGTCTGAGGTTTGACACTTACAGGGGTATTTTATTTTGCTGCTGAGCAGTACTAGGGCCTTGTCATACAGAGTGAATAAGGCACTTTTAAACAGTTGTAAGCAGGAAGCAGGAAGTCAGTGGGGACACCAGCTAGGGATGTGCAGGCTGGGTGTAGGGAAGGTCCATAGCTGTACATTTCTTTAACTGCAATAGCTGTACATATGTTTGACATTTGCTGTGACATTTGAAACCTTCCACCCCTTAGAGAGGGGTGAGGACAACTAAGTATATTGTGCTAACAATTATGAATATCAGGCACATGCAGTGCTTGTGAACTGCTATACTGTCATTAGTATGTTAGATGGCTACATCCTTTGATATTTCTGTGTTGTACTTCTACATAAGGGCATGCTTGTGGAAGTAATTCTACAGCTATTCGCAGAGTATGTAACAGCAGACAGGCTGATATGCCTGTGTGTTTCTGACACTTGTAGGCCTCAGATACTCTCAGGTATATATTTGATCAGCCTCAGGGAAAGGTACATATCAGTGGGATACACCCGTGATATATTTCAGATATTCTGCAGTTGTGACTGTGGGGTATTTTGAGCATATGTATTACTACACCATTTCTGACATGCAAGTAGAGTCTACTTTAACTTATTGACAGTTACCATTACGTGGGATTCCCCACCTTTCTGCCTACTGTTAGTACATTTCACAGGGAGTCAGTGGGGCACAGGTAACAGTTGTTTGCAAATCAGGGACATCCCTGTAAATCAGTCACAGTTGGAAGGTCTGGCCTCTTACCTATTCAAATATGGCGGTGTTTATCCTGCTCTGATACTGTGTGGGGTTTGTAAGGTGCTACTATAACATTATTACCTACTAGCATGGCCGTTTCTTTTCTCACACTAATGTAATGCAATTAATAAGAATTGCCAGTAAAGATACACAGAACAAGCTTTGTGTAATGGCCTTCCTATTTTCCCTTTACATTCACTCCTTGTATTTCATGATATATTTCTTTCAGCACCAAGTGTTTGTATATCTGCTGTGGCTCAGTGGTAATTCATGCAGACAAGTGTTTCCAAGGTCCGGGGTTTGAGACTGACAGGGGTATTTTATTTTGCTGATGAGCAGACTACAGGCCTTGTCATACAGAGTGATTAAGGCACTTTTAAGCAGTTGTAAGTGGGTTTGCGTGAGTTTGCGCGACACTTAGCTACGCTTATCTACGCTTAGCTAAGTGCACACAAGCGCACACCTGCTGACTACTGCTTAAAAGTGCTTACTCCCGCTAACACCCGCGCTATTTTCTATTAAAGAAAAGAAAATGGGGAAATAGGAAAGTGGTGAAAAAGGGGGCACAAAGAGGGAAAGACAGTAGGGAAACCAGCTCGGGATGTGCAGGAAGGATGTAGGGAAGGTCCATAGCTGCCCATTTCTTTATCAGCAACAGCTGTGCATATGTTTGAAATTTGGTGTGAAATTTGAAACCTTCCACCCCTGAGAGAGGGGTGAGGACAACAAAATATGTTGTACTGCCAATTAGAATTATCAGTTTACATGTCCAGCGGACATGTGTGCGAATTGGGCAGCTATGTATGGGGCGTAATTTTTTGTGGGAACAGAGTGCCCTTTTTTTTATTTTTTTTTCAGGTGAGAGTCGAATGTGAGGTACAGGAAGTAGGTATATTTGGGGAGGTAGATTGGGGAGGTTAACAGACAAGACAAACAAGATGCATACAGGGGCGGAGTATGACACATGCGGGGGGTAAACACAATTGACAGGGACGGATGTTTGGATATCGCGAGCCCATGAGCCCACAGATGGCAACAGTGGAACTGAGATCCCCACCCATGGGCAGTTACCATTGTGTCATCACAGCCCAGGCCGGGGCTGTGCTGGGGGCTGGATAGGATGAGCAGGCACACCCGTGAGTTGTGCCACTCTCACCTCGAGCTGGCATAGGGGATCAGTCACAGAACACCTGATCTCACTACGCACCACAGACCGGACATATGGAGGGTGAGTGGAGGCTCTCCTCTGGCCATGCTTGCAGAGGGGTGACAAGCCCCATCCCCTGCAGCACTTCCACCTGTAGGTGGCACAGGGCCACCAGAGGAGGAGGTCCCCGCCTGGGCACTGGTGCCAGGTGCACTCGCTAGCTGAGGTGGGAGAGGTGGGTCCACTGGAACCAGCCTTCCCTGTTGTCCTATGTTTAACAGTATTTTATGGCATTTTGGGTTAGTAACAAACAGCACCATTCAAAATTAGTTGTAACAGCATGCATCAGTATTCCCATTAACCAAACACCCATGAATTTCGACCATTGAGCAGCAAGCATAACACATGCATATTTAGAACAACAGTGCACATTTCAACAGCATGCAGGGTTGATTGGTGGCAACAGGCCATCAGGTTTGGATATGTGAACAGGGCATATGCATCAATGTACATGCAGATATGTATGAACCAACAGGACAAATGTCCATGGGAATTAATTGTGAATACACATACCCAGATTGGTGTGGAATGGCATAATTTGTGAAAATAAGGTAGGGTGGAGAAATATTACATTAACAACTTACACTACCTATACATATACTGTACATTCCTAGTAGATGCAGATATATATCCCCTACATGTATTAGTACAGTTTCCTGTATGTAACCTTAGGAATGTTGGTGATGGGGATGTTACTGCTACATTAATATACATTCCATTTTTATTCATATATGTTCATATCTGGCTGTATTCAGGTACAGCATCCTGCTACATTTGATTTATATGGGTCTAGACAACTGTGGATGTTCAGCATTTCATATAACCATACTATCTCCATAATGCAAGGGTACAGCAACATACCCAAATTGTGGGACGGACACAGTCCAGGTTCTATACTTTATTTAAGACATTACACTCTTTGGTTGTGGCTGTCTCATTCATTTCATTATGTAGTGACTGCAGTATACCTTTATTCCAGACTTATTACAGCTTTCTTGGTAGCTTCAAACTGTCTTTCTCACACTCTCTCACTTATTTTATATTTACATTTCAGAATGGTACTTAATTCTAGGCTTTATTAACATTTATTACTGGGTTACAACAATCCTTTCCAGCTGACTTACTTATTTCATATGGCAGAATTTACAAGGATGTATTCGACACTTGTCTATCCTTTGTTGATTGATTACCACTCATTTTCAGGCTGAAGCAGTTATCTGATATTACAATACAGGTGGAAGCTTTATTTGACACTTGTTTAATCTTTATTACTGGATTGCAATACACTCTTTTCCCGGATGCATCACTTATCTAATCTTACAATACTAGCAGAATCTTTATTCTAGGCTTATTTCACCTTTATTACTGGGTTACAACACTGAACTATTTTCCAATCTGTCTCACTTATATTCTCTAACAATACCAGCTCAATAATTACTAACCTGCCTGGTGGTGCAACCTCAGCAGCCTATCAGCATAGGCTCACCAATTCGTGGAATGAACACCTGCATCTGTAATATAAATGAAGGAATATTGGAACATACCTCTCCATACTATAGGCTAGGATAGCATTTCTTACATACGTAATTACATGGATACTTAGTAGTGGGGCATTGGGCATTTGGTGGGCTTCCTGGATCCAACGGTTCAGTTGGTCTTCCTTACATCATTTCAGGTCCGCATGGTGGTGACGGACCTGTTCACCAGTCCTCAGAATGCCTGTGGCACTGGTGAGATCATGTGCCAACCGGTTCCACGCCTCTGCCTTGTACGCTCCCCATTGAACCTGGCCCTGCATGAGTTGTGCTTCATGATCATGGACTAGGAGCTAAACCATATATTTTGACTCCTCAACACCCCACCGTTGTGCTCTAAAGTGACTTCCCTCTCCTGCACCTGCCATCCTGACTGCAAATGGGTACCACAATCAGTTATGGTGTGTATTCCCGCCTATGGGGCTTATATATGCCGGTTTTCCCGCACTTATCTGTGATTGGCCATTTTGGATATTTATCAGCTTAAAGCAAACCTGCTTTGTCATGGTTCTATTTTCATTCATTCCTATATATATATATGCTAATACTGTATTTCTCAGTACAACTGTCATGGCTTAGTGGTTCAGTACTTTGACTATGGTGCACAGTATCCCGGGTTCGACCCTTGGCATTGCTTTTTTTATTTTACTACTGTCTAGACAGGCTAGGAGGTGTGTCTGTGTAAAGGTGGCTTTGATACAGCTTGCCCAATGTTGCCCGCCGGTAAGCTGGTTGGTGTGCTGCGCAGCTCCGTGCAAACGGCTTACGCTGGGTAACGTGTTATTTAGCTATGAGCACTCATATTACGCTGGGTGAAGCATTGCTGAGCTACGGGCACTCATATTAAGCTTGTTAAAGTGCTGCTCACCTCCGGGCACTCATATTAAGCTTGTTAAAGCGCTGATCACCTCTGGGCGCTCATATGCAGCTTGTTAAAGTGCTGCTCACCTACGGGCACTCATATTCAGCTTGATAAAGCATTGCTCAGCTATGGGCAATTATAATCCTTTTTTTTATAAATTATTCTGTCGGATTTCTTCACAAATACATGGCCCATTTCATTACATTTTACTTAAATTATAGTTTTATATATATATATATATATATATATATATATATATATATATATATATATATATATATATATATATATGTCAGGGGATTGTTTCATACTTATTTAAATAAAAATGGTGAATGATGTTGTGGGGGCTCAAACCGTGACTACCTCCTCTTTGGCCAATGTCTCTACCGCTATGCTATTGCTACGTGGCTTAATTTGCATATGTAGATCTTATATGCTTTTCAATGTCTGCTAACTGTGGCTGAGCGAAGGGCATACCCGTGCAAATGAGTGCAAATGCGGGCAGACATTTTTGAAATTATAAAAAAAAAAATGAAACTATTTTTACGTTTTACACATTTTCAGTAGGGTTTAGTCTGTGGGGATGTGTGGTGTTGTGTTCCTTGACATTTCTAAGGACTCGCTCGTGGGTGTTTACTTTCAGGCCTCTGACTCTTCTGGGGGCGTGTCCCTTTGCAGTACTCGGTATTCAGACATGCCCCCTACTTTCCTACACGGACCGTTTTAGCCTAGAGTATGATTCAGCATGCCCTCATGAATATGCATGGCATGCTGACGTCATGCCATTCAACAGCAGCCTCCGAGTAAGGCATATTAAGTCTTAAACAGAGGTTTTGTGAATCCGGCCCTATATCTTTTATACTTTTATATGGCATATTTGCCTTTGTCGACAATTTTTGTATAGTCAATTTCTATAAGAAAATTCATAATCTATATTTTGCTTATATCTCTTCCATTCTTGCAGTAATACCATTTATTTTCTTTACATTTAATTCCTTCCAGTTATATATCCTATAGTACTTCTCCATAATCTTATTATACCACATTTTTCTTTCATTTTCAATTTCTTTCATATTTATTTTCCACAATATAATCTTATCTTGATAGTTCTCTGTTTCATTTCAACAAATCCTCCTTTTTTGAACTGAAAAAAGTAAATCATTCCATTTTATATTTTAAACTTAAAATTTTTGTTAATAAGGAACCTTATTTTCCTTTAAACATTTTATTACTCTAAACAAGTTTAATTTTGCCATATACATTATAGGATTTATTAGTCCCAGGTTTCTTTTTCTTTTCTCACATATAGAACCCCTCTTTTCATAGGTTTCAATTTTAAACCCCAAATAAATTAAATTATTGTATTGTATATTTCTTTCTCTACATTCAATAGAACACTAAAAACAACAGCTAGATAAGTACACTTGGCAAAAATTAGAGAATTAAATAAACTGTCTTTTAAAGGAAAGCTTAAAAGATTTCCAAAACAAACACATATGTTTCATTTCCTCTATTTTCTCTTTCCAAATATAATCTGTCATTTTTTGTTTTCCAGAATGCATTCTGAAGATCTTATTTTTTTCATATTAAATGTAATTCCACCAATACTCCTGTCAAATCCTAAACTTTGAGTTTTATCTTTGTTTAATGCAAACCCAGCAATTTGAAAAATCTCCTGTATTTGTTTTATTACTTTATTCATAGTTACTTCATCTTTAGTAATAATGATAATATCATCAGCATAATTAAAAAAAAAAATAGGCATTTTTATCCCTTCATGTGAAATATAACTAATTTCTTCCATTCTCTATTTATATACGTGGGGTCTATATTATATTCTCGAAAGCCGACAATATCAAAGCTGATATTGTCAGCACAAGAATAGCGAAAGCACACAACATCGAACGTGTAAACGAAAATCTCCGTAAGGGGAGATTTCCATTTATTGCAATGTAGTGTGGTCTCATAGTTGGTATATTTAAGTAGCGGGGGGTGTGGGGTGTGCAGGGGGGCTTGCCCCCCTGCTTAAACCCATTAGGGTATTTTTTTCTTTTTTTTGGTTGTTTTTATAAGTTCATTGTTTGAAGACATTGACCATATGGTGTTGACCATATGGTTTTCGATCTTTTCAACCGTCAATCTTATAATATAGACCCATATACATGGATATTACATTCATTACTAGAATATATAATATTCCCCTCATTGGACTATGTTGTGTAATGTCCTTCTCTTAATGTATATCTTCACTTAACTATCTATTTATCATGACCTTCACTATATTAAGCTTGTAAGTAGACATACATACATTTTAATATTCTTACTTATGTCGTATGCTTCAAATATATCCCATAATATTGAATGATAAATTGAACCAAAGGCTTTACTTAAATCTCCTGCCATCACTTTCACTTTAACATTTCTCAATAATATATTTTCCACTAATTCCCTAATTATTAATAATAAATCTTGAACCTTTTTACCTTTAACATCAAATGCATTTTCACTTACAATTTTATCCACATTTTCTTCCATTCTTTTTTTTATAATTTCCATCAGTCTTATAATCTGTATTACTTAATACAATAGGTCTTCAATTCCATAAATCTCTTTTTGCCCATTTTTTCCATAATAATCTAATAACAGCCCTACATAACTCTTTATACATAAAAGCTTTATTTAACTATTAATTTAATAACTTTACACACCATTATTTGCTCTATAGTCAAATTTATATACATTCTATATTCTAATCCAGTTGGTCTCACAGCTGATTTTAAATTCATTACTTTTAACACCTATTCTAATGTATCTATTTTTGTTTCCTTTTCTAAATCCTTGTCAGACAATGCATTTGCCTTCCAGTCCATCAATGTTATTAACATCTTCTCTTTAAATAATGTCATAATACGTTCTTTTACTATATTCATAATCTTATCCAATGTATTATATGTTATACATGCTGCATCTTTCATTTCTCTCATAATACTATTCATCATCTTCTTTCGGCTGCTCCCATTAGGGGTCGCTACAGCAGATCATCTGTTTCCATTTCTTCCTGTCCTCTGCATCTTGTTCTGTGACACCAACCACCTGCATGTCCTCTCTCACCACATCCATAAACCTTATCTTAGGCCTTCCTCTTTTCCTGTTAACTGGTAGCTTCATCTTTAGCATCTTTTTCCCAATATACTCAGCATCCCTCCTCAGCACATGTCCAAACCAATGTAATCTTGCCTCTCTGGCTTTGTCTCCAAACCTTCCAACCTGGGCTGACCCTCTAATATAATTATTCCTAATCCTGTCCATCCTTGTCACACCCAGTGCAAATCTTAACATCTTTAACTCTGCCACATCCAGCTTTAACTCCTGCCTTTTTGTCAATGCCACTGTCTCCAACTCATATAACATAGCTGGTCTCACTACCCTCTTGTAGACCTTCCCTTTCACTCTTACTGGTACTCATCTGTCACAAATCACTCCTGACCCTCTTCTCCACCCACTCAATCCTGCCTGTACTCTCTTCTTCACCTCTCTTCCACACTCACCATTACTCTTAACTATTGATCCCAAGTATTTAAACTCATCCACCTTTGCCACCTCTACTCCTTGCATCCTCACCATTCCTCTATCCTCCCTCTCATTCACACACATATATTCTGTCTTAGTCCTGTTGACCTTCATTCCTCTTCTCTCTAGAACATATCTCCATTTCCCCAGGGTCTCCTCCACCTGTTCCCTACTCTCACTACAGATCACAATGTCATTTGCAAACATCATAGTCCATGGGGACTCCTGTCTGATCTCGTCTGTCAACTATAATACTATTATTCTCTTTAATTATTTTACATAAATATAGGATCATAGGAGGTTACTAGGCTAATGGCCCTGGGGCCTTTACAAGCCTAGCCAAGAGTTTATCCCCAGAAAGAAACCTCAGTCAGCACCTGTCACCCCTGTCATTGAGGAACACAGGTGGAACCCCTGGGACAAATGTGTGGTTTCCCATCCACTCATCAAGGTCGTGCTTGAAGAAGGTCAGAGAGATGGTCTGTTTGACATGCATGAGAAGTCTTAAAATGAAGAACCAACCTGAGGGAAGTCGACAGCCACTTTATTCAAAAAGTTAAGCGCTTTCCTCCCACAACAATTACCAATGGACTTCTTCAGAACTAAAAACACTTAAAATCCATAGCTTTAAATACATAACTACAATTACTAAAAATATTAGCCAATGAACCCATTTTAGGTCAACAAACTTATGGGCATACCATTAATAATAACAATGAAGTTTTTGACTGTAAAAAGTTAAGGATGATGGGTCTGAAAATTAGACTTTCCTTTATAACAGTTTTTAACAAAGGACAGTTCAGCTATTGTTGAAATACTACATAAGAACTGGAACCTGTTTACTTTTGACCAATCAGCTTTAGATATGTTAGGTGGTTAACCAGCAGCAGTATTTAAAAAGGATCAGTCATTCAAAAATATATTGGAGAACAAATGGTCATTTACCATGGGTTTTTGTAACAATAAAAAATAATTTCAAATGTGATATGTGTAAGCAATGCTCCTGTTTTATACCCACCAGAGATAAATTTAACATTTTCATTTTTTGATACAAGGGCATTTTAATTGCCAATCCAAGAATGTGGTATACCTTGCAAAGTGCTTACAGTGTTCCTCCTTTTATATAGGAAAAACTTCTAGGCACTTACGTGAAAGGATGTCTGAACATTTGTTAGCTATTAAAAAATGAAAACTGACCAATGCCTTATGTAAACACATTCTTGAGTTTAAAGATCATTGTTTTGTTTTTTTCTGAAATTCAGCAGATTGTCTGTGATGTTCAGGGTAAAATATTACCTGAACATTTAGAATTATGTGAACTAAAGTGGCAACTATGTTTAAATGCCTTTGCCCCTCCACCAGGCTGAATGATTTTGTTAGTATTAACTCAGTTTGAAGCTGAGGCATCTAGAAGGCTAGTGATTAATTAGTTATTATAATTGATTTAACTGTTTTATTGCTTCATTGGTTACTATTTTAGTAGTTATATTTGTGTATTTAAAGCTGTGGATTTTAAGTGTTTTTAGTTCTGAAGAAGTTCTTTGGTAAATGTTGTGTGATGAAACTTTTTGAATAAAGTGGGCGTCGACTTCCCTCTTGCTGGTTCTTCATTTTAATACATTTTGGTGTTTTATATTTGGTTAAGATGTATGAGAAGTCTATTCTGGAGATGAGCCAGCCTCTGGGAGGCAAACCTGTCTCTCCAGCAGGTTTTGTTGATGTTGCATATTAGATTCAGGCCTTTTGAGTGAGTAATGCATGAGAAGTTAGACTTATGGATATGGAGCATCTCTAGTAGGGCAGGGGGTGAGATTGCCTTGTAGGTGAGACACAGATCACCCCTGAGCAATCTGTACGATACCAAATAGTGTGACATTGATTTGAACCTGTCCACGTAGGACAGGTGTTGGAAGCCATGTATTCTCTTTGTGAGGTATTTCAGTGACCTTTCCAGTTGGTGCAGATATTTGGAGAGGTACACACCATATGGGGTGTTATGCTCAATTATTGGTCTAATGAGAGAGGAGTATAGAGAAGTAATAACCTTTTTTTTGGATACAATCATTTTACTTATGAGATGAACCAAGTAAAAGGCTTTTCTGACCACTGCTGCTACATGATGTTCGAATATGATGTTATCAACCTGAGTGCCCAGGTCTCTCACCACAGGTTGGGTGCTTAGGGGGTTGCCATTGATGTGGTAATCAGTAGGGGCCATGTTTTGCCAAATGGTATGATGATACTTTTTTTGCATTTAGATTGAGGCCATGACTTTGGCACCAGTCATTAGTTGCTTTGAGACTCTTTTGCAGTATGTTTTGTCAACATCATTTAGGGAGTCAATGACAGCACCCCACCTTACAGTCATCTGCAAATTTGGTCAGCCACAGGCCTTCTGTCTTTGCCTGGACCTCTGAGAAGTAATGCTAAACAGTAGAGGTCCCAGGAGAGATCCCTGGGGAACTCCACTAGTGACAAGTCTGCTATTGGAGGTGGAGGCACCTATTTTGACTTTAAGGGTCCTGTCGGTGAGCCAGTTGGTTACCCACCTAATGAGATATGGATTTACACCAAGGTGTGTTAGCTTTTTGATGATGCCCGAGTGGAGGATTGTGTCAAAGGCCTTGGCCAGGTCAAGGTAAGCTGTATGTACTGACTTTCCTTCATCCAGGGCCTTGGTGACAATCTCAAAGAAGTAAACTAGGTACAACAGGCAAGATCTGCCCTTGACAAATCCAAACTGGGTGGGGTCAAGTGCTTCAAGATTGCCTATGTCCTTGTTTATGAGATCCATAATAATATAGTTCATGGCTTTACAGATCAGACTTGTCAAGCTAATGGGATGATAGTCCAGGGTCAGTAGTGGCACCACCTTTGTGCAAGTGGATGAGAATGGCAGTTCCCCACTCTGCTGGAATGAAGCCTGCACTTAGGCTGTGGTTGAATAGGGTGCTTAGTCCCGAAGACAGTTCTTTTTGGAGATGGTGCAGAATACAGCCTGAGATACTATCAGGTCCCATGGAAGCTGTTTTCTTTGCCTTGGATAGGGCCTTTAGCACTTGATCTATGGAGATGTGGCAAGTATCCAGGATATGGAAAGGGCCTTTAGGGGACAGGGGGTGAAGTTTGTGCTCAACCTATTTGTTAGCAGGTTGGCCAAGTCAACAGGATCAGTGTTAGTGATACTGTAAAGTATGAATTTAGAACAAACCTGGGCTTTGCCATGGAGGTTCCTGATGTAACTGAAGAAGGCTTTGTGGTTTTCCTTTGTTTTGGAGGCTAGTTGTATGGTACAATTTCTTCTTTTTTCTTGCAGAAAATATCTTTGTTTATATAGTAGATGCTTCATTTTATTCATATACAATCCATATAATTCCTTTTCCCTTATGAAAAAAAATGTCATTGTACTTCTCTAGACAATCAATTGCATTGTAACTTAACCTCTTATACTCTATTTTCCCCATACATATTTTTCTTTCTCCCATTTTATATTTCAGTTTAAAATTTAACCACCCTTCTGACCAATCTCTATAAAATGTTCTTATCTTTACATGTTCTTTTCATATACTCATAACATTCTCTCTCTCCCTTTAACATCCCATTTCACTTAATTTATTCTTTTTAAACCTCTTCTTATTTTATATACTCATCATTTCCATTTTATGTCAACCAAAATTGTCCTATGATCTGGAAATTCTGTTAATGACACACCTTGCTTAATTATTAGTAAACTTTCTGACACTAAAAAATAATCTATTTCCATTGTTTTATCTCTTCTTCTATATGTCCAAGTCTCTGAATTCCAGTTTTTAACTGTCCATATTTTATAATGTCCCATACCAGTCTAACATCATATGCCTTCTTTTCTGGCTGTCTTATATTGCAATTATAATCCCCGTGACAATAATCTCCATAGTAACAGTTACATATTGAATTATATTTTTAAACATCTCATCTCTCTCCTTTTTTGTTGCATATGTATATATTCAATAATTCTAATAATACTGTCCATCCATCTTACATGAATAACAGTAAATTTCCCATTTCTAACAAAAGTATTATCTAATACTTTAATTGTATCTTCATACAGTATGAATATTCTTGAACAGTTCTCCCTTCCAAAATTACATATCAAATTTTTCCCTACCAGACTTCAGTTTGATATCTTTCTATATGAGACAAAAATCTAATGTCTTCTAAAATAGTAACATCACTATCTTGCTTTTTACACAACTTCAAAATCCCTATTCTTCTTTCTAACTTTTTTAAAACTATTCACCTTTAATGCTAAAACTTTATACATAATTCTACCCTCAGCATTTCTTTTTTTCTTTTTTAAATCTTTCTGTAACTTTCCTTCTCCCATACTCTTTCACTGATTGAGTTTCTTTTTTGCTTTACTATATTCTATTTAATATCATCACTATCACTGAAATCTGAATCTTTGTCTTCCATTTTCTGCATTAAATTTTTCCTGCGTACTCACTTCTTGTACTACTAATTCTTCATTCATGGTCTCTGTTATTTTATTTCCCTTACTTCTAAGTCTTTTTGCTCATCCTTCCACAACATCTGTCTTTATTTTTTCCCTTTTTCTTCACATTTCTCCATTAAATTACCCCTTTTATTACATTTATAACAACTCATTTCACAATCCATTGCAACATGTCCAATTTTCCCACATGAAAAATCATGTTCTTTTAACACAGTTTCCTATTAAATGATCATTTTTATCACACACAAAAAAACATGTTTTAGGCTGACACCAATATTTAACCATGCCCCTATTCCTTTCAACACTTGGTAAATGTACAATGCTCTCATTTTTGATTTTCAAAATCACATTACAGTCCCATGCCCCAGTCCATAAACCTCTACTATCATACACTTTAGATACATCCAATACATTTTTATATAACTTCAATAAATGTCCTTTCAAAGTCTCTTTATCTGCTTCAGTGCTAAATTGTACACTGATTTTTTTACATCTCTCTATAAAATGCTTTAAATACATACAGACTCCATGGTTCACTATTTTTCCTCTTTTCATATTCATCCAAAAAATGTCCCCATTATTTGACCAATCTCAAATATAAAGTCACAAAAATTCTCTTTTTTATCTACAAAAGGTCTTACCTCACTTGCTTTGATCCCCAAAGTTGAAATTCCTTCATCCCATACTTTACATCTATCCAGTTCAAAGTCCTCTTTATTTTTCAATGTGTACTGTAAAAGTTCTCTTTTTTTTACACCCATAAATTCTTCCTTCTCTTTTTTTCAGCTCTTGACTTCATCATCTCCGCATAGGATTTACTTTTCATGACTGCCTCTTCCTCTCATTGTATCTTCTGCTTTAGATCTCCCCAGGACACATCTTTTCCCTCTCTGGCTCACTTTCATTTACTAACTCCAGCAATACTTCATCCAGCAACCCTCCTGACTGGAGGGTTGAAACAACACATTCTTAAGCTAACACATCATATCTGAAGAGAAACCTCCTGAAAGATCTCTTCTGAATCCCTTACTGCTACACTATCCTTTTGAGAAAGTTTGACCACCCTATGTGCACCTTCAGGAGGCTCCCCTACCTGCCCTTATTCTATCCTTTCCTCTGACATAAATGACACTATAATATCCTCATTGATAGAGCATTTGCACCTCAATTTTGCTCTCCATCACTCCACTCTCCTTGTCTTCCATCTTCTTCCTGGTTTAGCCAAGCTGCCACTGTGTTTGGAATGGAAAATGGAAGTACAACATGAAAAAAACACTTCCCCCTTCTCAAAATGAGACTTCACAAAAGAGAAGGGGAGGTTCCCTGATATCCTGATATCACGGTAGAATTTGCTCTATCAGTAGAAATGCAACCATGATTTTCCCCTGATAAGATACCACCAGCCCAGTGTGACTATCCCTGTCAATGAAGAATAAATAAAAAACAAAATATGACTGCCATGTTGCTATTCATTGCAGCAGACACAGAGCTAGATGAAATGGGCAGTGGAAGTTTTGCTATGCTAAGTTGAAACTGGTATGCCCATATTATGTCCAACAATATGCATTTTCATGTTTGATTTTCAAGAATTCAGTCCTAATAAACTGATTTAAACTCTAAATCTATCTGGTCACAATAATTTCTTTCTGAAATTCTGTTGCACCCCACCAAGTCCCAAAGCAATGACATTTTACATATCATATAACTACAACTGACAAGGATGCTGACTTTCAGTCGAATAATATTGTTACAGAAGGGAGTTAAAATGATAGGTAAAACAACACCACACAAAAGCAGCAGCACACCTATAAAATGTTGTACAAGGAAATTGGTGCAAGGAATTGATAGTTTATATAATGGTTAAGGTGCTTACCTCACAGACACAAAGCAGAGAGTTTGATTCTCACCTTTAAAAGGGAAATTGACAAGATTTAGTATGACTCTCAAGGGCAGCTAATTTAGTACTTGACTATGAACCTTGTACACTGTAATAATCAGCCTACTGTTCACATTATAGCTAAAATGATAGCAGTTTGTGCACTGCAGCAATCAGCCTACTGTTCACATTACAGCTAAAATGATAGCAGTTTGTACACTGCAGCAATCAGCATACTGTTCGAATTACAGCTAAAATTATAGCAGTTTGTACACTGCAGCAATCAGCGTACTGTTCGCACTACAGCTAAAATGATAGTAGTTTGTACACTGCAGCAATCCACCTACTGTTTACATTACAGCTAAAATAGCAGTTTGTACACTGCAGCAATCAGCCTACTGTTCACATTATAGCTAAAATGATAGCAGTTTGTACACTGCAGCAATCAGCATACTGTTCGCATTACAGCTAAAATCATAGTAGTTTGTACACTGCAGCAATCAGCCTACTATTCACACTACAGCTAAAATGATAGCAGTTTGTACACTGCAGCAATCTGCCTACTATTCACACTACAGCTAAAATGATAGCAGTTTGTACACTGCAGCAATCAGCCTACTATTCACACTACAGCTAAAATGATAGCAGTTTGTACACTGCAGCAATCAGCGTACTGTTCACATTACAGCTAAAATTATAGCAGTTTGTACACTGCAGCAATCAGCCTATTGTTCACATTACAGCTAAAATGATAGCAGTTTGTAGACTGCAGCAATCAGCCTACTGTTCACATTACAGCTAAAATGATAGCAGTTTGTGCACTGAGCAATCCGCCTACTGTTCACATTGCAGCTAAAATGATAGCAGTTTGTACACTGCAGCAATCAGCCTACTGTTCACATTATAGCTAAAATGATAGCAGTTTGTACACTGCAGCAATCAGCATACTGTTCGCGTTACAGCTAAAATCATAGTAGTTTGTACACTGCAGCAATCAGCCTACTATTCACACTACAGCTAAAATGATAGCAGTTTGTACACTGCAGCAATCAGCGTACTGTTCACATTACAGCTAAAATTTTAGCAGTTTGTACACTGCAGCAATCAGCCTACTGTTCACATTACAGCTAAAATGATAGCAGTTTGTACACTGCAGCAATCAGCCTATTGTTCACATTACAGCTAAAATGATAGCAGTTTGTACACTGCAGCAATCAGCCTACTCTTCACATTACAGCTAAAATGATAGCAGTTTGTGCACTGAGCAATCCGCCTACTGTTCACATTACGCCTAAAATGATAGTAGTGTGTACACTGCAGCAATCAGCCTACTGTTCGCATTACAGCTAAAATGATAGCAGCCACCTAGGTAATAGAGTGATGCCCACAGCTGCATTTTAGTAACTGTCTGACAAATACAATTTGTCAATGTAAAGACAACCAGGATTACTTCTCTGCAAAGATACTACTATTTTGACATGCTGTAACCAGCATGACTCGCACAAAAAAGTATTTAAATATAATATGAAACTTTATAAATGCAAGCTAGTTTTCCAGCATAATTTATATATATGTTTTAATCACATACATTAAAGTGCTTGGTGGTATAAGCACACACACACACTCACACACACACACACACACACACACACACACACACACACACACACACACACACACACACACACACGCACACACGCACACACACACACACACACACACACACACACACACACACACACACACACACACACACACACACATACTCCCCCGGATTCTGCATGCCTTGCATGGCATGTAGAATTAGTGCAGGAGCTCCAGCAGGCAATATGTCTGCCATGTGATCCAGGAACAGCCTGCAAGGGTGTGCACGAGCACTCCTGCACTAGTCCTGCAGGAACTAAGCCCCTGTATGCAAATCACCCCATTTGCAGGAGAAATCCATGCAAATTAGGTGAATTTGCGATCCAGGAAGCTTGAAACCAGCCGTGCAGGGCTAGTGTAATCTGCAGAAATTTACTCGGTTAGTAACCGAGTACATGTTTGCAAAATCGAAAACGGAGCCATGACAGCTCCAAATAAAGGGTGCATATTAGTCAGGAAGCATACCAATGGCCAAGTATAAGGCCATTGGCATTGCAAACTTCCTAAAAAAATTTAAAAAATCAACTTTTATTTATTTTTTTGTCGATCTCGGCTGTTTAAGTGTAGGGCAGCGGCACGCAAATGGGATCGGGGGGAAAATAATAAAATAAACCTAAAATAAGCATTCTAACTAAAATCACTATTCTGCCATGAAAGTCAATGGCAGGCAGAAGACAACATGGCCAGTGAGTAGTGGTTGCTAAGGGGGAGGCTCAGTGTGAGACATGTTATTATGCATTAACAGGCAATACTATACAAATAAGGATCTGTAAATGTGAACCTGATCGCAAGATTATATATTTGAACCACTAACTGCTTACAATTTTGTAAATCTCTCTCCTATGGAAAGATTTAAAATTAAGATGATATCATGTATGTTACCACCTTTTGTTACACTTTTCTTCTTTAAAATAAAAAAAATAAATAAATAAATAAATCATTATTTTCTTTCTTAGATACTAACTAGCAACCTATCCTGTGTGTATGTGAGTTGAAATTGTACCTGTCTACACATATTGTTAAAAATTTCAATTTTGTGATAATTCACTGTAATACTGTTCACTGTGATTACACTAGTAATGTACACTTGGAGCTTTTCTCCCCAGGCCTCCGGTGAAAATGGATCTGTATCCAGTCATACTTTCCCGGTTAAAAAATGTAAAATAAATAAATAAATGAGGGGAATGATAGTGAATCCCAGTTTTCCCCAGCATGCTAGTCAGGCCCCAACAGTGTAAGAGTAGGAATAGCTTGGTGCAAGCCTAGGAGTTAGCTGACATCATAGGGGGATGTGTCAGGCATACTGTAAGCAGATAGGAGCCCTGTAGTTCAGGTTTGCTCCTAGCTAAGCACAGCTAAGCAAAGGGGTGTGTCTGAGTCTGCCTAGCACTCTTTACATTGCCTAAGCTTAAAGGTATAAAAAAAAAAGTTAAACGAGGTAGGGTTGCCACCTTTTCAAATGCCCAAAGTGGGACATTTTTGGTACAAACATCAGATTTTGCAGGCTAAAACATACCCACGGCCAGTACAAAGGACAGAATTTCACTTTTTTGCCTAAATAAAAGCTTATTCTTGTAGCATTTTAGTTGCTTATTCTATTTCTTATGACATTTAGGTGTTTCATATACAGAATAACTGTTTTATGCAACTATTACATAAAATATAGAAAATATTCTTGTCCTAAAATCTCAGGACATTTGCTATTTCTACAATTTTTTTGCAGGACACAACTGCCCAAAGAGGGACTGTCCCTTGCAAAGTGGGACAGGTGGTAACCCTAAAACCAGGAAATAGCAGTTCTGTGCACATTTGAGCACTCTGTTTGTGTGGCGCGCCCCCGGGCTTAAACAGAAAGGCAATGGGAAGGGAAAACAGTAGTAGGAAGGTAATCTAGGAGAACTAGCATAGCTGGCAGGTGAAATGTATCAAAATCAGCCAGTTACACAGGCAGCCGACCAGCCCAGCCCAGAACACTGCTATAAACTATGCAAACACCTTCCCCTTTGTTTTTTCTCACACTCTACACCACCAGTGTATACAAGCGGGGAACTTTTAACAAACAAAACAGCAAAATGAAAGGGTCTGCAATAGCTATCATACAACATGTGGAAGAGGCTGAGGGTGGTGAGGATGTGAATGCTGCCGACCAATCCACAGTGAGGAGATGGAGAAGAGTGCACAGACCCAGGGTAACCTACAAGGGGCTACATAAGCTGGAGACAGTGGAGCGTTATAGGGTGGACAGGGACCTCCTACAGCAAATTGTTGAGCTGTGCTGGCCACGGCTGACACACAGAACTAACAGAGGGGAACCCATCCTAGTAGATACCAAGGTATGTGTAGGCCTAAGAATACTAGCTACAGGTACCTTCCAAAGGACAGCTTGGGATATGATGGGGATCACACAGGCATCAGCATCCAGGGTACTCCACCAGTTCCTGGATGCCATGTCAGCACATCAGTGAGCACGTATATTTCCCCAACACCCATGAGGCGCTGGCCAGCAATATGCAACTGTTCCACCATATAGCAGAATACCCTGAGGTAGTGGGTGCTATAGACCACATGCACATATGCATCAAAGCACCACCTGGTGAGTGGGTTAGGGTCTACATCAATTGCAAGGGCTTCCCCTCCATCAACTGTCAGGTTGTGTGCGATGCCCAGGGCATAATAATGAATGTTTGTGCTGGCTGCCCTAGAAGCCATCACGATTCCCACATCTGGAATCTGATGCAGCTGTACCAGAGATTTGTCATTGGGGACATCCCTCATGGTCACCTAGTGGGGGATGCTGAATACGCACTGGAGCCGTGGCTGATGACACCCATCAGAAATGCACACACACTCGAACAAGAACTTCATAATGCAGCACACGCACAGACCAGAATTATAGTAGGGCATGTGTTTGGGATGCTCAAGTCACGCTTCCGGTGCCTGGACACATCTGGTGGAGCCTTGCAGTACTCACCAGCTACATGTACCCTAATTGTCACCGTATGTGCCATGATACACAACATGATCCTGTGGAAACAGCTGCAGCAGGAACAGCACGGGGCAGGGTCACACAACCCCCCACCATTGCCAAGGCCTGCATAGGCACAGAGTGACTCAGAGGAGGAACAACATGAGCCTGCCCCAGTAGGCAGAAGGAGGTGAGCCCAGTATGCCCTGGCCTTGGCAAAGAGGCAACACATAGAACATACACTGACACAGGAGGGACCCAGGGAATAACACCTCTCTCTGACTCTCACATACAGTAAAAGGGATGGCAAACATGACACTACCTGTGCTCAACCATGTGTAGGGATTGTACTATGTGCATTTGACATAGGCAGCCCTGCAGCACCACCCTCAATGCTGAGACACCCACAAGGTAAGTGACTCACACATGCCAGTCAGGGGGGTTCACATACCCAACAACAGTCACAGTCAGCAGGACAGGTGTAGACAAACACAAACAAAGGCTGTGCTATGGCCTCTGAATGATGCCTATGGGTAACCCCCCCCCCCCCAAGCCTACACAGACAGACTACAGCAGGTCAGGTAGTGGGATGTTAGTTCTGAAGGGTAGGAAGTCATAAACTAATATGTAGGTAAATCAAAGCTAAGATCTGTAGTACACTGGTATGCCTTTAGTCAGCATGATAGATTAGAATACAGAATGAAATGGAGTACCTGACATACCAGTACAGTCATAGCAAATGTGTACAAGTGTCAGGTGTGCCCCCCATCCTACGTAGTAATGTAATTAAAGGCAGGTGTGCCCACCCCAATCCTGTGTAGAAATGTAGAAATAGTCAGGTGTGCCCCCCATCATACATAGACATGTAGTAACAGTCAGGTGTGACCCCCCAATCCTGTGTAGAAATGTAGACGTAGTCAGGTGTGGCCCCTCATCCTACGTAGAAATGTAGTAACAGTCAGGTATGCCCCCCAATCCTGTGTAGAAATGTAGAAATAGTCAGGTGTGCCCCCATCCCATATAGAAATGTAGTAACAGTCAGGTGTGCCCCCTCAATCCTGTGTAGAAATGTAGAAATAGTCAGGTGTCCCCCCCATCCTACATAGAAATGTAGTAACAGTCAGGTGTGCCCCCCCAATCCTGTGTAGATATGTAGAAATAGTCAGGTGTGCCTCTCCCAATCCTGTGTAGGAATGCAGAAACAGTCAGGTGTGCTCCCCACAACCTTACTTAATTATGTAGTAAGGGTCTGGTGTGCCCCCCCATGTGATGTACACATGTTGTAACAGTAAGGTGTTCCCCCCACAACCCTATGTAGAAATGTAGTAACATGTATGTGTGGGTCTAATACCAGTGGAGTACAGATGCCCAAAGGTGACCAAGGTCGCAGGATAGGTTGTAGCATCTGCACAATATGCAGGTATGTGTGTTAGGTTGGTGTGTCACATATCGTGTGAGAGGGGTCGGTATGTATGCATGTTGAGATAAGCCTGGTGGCCATTGCCCACTACCACTGATGACAGGGACAAGTCCTCACAACTGCAGTGCCATACACAATACTCATCAGTATAACACAAGCTAGCTGTAAGCGATTGCAAATGTATGTTGGTAATATGTGTCATCATCTGAAAGACTGACATGGCACGGCTGTTGGTCTACATATACAAGCAATACACAGGGGAAAGTACCCTAGACATACAATATATATTGTGTCACTGTAAAATGGACACACCCTTGTAAACGTACATACAGGTATGCAACACATTATTTGGTCCTGTAGCAGGGGATACTGGTGTTGTCTGCTCAAACAGTCGCAGATCACAAAGAAGGTAGGACTGATGTATTGGGAAACAGCTGATGTACCTGCACATGCAAGCATAACTGGAATTTCCAATGCATATCTCTGTGTCAGATGCAAGTAGTGTCCATAGCACACATGCACCCAGCTCATGCAAACACCTCCCACAGGCACCTCTCTGGTCATATCACTGCTGTGGGGAATGGGTACAGTAAGACCCCAACTGTATATGGCAATAATGGAAGACTGCAGCATGCAGTGCAGGTGTCCCATGCAGGTGTGCCCCTAGCGGTAGGTAGCACCCTGCCAGCATCCACACCACCTGAGCAAGACTATTAGGAGGTATTGGCATGAACACCTATCACACCTACCCTGTCACCCCAGGGGAATATACTGTATGGTGGTCTGGGACTGTAGGACTGACAGAATGCAATGACCTGCCACATCTAGCATGCAGCAAAACCTAATGCCCCACAGGCATCTGCCAAAGGCCTGTGTCTCACATGTACTGCCAATGCATGTTATGTCATGGACACCCAAATAACAACATAACACACTCCACATAAGCCATGTGGGTAAACCACAGTAGCATGTCCACCATGTCCCACTGTATGAACTGTAGACCAACACTAACACACACCTATGATGGGATGATACCCTTAGGGAAAGTATCAGAGAATGTATTCATAATGTACGGAAGAGGTTAGAATAACAGAGGGGTGGGGAGTGGCAGCATGGGCAGCATGGAATGTGCAGGGACCAACACCAAGCTGTGTGCACACACTATCCCTTGATGCAAACATATACATGGGTGGCTACACACCTGCCTGTACACCACAATAGAGTAAATGTCCTGAACCATTGCCCCTGCCCCTGGCTGACCTGTATGAATCTGTACAGCTGTGAGGCATTGCCACAGCAAAATAAGCCCATACTGTCATGCTGATGGGTGTACAAGTATGGGATCTTCTGCCAGTACTGTACAAGGTGCTGAACCAGATTCACAAACCCAGCACTACGTGTCTGCAGCTCCCCCTCCAGAATGGCATACCTTACCATGAATATGTAGGTGTCTACCAACAATACCGGGCACAGCCGCAGTCACCCTTGTCCCTCAAAACATCACTGTGAGCAAGAATGTCCACCTGACAGTACATGAGGACAAAAAACATCACTGTGTATAACAGTACACATCTGAATATCTCGACTAACAGCAGTACCATGCAGCTGAAGCAGCACAGATACAATCACCTACAGTGCACACTTTCCCCTGCACAATTTGTCCCCATATTGCCAAATGATCGATGGATACCCTGCAGAAAAAGTATGCTACCTGTAGGTGTACAACACAAAGGTGTGCACTGCAGTACAAACTACCTGGACTTGATCCACACATTCAATACAGACGGGCATACTGGGCATGGTCGCACACTTAGAGAAATATAGGCAATGTCAGTCAACAACATACTGAAAGGTCATACTGGGCATACTCACACACTTAAACAAATGAAGGCCATGTCTACAAACACCAGTGGACCAGACGTATCTGGCAGTCACAGATGTTAGTGCAGACACTCCTCAGTATGCACCACTCATGCTTTGCACACACAGTGGATAGAAATACAGACATATACCTAAGGACAACACACTATAATAAGCCAAAGTAGATGTACATAGATGTGTGGAAGAGGGTGACTGTGACAAGGAGCCAGCCAGGCCTGTCCCAACCAGCACACATCCAAAGGACCACAACCACATGAGGTTCAGATGTCACTCACTGTATATACTAGCCACGTGTATCTGTCAACATTACAGACTATGTGGTGCAAGTGCTAGCTGTGCAACATGACTGTACAAGGAAGTAGTCATCTAGCAGCTGTATACACGTACCTGTGAAATATGACCCTGTGTGTGCTCACATGTGGTGTGTCAACTTCTAGGTGAATGGGTTATGGCCCATGCACACACACTGCCCTCCCCATAGCCCTACTATGACAATCCTACTGAGGTCATCCACTGTGAAATACACCTTTGGGAGCCATGGTGCATCCCATAACTGTGTACTGCTGTAGTGTGATAAACTAGTCAGATAGTTCCAATCCCAGACATGGCAACTGTGTGTGTGTGTCTGCCTGTCTCTGTCTATGTAGAGAGTAATGCTTTTTAGGGTAGTCACACTCCTTACAATTCAAATGCTCAACTTTGGTAAGGCTGCTGATGTCATCCACCTAGAAATACACCTCTGGGAAAGTTATAGCCCAGTAATTTCCATAGTGCATCCCATAACTGCATACTGCTGTTGTGTGATAAAATAGTTAGGTAGGAGTTCTAATCCGACTTGGCAAGTGTGTGTGTGTGTGTGTCTGTCTGTGTAGAGAGCAATTCCTTTTAGGCTACTCACACTCCCTACAATTCGAATGCCTTACTTTATCAAGGCTGCTGATGTCTTCTACCTGGAAATACACCTCTGGGAAGGTTATAGCCCAGGAACCTCTGTAGCACATCCCATAACTGCTCACTGCTGTAATGTGATAAAACAGTTAGGGTGGAGTTCTAAACCCAGACTAGACAAATGTGTGTGTTTGTGTAGACAGCAATTCCTTTTAGGCTACTCACACTCCCTACAATTCAAATGCCCTACTTTGGCAATCCTGCTGATGTCATTCACTGTGAAATACACCTTTGGGGAAGGGGCAATCCAGCAATCCCCATAGTGCATCCTATAACAGCATCATACTGTAGTATGATATAGCACTCTGGTATGGGTTCTATGCCCACACATGGCAGATGTGGATGTTTTGTGTGTGTTTCTATGTCTGTGTAGGGAACAATGCATTTTAGGCTAGTCACACTCAGTACAATTCAAATGCCCTACTTTGGCAATCCTGCTGATGTCATTCACTGTGAAATACACCTTTGGGGAAGGAGTGCTCCAGTAGTCCCTGTGGTACATCCTATAATGGTGTAGTGCTGTAGTGTAATATACTAGTCACGTAGGAGTTCTAATCCCAGACATGACAGGTGTGTGTGTGTGTTTCTCATTCATATCCTGTGTGTGGGTGGTTGTGAGTGTGTAACAACTGGACTCAATGTGGAGTGGGTTTTGCATACTTCTTTTATGGTGGGCCAAGTATATATCACAATGTCCACCATACAGGGATAACAGATGTGAAATAGCAGAGAGGGTGGGGTGCAAATCCATTACCCTAAATGTGACATCAATGCCAGCTGAACAACGTTAGCAACCCTTGTATTTCCCAGGGAACACTCTCAACCCATGTCTCATACACACACACACTTGCCTAGGAAACAGCCGCTATGTTGGTAGTATTCTGCATATTGCCCACTGATAGTAACCATGGTGTGATTGCAGTGGGCTACAGAGGGCATGGCACCCTGTCCATCAGTCCAATAGGCATGTACATGCTGACAGTGCACCTCCCCCATGTTCCCCACTGAACACCTGTGGTGCCATCAAATGTGACCCACAAATGACATATCATGCCTAAAACACAAGCCCTGTATGGACAGATGCCACTGACACAAGGGAATACCGGTATCATGCTATCAATGTAGGTGCAGGGTCAACCTGCTGTCCATTAACAGTTTCCACCACATGAGGCCAGGACTGGCACATCTGATGATAATCTGTGTACACAACATGGGCCAGACACCCCAGGTACAGTTCCACATGTCAATGTGCATGCATGTGGGAGGTGTGCACAACCCAGACACTGTCCATATCATGGACTAAGGAACACATACATGGCAAGCAATGCACAGCATAGGCCACATGCAATAGTCACCCAGGTGACTGGATGGTGAATACAATACTCACCTGTGTGTGCAGCTCCAGACAACAAACCCCTGAGCCACATTGCAGACCACTGTCATGTGGTCTGATGCCAAGGTATACCCATCACCTAGCCTTGTATAGTCGTCTGGCACCATTGACCACAACACACCCTTGAAGCAGTGCACCCATGCATGTCAGTAGTGGCGCCCGTGTCTGTGTGTGGTGTATGATGCGTATGACCACATTCACAATCACTAAAACCCCCATTGGCATACTGAAGCATGTTGTCTGATGTCAGACACCTCCGCATACCCTTTGCACATATAACCTCCGTATGACCCCTGTGGTGCATGTGATACCTGCACAGTACTGTGTTGTGGCAATCCCATTAGTAATGAGTTATATTCCTGGCCCTGCCAAGTGTGTCAATGTGTGTGCATCTTTGTGAGAGTGTGGCTGTGTTGACGCTGACACCTGTTCATGCAGACAGGCATGTGTACTACACCTACCACATAGCTACCATATCCCTGTTGCAGATGTCACTCACCTTCACATATATGTTCTGAGGGAACCTCAACATGTAACCTATGTGGTTCATCCAATAATTGCATGGACATGTGACAGCACTACATAGTCGTCAGGGGTTTGGTACCCTGTACTGGTAGGTGTGTGACACACACACACACACATGCTTAAGTTTTACTCTCCCACCCCTCCCCGGCTTTTCTGTGCCTTTGTCTGCCTCTCTCACTCCCTCTCTGGTGGATGTGGAGACTTACACCTGCATTGCTTAGGCAGCAGCATGATTATTTTAAGTGATGCTCAGGATCAGTTGATGGCCTCTGCACAAATTGCAGTCCTCCTCTAGCCGATTGCATGTGGAAGAGCTGTGGTAACATTCCCATAGCCAATTGCATGGAAACACACACCAATATCTAGGAACATCATGTTGTTGTTGAGCCTTTTATTCACTGTGAGCAGGAACTCGATCTGCTGTTTGTAAACAGCATCTCAGATGGATTGGGGATTTACCTCTAACAATATGCACTGTGGAAACAGGCCAACACATAGGAGGGGGATGTACCTGACCTGAATACAGACTGTAAGTGCTGCTATACTGCATTTGGAGTAATGTTGGTTTACCAGGGTGTGTGTGGATATGGCTGTCCTACATGTTTTCATACATGCCATGTCAGTGCTATGTTTATGAGGAAACACCCATCTGCAGGGTCATCTGCAGACTGGCCAGTGTATGGTGCCTTTTGTTTCAGGTGTTACTCACAGAGCACCTATCTTTGAACTGCAGAAGGTAGTGTGAGGATTGCAGTCTGTAGATGGTAACAGCCATGAGAGTTACTGGCTTCATATCGCTCATAGAACATATATTGCAACAAACCCTGCTACAACAGTAAATGTATGTAGTTATCACAGCAACATGTCAATATTGGCCCTGTGTATGTGCCTCCAGCCACAACCCTGTCAACCTTTGTACATATGTCATGCAGTAAGGGGTGCATATGTGCTGTACACCATAATTAGTGACATCATATCTGATAACAAGCCAGTGAGATATTAGACTGCTACATATGTTATG